>NW_004567122.1:25632672-25706723 GCF_000260355.1 Condylura cristata | reverse complement strand
ATCTTACAAGTTAGATCTCAATAAAGCTGGGTATTTTTTTTAAAGATTTATTTATTTACACATACAAGAACTGGAGTACAGGCCAAAGCTGGGAGAGGGAGGGGAGGTGAGAGGATTCACCAGAGAGAGCAGGTAGCAGAACAGGCATATTGACTAAAATACACTGCTGAGGGGAGCAGTGGGGAGACAGGAGAGGCCTGCCAGGCCATGTAGGTGATGTCTCCTCCCTGGCCAGGGAATTGAACTCATGCTGCAGTGGCTGCAGATAGTTTCTTAGTGCTGTTCTTTAACCTGCTATGCCACAGGGAGGGCCCAAGCTGGGTATTTGTTTTAAAGATACCTACAGGCATCAAAATTATATAGACACTTTAAGCTTACAGTGATTGAGAGACATTTAACAGGTTCACAGCAGTCAAAGCCAACCTTGAATCCTCCATTTAAGGATAATAACAGAATCCACAGAAGCCAAAAAGCCCCAGCAATAAAATGTGTTTCTCTACAGCATAAAATTTGTACATACCTGTCTGGTTAAAAATGAAGATTTTCAGCATGTCCAGTGTTCGCTCTGTGTGATTAAATCTAGCCATTGGTTTAGCTCCTTGAAATAACAAGATGTTGGGAACAGCAACAGTGCCAAACCTGGTAGAAAGGCTGCAAGGGAAACCAGTCAGTCAGAAAGTCTGAATTAACAGCGATCTGTTCACAGAATTACCACTTTTTTTCAGCATTTTCATGTGACCTGTGGAGGTTTCTGATACTCAAACTAGATTTTTAGTTGTTTCTGACCGCCTTCCGTAAGGGTCATGGTTGAGAACATTTCTGTTCTGCTGGGTTGCTTTCTATTACAATATAGAGCTATCCATGACACAATTACTCTACTATTCAAGTTTCTGACTGCCAAAACACACCAGACCAGAAAATTCTAATTCATGGGCAAGGCACACTATGTAAATTGACTTGACAGAAGATACTTTAAACTCTTTAGAATCTCCATCTCCGTCCCTCATAAAAGATAAGACCTCTCGTAAGCCATTACCTTAGTGAGTTGGAGCAAGGGGGCCTATGACCTAACTAGCACATGAGGAAATTCACAATTAGGGCAGGAAGACTCGCAGCAATGCGACCTGCCCCATCCTGTTTCACCTTTATATGACAGAGTCGCGGCGATAAGGTCTGGAGTCAAAACACTTCAGGTCCAAGCCTCAGTTCTGCCGCTAAACCAGCTGTGTGACCTTGGGCAGATTACTTAACCTCTTTAAGCCTCTGTTTCTCCCATATAAAGGGACAATAGTGAGTAACTGGGAGTTTTTTCTGTATACATGTGCTATGACTTAAATACTACAGGAACCAAATACATGTCCCAGGCCATAAAATGGGAACACATATCTTCTGTTTTCCATAATTAAGGCTCCATGCCAGACACTGAAAAGGATGCATGCAAGTGAAGCAAAGAAAAAGAAAGCAGATGATAAAACCCTCCAGGGAATGAAGGGGGTGGAAGACAAGGGAACTGCAGAGACCCCAAACCAAAGGGTGCTAAGAGGAGTGGAGGCAACCTGCTGCCCGGGGCAGTGGGCAAACTGGTCAAAGCTGGACACTGCCCCGGACTTCCTTCTAGCCTGTTCCTTTGGAGCACAACACTGAGCTATTTCTCTGGAGCCACTGTGAGAATTCGCTGATTTGTTGGGTCACTTCTTTCCTAAACAGTTTCCGGTAACTATGGGCAGCTGTTATCATCCATGCTGAAAATCAGGAGAACACAAAGTTTTGCTCAATTTCATTTTTACCATCAACTTGACCCCTTGCAGACATTACACATTCATTCACACGTAGCCTTATACGACTAAGAACCTTGTGATTTAGAAGAGGAGGGGAACAAAATATTTATGAGCCAGGCACAGTCATAGCACTTGGGGGAAATAGGTAACATCTGAACAAAGTTCCTAATAATTTATCTCACTGAACATTGGAAAAAGAAAAAAGTCCACTGGAAGGATATTTTTTTTTAAGATTTATTTATTTGTGCATACAGAACTGGGGTACAGGCCAGAGGCTCAGGGGCAGTGAGAGGCTTCACCAGAGACAGAGTGGGGAACAGAACAGGCAGATCGACGAAGTACACTGCTGAGGGGAGCAGCGGGCGGGTCAGGAGAGGTCTGCCGCGCCATGTGGTCACCTCCAGGGCAGGCGGGGATCAAATTCATGCGGAAGTGGCTTTAGATTCTCACTGCTGTGCTTTAGCACGCTGCGCCACCAGGGAGGGCCAGGAAGGATATTTTTAAAAAATACATAAACCTCCCTGGTGGTGCAACAGGTTAGGACACAGCACTGCAAGCAAGCAACAGCCGCTTCAGTGCGAGTTTGGTCCCCTGCCCCGGAGGTGACCCACATGACGAGGCAGACCTCTCCAGCCTTGCGCACTGCTTCAAAGCAGTGGACTTTGTCAATCTGCCTGGTCTGCTCCTCACTCTGTCTCTGGTGAATCCTCTCACTGCCCCTGCACCTCTGGCCTGTACCCCAGTACTGTATGCCTAAATAAATAAATCTCTTTTTTAAAAAAGTATATACTCTTTAAAAAAATACATAAAGCAGGGGTAAATAATGTTTTAAAGGGCAAACTTAATTCATTAACATATTCATGTCACTTAGACATTTAAGAATAAATGCATGCAAGAATAGATATAAGGAGGAAAGGAAGATGGAGGAGGGGAAAGAAGGAAAAAAAAAAAAAACGATATCCACAGTACACAGAACAGGGTCGCGGGAAGGTAGGCTGCCAGGTGGGAACCCAAAGTGCAGGAGACACTCACAAGGAAGATCCTACTGGTGATACTAATTTTTGCTAATTCAGCCTGTAACCCTAAACAGTCTTCTGGCGCCTCCCCAGCTATCAGGCACAGCCACCTTTAAATCCCACCACACCGAGAACAACTCTCTTTCTCCTTAAGGAAGCCCAGACAGTGAGGCTATGGGGACCCTTGGAGTTTGCCAGCCCTCACTGCCCACACACTCACACACTCCCTTCCTTCCACCTGAACTAATTATGACCTCCCAATCTCTGCAACCATCATCCAAAAGGTTGTGACTTAAACCCCATACAGGGATACCTGCTGTGCTGAGATGCATCCAATGCCAAAAAGTGAAGAGTTGGAAATGCCCGGGGCAGAGAGTTAAAATGAGGGGCCAAATTGGCAGAAAATCGGCACCATGGGGTGTAAAACAGGACTAGAGTGCAGTCGCTACCATTTGGGTTTAGAAAATCCATAAGATCCTGGGGTAAAAGAAACAAGTGTTAAAGCCAGAAGTATACATGCATGTTTTTCTGGAAGAAAGCCCAAAAAGAAAAAAAAAAACACTGTTGCCTCCTCTTAGGAAAGGAGGTGGACTATTCATTATCCCAGGAAAGTTCTGGATTTTGAATTTGTGAATTTGCAGAAAATACTATCGAATAAATTAAAACTTTCCTAATACTACTATCAAATCATTTTGATACCTAATTCAACTACTCAGATACCAAGTACTTGGTACTTGCAGGGTATTGCCTACTGTCCTGACCTTTGAATTTTTCGTGTCATACAATCTAGCATGGTATTAGACAGAGCACTGTGGTCTCAGCAAACTATCATCCTCGCAGATCCAGATAATAAATTAGGCTAAAGGGCAATTCAATTCAAGGGTGCACCACCCTGCCAACCCTAACTCAGACAGTTCAGAGGACGTCTCCTGGCCACCTGTTTGACACCTGTGAAATGGTGACCTCAGAGCTGAGGTCAGAGCTTACCAGTGCTGACTGGGCAGGTGTGGCCAGCACTGACCCCTGCATGGTGTGTGTGTGTGTGTGTGTGTGTGAGTGCCCACCCATTGACCACTTGCCCTCTAGTATGAAATAAGCATCACAGCTTTCAGAGTTAGGATTTCTTCTAGAGGCAGCCTGAATTCATCCTGCTCTCTGGCTTAACAGCCCTACACAAAGCATCAGGCATCATTGCAGCGTTCTCTTTGAAATCACCATTTATCAAGATGCTGGAAAATGGAAAAGCCCAGCTGGGTGCAGGGCAGCATCTCAGGGCTCATTCCAGAGTCAACACGAGGCTCACACTCTTTGAAGGAAAGACACCTTCCATCTCCGTAACATACTCCCCAAGGGCAGTACTAGTTTAAACAGTGATCAGTGACAGCTTCTCTAATTCAGACATTTTCTGTGATAAATACTCCATTTGGAAGAAGAAAAATGCTCTGACTCTGATAGGAAACACCTTCTGTCCACTGGGATTTTTATCATCAAGCTTGGTGACAAGATTACCCCCAGGATTACAAGATTTAGTTGTGTAAGACACATAATCAGCACTAGTTATAAACTCCTCCTCTCCTACAGATACCACAGAGAGCAAAGTCAGTTTTTACCCATGTGGCCATTAAATGCTGCTCTCCCTGCGACGGAGAGAGATTCTGAACCTCCATTAGAAGGCTGATGGGTGTTCAGCCACAAAATCAATGTGCAGAAAAGGAGAAAAGAGCTGAGTAATGGACTCTTACCTGTGACATATTCAAAATTTTCAGAGTGAAATTTTCTAATCCCGTCACATTTCTCTCCTCACAGGTCACCTTTGGGGATTTCAGACTCTCAGTGTTGTTGGCGTGCTCGGCTGGGGCTGGGTCGGACTCGGCCACTTCCGGCTCTGTGTAATACTCCTCCTCTCTGTCCGGGAAGCCCGTTCCGGCGCCGTCCAGCGGGAAGAGGCTCTCTCGGATGTGGCACCTGGAATCCTCCTCCCCTCCGGCCCCACAGGTGCCACCACTGGGCTCTGAGCTCAGCTTACCCTCAGTTTCCCCAGGAATCACTGACAGCATCACCAGGGGGTCGCCACTCGAGTCCAGCGCCAGCACTGTGTTTCCTTCTTCTACTGATGTGTCCCGGCTCATCCGGCCACGTGAAGGCACCTCGTCACTCACATACACAGTCCCCACCTGCAGAGGGTGAGCAGGCTGCTCCTCTGACCACAAGTGACCGCTTTCCTCTGCAACTAAAACATGCCAGCAAGTTCAAAATACACGAACCCCAGTGAATGACAGCGCTCCTCAAACATGACATTTACCCATACCAAGAAAAGATTTAGCTCTCCCACGGAACTATCAGAGCACCACCCACCATGATCCACAATAGGAAAGGGGTACTAATGAACACCAAGTAAATCCGCGGGCAAGGGCCCCCCTGCTGGCTCAACCGGTTACAGCACAGCACTATGAAGCTGTATGCGGCCTCTGCAGCAGGAGTTCGATCCCCAGCCAGGGAGCTGACCCACCTGGCACAGCAGACCTCTTCTGACCAGCCTGCTGCTCCCCTCAGCAGTGTATTTCAGAAGATCTGCCAGCTCTGCTCCCCACTCTGTCTCTGGTGACTCCTCTCACCCCCTGCACTTCTGGTCTATGTCTGTACCCCAGTTCTTGTATGCATAAATAAATAAGTCTTTAAATAAATAAATAAAATTAGCGGGCAAGTACACAGCTTCATGCAAAACCCACTGCTTGCCATGTGGATTACAAGCAAAACCATTCCAGTGCAGACACCCAATTAGGAATATGTAACACAAACACATTAACGTTTTTGTTTGATGAAAATACCATAGAAAACGATGGCTTTGTAGAAATTCTAGGGCAAAACATCAGCGTACACATTGCAATAGCTCCGTTAGATGGACAGTACAGAGTATCATCCCCACTTAAAAGATGTAAAGCTGAGGCACAAAGAGGTTCCGAAGAATGCCCAACGGCACCCAGCGAGTAAGCAGCAGAACCAAGTCTTGCACCGAAGTCTTCTGGAAACTGATTCCCATTAGGCCTCTCCCTCCCCTAATCCTGTAGGGAAGCAGCACTGCCTGAGGAACACTGTTGGGTTCACACGGCAGCTCCCTCTGTAGGTGGCTTCTGACAGCTGGACCCTGGGAATGCTAGGAGATGTGCTGGGATAGCAGCAGGGAGAAAAGTAGGGGAGATGTCCTCCCACTTTGGAACCACTGGGTAGAACTTGTACAAATGTTCAAGTAAGGGAAAAATACTGGGCAACCTCATCTAGCCATTTAGCAATCTCCACTCACCTCTGTAACAATGACTCCTACCCTCCAACCCTAATTAACTCAACACAGCCAGACTGTACTAGGCAAAGACCAGGGGAAGCGAGCCCAGGTGTACTCATACATGTGCAGCCCGTGGCTGGGAGCAGCAGTTGGGTAATGAGTTCCACCATGCCAATTGCACGTCATCCGAGTAGGAATGACAAACGGGCTTCCGGGTTGGGGAGGGATCTCGGGACTTCCCAAAGTAAGCATGTCTGTATAAGGTCTCATGAAATATCTCCACAGAGATCTGCAGAGTCACTCAGTAATTCAAAACCATTCTCTGGGAATTGTTTCTCTTTTTTAAAGATTTATTTATTTATGCATACAAGAACTGGGGTACAGGCCCTAGGTGCTAGAGGTGAGAGGATTCACCGGAGACAGCTGGGGAGCAGAACAGGCAGATCCACTGAAATGCACTGATGAGGGGAGCAGCAGGTGACACCAGAGAGGTCTATTGCGCCATGTGGGTCAGATCCCAGGCCAGCCGTGCTACAGTGGCTGGCAGTAGTTTGACAGTGCTGTGTCTTTAACCCCTGGACCACCAAGAAGGCTCTGGGAATTCTGTTTCTAGCTAATGTGGAACAATGAGTACCAGATTTTCCCATTTTCCTGAAAAAATGAAAAGAGCAAACAAATACATGAAATCACAGTGTCAGAAAGACTAGCTATCACACAATGAAAAACAGTAATCCTTGAGAAATAGGAAGCAAGTGAGAAGCACCCTATAATTTAGCTTACTGCTTGAAAGGTTTAGAGAAAGGAAACCCAGCAGACTCAAGCCGAGGAGGTAGATCTGCTGGCCCAGAGAGAACAAGGAAGCTGGAGTTTGCAGGAGAGAATACGGCAGATGGGAAGGCTACATTCAGCTAGGAATCCCACCAGTTACACTGGAAAACCTCAAAATCAGGAGGCACTGGGTAGAGTACACAAAAGGGATTTGCGGAGTTAAACCTAGAGTAACTCAACTCTGCTTCCATCTAGCAAACCCTACAAGCAAGGTTCCAACTATGGCCAAGTTATTTTATGTTTCCCAGAACAAAGCTCAAGAATATTTATACAAATACTATAAATACACAGCACTCAACAAGGTAGCATCCATCCCTGGAAGCAAATCAAAGATTAACAGACATAAAAAGAAGAAAGAAAATATGATCCTTTATGAGAATAACCAACCATTTAAAACTGACCCAGAACTTACACAGATGTCAGAATTATTAGATGAGGATATTAAAGTATATTCTCATATGCTGTAATTATAACTACATTACGTAGTTCAAAAGTTAAGTAAGCACAGAGACATAAAATATTTTAAAAGGTCCAAATAGTACTTCTATCAATGAAAACTACAATATCTAAGATGGCAGACAGACTTCAGAAGAGTGGTGGTAAACTTTAAGTCACAGCAATAGAAGTTATCTAAAATGAAACATACAATGAAAAAAGGAATCCAGGGACCCCGCTGGTGGTGCAGGACTTAAAGTCTCAGTGCTATAAAGCTATTGCCAGTTACTAGGGCCGGGAGGTGACCCACATGGCACAGCACACTTGTCCTGTCTCAACCGCTACTCCTCTCAGCAGTGTATTTTAGTAGATCTGCCTATTCTGCTCCCAACTCTGTCTCTGCTGGGTCTTTTCATGGACCCCCCCTGCCATAACTCTGGCCTACATCCCAGTTCTTATATGCATAAATAAATCTTTAAAATGAAAAAAAAAAAAAGGAGTCAAAAAAATTAAGAACAATTTCAACTGACTTAAATGTATGGATAATTGAACCACCAGAGAGAAGAGAGTGAGGAGAACAGAAAAGGTATTTTTAGAAAAAATAACTGAAAATGTTACAAACTTGATGTCTTAATGAACCATACTAAGACATAATTAATTGCTCAAAACCAATGACAAGTGAAGAAATTTAAAAGCAGCCAGACAAAATATATGTACAGAAAAAATATAAGAATAGATTTCTCACTGAAAACAAAATGCAAGAAAAATATCTTAAAGTGGAAAAAATATATATATAAATTCAGGACTCCTATACCCAACAAAAGTATCTTTCAAAACCAATGGCAATATAAATACTTTTTCAGACATAGAAAGATGAAAGAATTCACTACCAACAGATACAACACAAGAGTTTTAAACTCCTTCAGGAAGAAGAAAAAATAATACCAGATGGAGGGCACTTTAAAGCACAGCACTGAGAGGCTAAAGCTACTTCAGCATGAGTTTGATCCCCGCCTGCCCCACATGGCGGGCAGACCTCTCCTGACCCGTCCGCTGCTCCCCTCAGCAGTGTACTTCATCCATCTGCCTGTTCTGCTCCCCACTCTGTCTCTGGTGAATCATCTCACCGCCCTGCATCTCTGGCCTGTATCCCAGTTCTGTACAAATAAATAAAATAAATCTTTAAAAAAAAATAATACCAGATGGAAACAGGTATCCATGTCAAAAATAACAAGAACACCAGAAAAGACAGGAACGCGGGAAAACACAATTCTTTGTGAAAGCCCACCTACAAAGGAGACACAAAAGATAGGGAGGTTGCTAAGGGGAGGGGCTAAGAATGGTTTCTGTTTTGACTTTCAGGAAACAGAAGAAATTCAAAGTTACACAAAACTGATGGGAAAGTGGGTATGGAGGGAAAGGTGACGATGCACATTAGACAGGGCAGAATTCAGGACCTGGGCAGCAAAGAAGGGCAAAGCCCTTTTGTCATAGCTGAGAAGGCGCTGGCTGCTTGGGCAGGGAGTTTTGTCAATTTGGTGGAAAGTGGGGGGTGGGATCACCAGGGGTTTTCCTATAGCTTCTCCCTGATGAGTATGTACTATTTCTCAATCAGAAGAAACAAACAGGTGTGCTGGGACATCTATAAGACTGAGCAAGAAGTGAGAGCACCGGAGAGGCGAAACATCTGGAGAAGAAGGGTGGCGGGTTTAAGACCAACCTGACTCCCACAGGGTCTGGCTTCACAGTGCTCTGCTTTCTCAGAACTTAATCAACATCCTAGGTCCCATAAGTAAATGGAGAATGCCAATATCCTAAAAGAATTTCAAGCTAAAAATTCAGGGCACAAATTAGAATCTGGTTCTTTCTAATTACCTTCAAGTAAAAATAGATGCCTGTCCCTACAAAAATCACAAGGGTATTCAAGCAACACAAAGAGCTGGTATTTTTTTTAGGTTTGGGAGTGTTTCTTCACCTCCAAGGAAGATATTTAAGTACACAGTACAGATTAGGAAAAAACAATCGGTATGCTTGTGGGTACCACTGTTTCCATCTATTTAATGGGAAGAAAAGAAACAAGGAATTATGCTGCACCAAGAGAAAAATGACCTACCATGTGCGTGCCACTGACTCCCCCAAGGCAACACACCCTTTAAGAGGTGGCTTCTTAATCTAAACAAACTGACTAGAGTCTGAGCCATACTTAAAAGTGAAAATCGCTGCATTACTAGCAGCAAGGATGCTATCTGGAGAACATGGCCAACTCTACCTGGAAGCCCTAGCCTAGGTCAGCTCCCTAACACCCTTCTGGCTTTTCAGAAGGCTGTCTACCTGCCTCAGGTTTTTACAATGGCTTCTATGGCAGGAGAGTCAAAGAGGAAGGGAGACAAAACTGGCCAATCATTAGAAGGGCAACACCCCATACTTTCCATAGGAAATACTCAATGTGTTCATCTATCAAAATGGAGGGGAAAAAACACCAAAATGCAGAAATTCACAGCACTGGGACCTCCCTGGTGACACAGGGGGTTAAAGTCTCAGTGCTATCAAGCTGTCCACAGCCACTGCAGCACAAGTTTGATCCCCTGCCCGGGCAGTACACTGCAGACCTCTTCTGTTTCACCCACTGCTCCCCTCAGCAGTGTATTTCAGTGGATCCGTCTGTTCTGCTCCCCACACTCTGGTGAATCTGCTCACCCCACCCTCTTCCCCGCACCTCCTGCCTACACTTCAGTTCTTGTGTGCATAAATAAATAAATCTTAAAAAAAAAAGAAATTCACAACACCGCTATGGAAATTAAATGAGAAAAGATAGGGTTCATGGCACATGGTAAGCATTCCAGCAGCACTGATGGTGGTGTTGGTGATGATGATGAAGGGTGATAATAATGATTAAGACTGATTATTATAATCCAAAGAGATGAACAGGTACCATACTACTACTTTCTCTGCTAAATGCATTCTGGATCCATCCACTTCACCCATACCCACTCACATCTACCAGTTCAGGCCACAAGCATCTCTCACCTGGACAAATGCTATAGCCAGTTAGCTGGTCTCCCCGGTTGGCACTCTATGTGCCTGGCAGATCTTGCTCCTCACAGAAACCCAAGTGGAAGTGAGAGTTAATGATTATGTCACCCCTCTTCTAAAAACCTTTTTGAAGGCTTCCCCATGTCATGAAAGAATCTGCGTCCTGTACTGTGGCTGCCAAGTCATACATATATGGCCTCTGTCCACACTCTTAACTGGTGCCACCAGATGTTTTTGGTCCTTCATCACTCATATTCCACTCAGAGCTGTCGTTAGGGCTGTTTCTCTGCCAGAAAAGTACTTGTTTTCTAGCTAATCTTACCCAGCCTTAGACATCCTAAACTTTCACCTCGGTGATACAACTCCACCCTCCCTGAGCCTCAGGCTAGTGGGGTCTTTCACTACAGCATTTAACAAAGCCCTTCAGGTACTCTACCAGAAACACTTTCCAGTCTTGTAATTTACTTAATTATCTTTAGTCCTTTAATGCCTGTCTTCTCCATCAGAAAGAAAGACAAGCCAGCCCCTCTGTGGTGGCACAAGGGTGAAATCGCAGCACTATCAAGCTATCCACAACCACTGCAGACCAGTTCAATCCCCAATCCCTAGCCAGAGAACTGACCCACATAGTGCCCACTGCTCTCCTCAGCAGTGCATTTCAGTAGATCTGCCTATTCTGTTCCTCACTCTGTCTCTGGTGGGTCCTCTCATCCCTGGCCTATACCCCAGTTCTTGTATGCATAAATAAATAAGCCTTTTAAAAAAGAAAGAAAGGCAAGCCCATTTCTATCTATGACTCACCACATATCCCTAAGGTCGAGCAGAGTGTATGACACGAGATGGGTCCTCAGTAAGAATCTAGTTGACTTCAAGGAATACGGGCATGGAGATGCCGAAGCCAGGAGTTGGTTCCATTTCTTGAAATGTGAACAACACTGCAACCTCCAATTGCTAAAATGCCAGGGGTGTCCAGTGTACGGAAAAAAAGCCTTGGATTTGCAGCCACCTTGCTGGGGAAGGTCTCTGGATCTTCACCCCATTTATGGCCTGGACACAATGACACCCTCCGGCCAAGGTTATCCCCAGGTTCGCATGAATGTGCCCCTGCCAGATGGGTTCATAGACTGCAATAAGGAAGCCCCTGGGTTGTAACCAGAACAGAGAGCAATTTGAGGAGAATTTAGCAGAGAAAACACCAGAGTTGGCTGAGTATTCAGAAACCAAAGCAACAGTAAGGAACTCCAGGACTTGTCACAAAAGAGGGGGTGCAAGTTGCCACTCACAGACCTCCCCAATCCAGAGACAGAAGTAGTCACAGAGCTCGGAAAGAGTAAGGATAGCCTTCTAGAAACTGTCACCTCACTCTTCCTTCATTTCAACACACAAGAAACCCAGAAGGCAAGAGAGTCCCTAAGATCTGCAGGTGACATGGAAGACATCCAGCACATGCTGTCCACTCTCTGCAGCTGGTGGCTAGAAGTTCAACTGTACAGCCAGGCAGACATGGGCTTCAATAGTGCCTCTTTCACTTCTGGCTGCAGACACTGGAAGACTATTGACTCTTGAGTCTCAGTTACTCATCTATAAAACAGGGACAATAACATCTACTTCACAAGCATGTATAAAGTTTAATTAAATGACTTGAGAGCAGCACAGCACCTCACACACTGTGAGTGCTACCAACTGTGCTGTGTTAATATTCCTGACCCTCTCTGAGATTAGGAGAGATTAGCTGGCTGCCCTGCCTTCTTCCAGGCCACCCAAAACAAATCAAAGACCTGCCTTTTCCTGCTAATTCTGAAATGACAAGCAGGTGAAGGCGCAACTCCAGTAAAGCCTCCACTCCATAGACAGGGCCATGGGCCTCCCTCTCACAAGGGCCCCTAAGAGCAAGCCCTGGCAAGCAGCAAGCTCCCCAGGAGTCTCTGTGTCTTTTCCCATCTTTCCTACAAGTATCTGAGCAAGAGTGGCCTTCTTAGGAACGCGGCCAGTAGGGCACAAAGTCTGGCCTTTGTAGTCAGAGAGACAGTTTGTGCCATTTACCAGAGGTGCAAACCTGGGCGGCTTACTCAGCCTCTGTGAGCAGGGCACCTCCACTGTGATGGGTCATGGAGGCTCTCAGGGCTGCGGGAGGTCTCAACGTGATGGACAGCAGCAACTACCTGCCTGCTCCGCGTAAGGACACCGGGCAACTGGCTACTGGTTACGACTGTCGTCATTAATAACGAAGTGCTCACAAGAGGGTCTGCCTCATCAGCGAGAACACAGGTCACTCCAGACCGGCACTCGACAGCCAACGGGGCCCCCCCGCCCGCCGACTCCCCGGACCCCGGCGCTGGAGACTGGGCCGTCGGGTGGAGGAGTAGGGGCACGCGCGGGGGAGGCGAGAGGCGCGCGTCGCGGCCCTTCGAATAAGCAAGGGAGCGTCGCCCGGGTGGACCTCCACCCCGCCCGGTCCCGGCCTACACTCACCCTCCAGGCCGCCGGCTGGCGGCCCCAGCACACACAGCAGAACTTGCCACCAGCCGAGGAGCCGCATGGCGCGGGGCAGGCGGCGGCCGGGACCCCCACCCAGGCCGAAGAGCAACCGGCGCACGGCGACGCGAGTCGCGCTCGCGGTCGGAAGAGAGCTGGGGGGTGGAGAGCCAGGAGCCGGGAGCGCGGGCGCGGCCCCGAGCCGCCATCTTGGCACCTGGCAGTCGCCGCAGGCGCCATCTTGGAGTAGGGCAGTCTGTCTTTGGCGCTCAGGCTTTGTAGAACCCAGTGAACACCATCTCAAGTCGTTTCGAACTTTTCAGACCCCCAAGTCTGGAAAGGACCACTCGCAGCGGTGGTGCTTTATTCATGACCAGGTCAAGGTTTGACTGCATTTTATTCCCATGCCGGAATGATCTCGAAGCCTCCCTCTTTCAGGTTGAAAATCGTGAATCACAAGGAATTGTGCTATCCTTACAAGGATCGCCTGGGAAAATACGGGATACCTAAATCTGAATGTCACATAATCAACGAATTTTTTTTAACCACAGGGCACATACCGAATTCTAATTTAAATGAGGACTCCTGTAACTTTACTAGCTATTATATCCGGCAACCCTAACCCTGTCTACAGAAGGCAGATGATCTACTGAAGGTTGGTTGGCTAAGTAACTCACCTGCAGGGTAACCTCGCCTTTCCTCAGTCACTCTCCCAGGCTGAGTCTTGGAATATGTGGTGCCATAAAGCTTGAGTATGAAGCAAAGAAAGGGGCTACAATGAAGAAGGCATGAACGAGCTGGGCGACTGATGATCAGTGCTAGGTGTTTTGTTTGTTTGTTTTTTTTAACATATTTTCGTTTAAGAAGATTTTTAAAAAAATATTTTCTCAGATGGTATGAAAAGAAAGGATGACCCTCTTTCTTGGTCATAAGTAGGGCCTTTTATTTCTGAGGGCATCCTAAAAATCCAGTAGAGCAAATTTTGAACAGCCACAGTGCTAAATCTGTGCAGCGTGTAGCTGTCAAAAGACTGAAAAAAAAAAAATAAGAGTTCAGAGATACTTATACCAAACCATTGATAACTACTGGAAAGT
Organism: Condylura cristata; assembly: GCF_000260355.1. NCBI lineage: Eukaryota > Metazoa > Chordata > Mammalia > Eulipotyphla > Talpidae > Condylura > Condylura cristata. Next base: position 25,692,784 of record NW_004567122.1, on the reverse strand, counting down.
TAAGGGCTCTCCCTGGTGGCCCAATGAGTTCAAGCGCAGCACTATGAAGCTATCACAAGCCACTGCTGCATAAGTTCAATTCCCGACCTGATGGTGACCCACATACATGGTGTGGCAGAATTCACCTCTCCTGACTGCTGCTCCCCTTAGCAGTGTATTTCAATACATCTGTACATATGTATTTCAGTTCATCCCCACCCTGACTGGTAAATCCTCTCATACATAACCCCCACACACACACACAGTTCTTGTATGCATAAATAAATAAATCTTTTTTAAAAATGGAACATTAAAAGGAACTGTTAGCTCGCACTTTATGTAATATCTCTTAAAGTTCATTTTCTTCTGTAAACTGGGTATGAAATGTAAGTTATTTGGGTCCTCCCCAGTAGCACAACAGGTTAAAGCACAGCACTGAGAAGCTAGCCACAGCCATTTCAGCATGAGTTCCATCCCGGCTCAGGGAAGTGACCAATATGGCACAGCAGAGGTCTCCTGTCTCGCCTACTGCTCCCCTCAGCAGTGTATTTTGTCAATCAGCCTGTTCAGCTCCCTGCTCTGTCTCTAGTGAATCTTTTCGCTGCCCCTACACCTCTGGCCTATACCCCAGTTTTGTATGCACAAATAAATAAATCTTAAAACAAAAGAAATTATAGTTATTTGGGTTGAATGAGATGTAAAATGATGGGCACTGTGCCTGGTACACATGGAAAGAACTTGAAAATACAGTAGTAGCCATGATTTGAATCCTACAATTGTAGTAGAGAAGCCATAATTCCATTTGCACCATCCATGAGAGATTAGACTGGGGAGATTATTAGAACAGAAAGACATGTCATCAATCTGATCCCATGGGTGGTTCTTATATTCCAAATTTACTATGTGCCTGTGGGATCTGAGATACTGGACAAAACAAAAGCCCACAGTTCTAAAATCACTGGATAGGCATTTGATTAATTATCTCCTCTAAACCGCAAGGGTGCCACAGCAAGCCTTTTCTTCTTTAACTTATGCTCTCCCATACTCAATTTGATGGTGCGTGAAAAGTGAATGGGACAGAAAACAAAGGAGAGTTAGGATTAATGAAAAGGAAGCTGATTTGACTAATCTCGACACTCCACCATGGATATCCTATGGTCACAACTCCTCTTTTTATTATGTTCCTTTTCCTCCCCGTGTTTGTGCTTTGGCTGTTTGTTGTGACAAACACATTTACAAATGTTACAATTGTTCTTTCACTCAATACTAAACTACAACCAGACTAGTAACTCTACAATGCAGTCAACAGAATAGAAAGCATTTGACTATCTCACCACTAGGTGGCACATGCACTTATTTTCCTGAAAGAACTGCCTTCAAGCTGTCTTGAACTTTTTTATTTTTGTTTCTGTGGCAGTGGGGGTTGATTTGATCTTCTTTGAACTGAAATGAACTCTATGTACCATACAATACTGCCTCTGGTTACTTCTTTATTTAAGAGTCTAGTAATCATTGGAGTTATTATGCACAGCAACACACCTGTATGCCTAGTGTTCAGTATATCTCTCTTGATAGATTTAACTAGGATTTTTAAAATTTAATGAGTCAAGAGGCTTCCTCTGTCTCAGTTTCCATCTCTGCATCTCCCTCGCTTTTACCAACTGAAAAGCATTTGTTTTCATTTAGATCACTATGGCAAAGAGCATTTCCCAAAGATTATTGCCACAATAATATCCTAAGTATTTGAACTTACAGCAGATCTGAGAAGTTTTGTTTAGAAAATACCACATCCTCAAGCATGAAAGAAATCCTTAAATTATGATACAATTTACTGTGTTTGACAGGGTATCCAATATAGCATTTGGAGAGATGGATTCACTAATTCCATCTCCAAATATAAACTGACATGTAAATTATGTCTGTAAAGAGAAAAAGGCAATAGGCCATGTAGCTTTTGTTTTAAAACAGTACTTGCAATTCTTACAAAGACAAAATCATGGGAAGCAGAGTGAAACTTCCAATAACACAAGTGACATTCTTCTTTCCCTGCCCCACACTCCATTCCAGATAATTTCCAGGTAATTTGAAGAGTTAAAGGACTATCTTGTGATATTACTCTCTGGTATTCTGCCCAGAGAATACCCAAATCAATGGGAAGACTTTAAAAATTCAGAATGTGGCTCTCCCTAGTGGCGCAGTGGGTTAAAGCACTGCACTGAGAAGCTAAAGCCACCTCCACGAGTTCGATTCCCGCCTGACCCGGAGGTGACCACATGGCGTGGCAGACCTCTCCTGACCCGCCCGTTGCTCCCCTCAGCAGTGTACTTCGTCCATCTGCCTGTTCTGCTCCCCACTCTCTCTCTGGTGAAGCCTCTCGTAGCCCCTGAGCCTCTGGCCTGTACCCCAGTTCTGTATGTACAAATAAATAAATCTTTAAAAAAAAAATTCAGAATGTTTCACTTTATTAAGATACTTTCATGTTAAAGCCCCTTTTTGAATGTATTACAAAAATTTTAATTGCCATCATAAACTATGCCAAGAACTGCATTAAGCATTTTAGTTTGGTTATATATCCCATATAATCTTGCAATATCCCTGGCTTAAATATTACACATTTTAAAAATGAAGAACATGAAAGAGTGAATTGCCTAAGGTACCATATTAAGTGGCAGAGCTTTAATTAAAACTCAAAGACAAACTGTCAGTATGCCAAATTTTCCTTACCCTTTAGTCTCACTACAGACCTATTTCTTAGGCCTAGCAAGTTTAAGCAGCAATTTAACAAAGGTCATATGCTAATGGGTAATTATGCAGGGATTGAAATCCATCTCCATCTCTAAATCCAGTATGTTTTGTTACAAACATAGACAGAAAAGGTAACATATGCTATGAATATCAAATTAGGAAAATGAACTAAACAGGTGAATGAAAGAGGTAAGGTGTGCCCTGGAACACCACTACTCAATATATCTAGTAGAAATCAGGGTTCAGGCCCTCCCTGGTGGCATAACAGGTTGGAGCTCTGCACTTTGAGGCTAAACGAAGCCATGGCCACTTCAGTGCAAGTTCAATCCCCGCCCTGGAGGTGATCCACATGGCGCAGCAGGCCTTTCCTGTCTCACCCACTATTCCCCTCAGCAGTGTACTTTGTCAATCTGGCTGTCTGCTCCCCACTGTTTCTGGTGAACCCTCTCCCACCCCTGCACCTCTGACCTGTACCCCATTTCTGTATGCATAAATAAAAATCTAAAAAAAAAAAAAGAAATCAGGGTTCTGGTGGCATATTGAGACTACATGAATACTTTCTAGTTTTTATTATTTGTTCTTTTTAGGGCAAATAATAATTTGCTTGCCATAATAAGAAATAATTTCTATTGTTTGTTCTTATATGGCAGTGCAAGAGCCATATGAGTAGAACCTAAAATGATTTAAAAGCCAGCATCATCACAATTTGAGTGATCTCTCACCTGATACTATGCAGAATAAACATGATAGTTTTCCTGGCAAAATTCACCTACAAACTAGCCTAAAGCTTATGCATATACGATGGACTATAGTTTCATTGACTGTGCTAACATTAGCTAATTCAAGAGAAAAAAGCATATTAAAATATCAACTCAGAATCAAAAACGGGGGGGTGGGGAGGGAAGTGCACGGGATTATGGTGATGGCACACGGGTGACTTGGTGATGGGAGACCCGCGGGGATTACAATTGAGATGGGGAAAAAAATGCACAAAATGATGTAAAAATAAACTTATAATAAAAAAAAATCAACTCAGAATTAATAAAATTGGCATTCCACAGTCTAGGATCCACATATTGAAGCATCTGTTTTCTGTTATGGATTCCTTGAGGATCCGGACTTGCTTGCTCAGTATGTGAGCCACCACACTGTACTCTCAATAGTTACTAAGGTTTTTTAATTAGGCTATTTGTAACTTGGGAAAAATACAAAAAGTGTTCTGAAGTATAACAAAATTCAAGAATTTTTCACTTTTGCCCCATACACATGATCAATTGCAAAGCAAAATCCACTTTCATCCAGAAAGGATAGATCTTGGGTTATGCCAGAAACATTTGATACGGACAGGGGCTATCATAACCCGTTTGGCTTGGCTATTCCATTAATCACTTCTCCCCACCACGTGTGCATGCCCATGCTCACATACAGCTTTCCAGCCTAGAAAAGACTGTTACCACGTAAGTTGTAAGCTGGGCATTATCTTTGATGTCCCTCTTTGCCTCATTACTAACATCAAGCTTTATTGTTGCAGATCACAATGGCCACTTTCATTTTTTTCCTAATACCTTTGTGCTCTTGTGTAAGATTAACTTCTATTTATTTGTCTTCTTACATAGTTGTTCACTTTTGGAGTGTTTGCTTTCTCCCCACAGATGTCGTCCCCATGCTTCTCCCATTACCACAGCACCCGTGAATCATCACCCAAGTGCCTAGTGCTCTTCCCTCCCATTTTGATCTCACTACCTCCTCTGCTATATGCCTCAGATCTCTGGTTTGCCTGCGAGTTTTGTCTTTCTTTTACCCTTTGTTCAGTTTCCCTATACCTCCTATAAGTGAAACCAGCATTTCACAATGTCCTCTTGTATGTACTCTCTTCCCCACTGTCCAATCTTATTCTGAATATCTCATTCCAAGGAGACTTTACCACTGACTGAATTAAATCTCTCCTCCTTCCAAGCCAACCTAAATTGCAAATGTGAGCAAGTAATTCTCTTTAAGCCTTTTCAATTATTATCCTCAAAAGAAAATAGAAAGTCTGTAAGCAGATTTTGTTTGGTCACCTCAGTACCCCTTCCCAATCCTTGTTCACTATCACCACTCACCATGCACAATTATTTGTTAAAGTAGTATGCTTTTTTTGTTTAAGACATATATGCATACAGGCCAGGGGTGCAGGGGGTGAGAGGATTCACCAGAGACAGAGGGGAGCAGAACAGGCAGACTGACTGAAGTACACTGCAGAGGGGAGCAGTCGGGGGGACAGGTGAGGTATGCCACATCATGTGGGTCACCTCCCTGGCTGGGGATTCAACTTTTGCTGCAGTGGCTGCAGACAGCTTCTCAGTGCTATGCTTTAACCCCTTGTGCCACCAAGAAGGGCCCACTTTTCTGAGCTCCTGTACATGTGCAGTGTTGTTTCTAATTTTCTTCCCTCTTCTGGATATCCATCCCTACTCATCTATCAGCTTAGTTTAAATTTCATTTTGGGTATCCTTATAGTCCTCTCCCCATTTATCCCATAGCACTCATCATACTGTATGATATAAACAGTCCAAAACTTTCATGCAAACCAATTTAGTGTACCTGCAATAGTGTCCAAGATGATACTCGACATCTTTAAGAAACTAACAATTTGTTCAAAACAGCACCTAAAAATGACATATTAGCTTTAGAAACCTCAACATGGATTCAGGTAATCTGTAGGTAATTTTGCTTCTTCATTCTAACCTTACTCTTCTTCTGCCCACAAACCTTATCTATAGTGAGGTAGTAGAGACTGCCATTAAAATCCTTTGTCTTCTTCCATAATTGAATCTGGCTATCCAAGTAGCAACTATTTTCCAGTGCTTCTTATTCACTCCAGTGTTGTTAGCTTTTAACGACGGTTGCCATTAATTTCGATACAGCATTAAGTTCTCTTTAAGACTGACCTTTTGTTATGATATCACCAAAAAGGCTGCATTATATTCTAAAACCTTATTGTAAACATTTGGCCAGCCTCTGATAAGATTAGCCATTTCCCTTCAGCTACACTAATGTTCTTATATAAAATCAGGCATTAAAATTCCTATTTACTTCACAAAGTATTTTATACACATCTCGACATGATTAATATTTTGATGATAAAATCCTCATACACCCAAAACAGAAATTTGGGTTAGGTAATAAGAAAGAACAATGCATGGAGACAGCAAACCTACTTTCATTCTCTCAAATGTTTAAAAACTGTAAGAGTCTACGTGTTTGTATCCAAGTTGATGAATCTATGTTGTTACAAAACTATCAAATGATAATTGGTTTATATTTCCTAAGGGTTGTTCATTATTCTCACATAACAAGACCAACTGCTAGGATCAAAAGCGTGTTAATAATATTCTAGATGGTAAATGGAGACTCTGTCTTCCCTGCAAACTGCACATCTTCAATTGACGAACTTTCTCAACTGAGTAAGACTGATTTACTCTCTGACAATGCAAGAGATTGAGAAAGTTGGGAAATACGACTATAATGAAAAAATATAAAACTATATAAAGAGTTAAGAAAATGTGATATAAGTATGTCAGTAAACAATAAGTAATTCTTTTGAGTCACATGGCGTGGACATTTTCCTAGATCAGGAGTAGAGCACCTATTAACAGCACTCCCCTGATTAAGTGAAAGGACCTCAACAATTTTAAAATTGCTCGTAAGCATAACTTGTAGATTAATATAATCCAAAGGGGAAGGAGTCATCATTTGCTCAGGTCTTGAAATTCAACTTCAAATTTTGCTATTTCATATTCCAGTTTATTTATTTAAAAGATCTATTTTTGCACAGAACTGGGGTATAAGTCAAAGATATGGTGGGGGTGAGAAGATTCACCAGAGACAAAGTGGGAGAACAAAACAGGTGTATCTACTGAAATACACTGTTGTGGGGAGCAGCAGGCAAGACATGTTGTGCCATATGGGTCAACTCCCTGGATGGGGATCAAACTCGGGCTGTAGCACAGAGATAACCACTAAATCACCAGGGAGGTCCCCAATATTCCAATTTATTTTTCTTGACCAAGGGTCAACAAGCGTTTCTATATATGGAAGGAGTAATTAACAATTATCTTAGGATTCACAAGTCTTGTCATAGCTACTCAACTCTGACATTATAGTGCAAAAGCACCCTGACATTATCAAAGCAATGAAGAGTGATCATTCCAATAAAACTTTATGAAAGGAATCCTCTTACACTGAGGTGAGAATGTAAATTGGTCTAGCCACCATAGAAAGCTATGTGGACGTTCCTCAGAACACTAAAAAATTAAGTGGCCACATGATCCAGCAATTCCACTTCAAGGATCTATCCAAAGCACAGGACACAAAAACAGTAACTCAAAAACAAAACTGCACTCCTATGTTTATTGCAGCACTATTTACAACAGCCAAGATAAATGGCTTCTTTGCCTTTTAGCTAATTCAAGTATAATACAAATGGGAAACCCAACTGCCCCAAATGGATCAAAAAGTTTAGTATGTATCATGGAATATTAATGAGATAAAAAAAGACAAACTTTGCCATTTGTGGCAACATGGAGGTGCTGGGGTTAAGCTAGTCACAATTAGTCAGAAGGAAAAATATAAATACCAGATTGTCTCACTTATGTGTGAAATATAGAGAAAGTAAACAATGTTCAAGAAGTCAGAAGTAGCAACTGACCATAGAACTGAGGCATACAGCAAAGGGAGATGGGGGGAAGGGCAAAACAAGAAAGGGATGAATACAAGGGAATAAGGTGATGGTGTACAAGTAGTATGGTAGCAGGGGACTATGGGGACTACAAGGATGTAAAGGGAAAAAATTAAGTAAAATTTTTAAAAAATTGGGACCTCCTTGGTGGCTCAAGGCATTAAGTTTCAGCACTACGAAGCAATTCATAGCATGTCACTGAAGCATGAGTTCAATCTGCTGCCAGGGAGCAATCCACATAGTGCAGCAGATCTCTCCTGTCTGCTGCTCCCCTCAGCAGTGTGCCAGTTCTCCCCACTGTCTCTGGTGGGTCCTCTCGCAAACAAACCTCACCCCCCCACCCTGCAGCTCTGGCCTATACCCCATAGGGTATGCATAAATAAATCTCCTAAGAAAAAATTTTTTACTTAAGACATTAAAAAAATGGCAGTCTTAGCTTGCTAACTTCTATCCCAGATGACTTAAGAGACTTTGGAGAAAATTGAAAAGGTAGTTAAATGCTACTAGGGGCAAAAAGTCATTAAGGGAAAGGATTTTCTTTTTATATCACTAATAAAACTAATAAAAAAAAAAACTAGTGATGTTTAACATCTGATTTTTTTTCTCTTTTCCCAAGATTTATTTTATTTATGCATACGAGAGCTGAGATGTAGGCTAGAGGTGTGTGTGTGGAGGGGGGATGTGAGAGGATTTATCAGAGACATAGTGAGGAGCAGAACAGGCAGATGTACTGAAATACACTGCCGAGGGAAGCAGCAGGCAAGACAGGAGAGGTCTGCTGCGCCATGTGGGTCAGCTCCCTGGCTGGGGATCAATCTTGTACTGCAGTGGCTATGGATAAGTTCATAGTGCTGAGATTTAACCCTTTGCTCCACCAGGGAGTCACTTAATATCTGACTTTTCTAATCTAAAAGTTTCAATGTTTAAATTTAAATATGTAAACCCTTAGTCAAATCACCAATTTGACGTATCTTAATAATGTAAAGAAAATTATATCAACTTTTAAGTAGGATTTTAAAGGGCAAATAATTACTACTTTGACAATAAGAAAACAGCAGAGAGACATTTTTTAGAAAGTACAACCCAAAAAAAATATAAGATTCAACGTCATGAGAAGAGCTTACCATTTATCATCCCCACTTGTAAAAAATATTCTAAGTTGTAAACATAGTTGGTTTTAAAGTAATGACTTTATTAATAAATATACATCCATATGATGATGTAGATACAAATCATGAACACTACTCCATTCCCATACACATAATTGCACACGAGTAGCTCAAGTTCATGGACATACAAACATACACAGTATCTATTCAGACTTTTTACAGCAGAGGACAGCGTGCTTTAATCAGTTAATTGGTGATTAATTTCTCCATTATTATCTGTGGAAAAGGAAACTGTGAGACTTAAAGAATCCAAGTGAACTGATTGCTATAATCATACACTTGATTTACTGGTGCATTTTCAAATGATCAGATTAAAAACATTTTTGTGAGAACACAGATTTATATCCTTGAGGGAGGGAAGATTTGAAAAGCAAAGGAAAGATTCAGATACATCCTAGAGTTTAATAGCATATACTTAAACTATAACAAAAGCACAACATCAAAATATTGTGTGTCCAGGGTAAAAATGTTTTAAACAACTGTTGTGAGTTCTTATATTTTACTATAAAGGGATCACAAAATTTTACTGCATATAGAGACAATGACTGACAGAGTAGCAGTTATCATCAACACCCCCTGAATTGTTCTTTTAAAGCTTCTTAGATATGAAGGATAAGTTATTTTTATTAGCTCATCTATTGGGTTTTCTTACACTGGATGGATTCCCTTTAATCTAATAAAAGGACCTAGATAAATTTTTCCTCCTTAACTCAAAGAAATGCAATCTTTATTTCATGAAAATATTCATGTAAATTCATACAAACATCAGTTTGGAATGAATAATACTGTTATTACTCTGACAGATGTTCTTTTAAAAAGTAAATTTAAATATAAAGAATGTTTTAGTCTAGTTGAACTCCGATTTTTAAAAAGTCCCCAAACATTAAAAATTAATCAGACACTACATATTTTCTTCCAATACAATGAGCGAGTATTTTTTTTAATATCCAGTGCAAAACTCCAAAGATAGTATCAAAATCATCCCATACTAAAGATTATGCAAGGTTATATCTGTCAAAAAGTGAAAATTTCATTTGTATTAGCTCCTTATTTGTTAATATAATATAATAAATAAGGCATGTTAAAATATTTTTAAAGGAAAAAGTAAAGCAAACTTACTTGAATAGCAGATCATTTTCTGACCAACAGTTTTAATACAGAATAGTGAAACCTATTTTGTGAAGAACAGAATTACACAATATAAAATTAGCAATTTACCTTTCAATAAACAATCAAACAGTTGAGGAAAAGGCCAGTTTCCCCCATCTGCTTATATTAAAGTGTAGGCAATTGTTTAACATGCTATTTCAGTGTTTATCATGACAAGAGACAGTGTTACAAAAATGCACAATGTAGTCTTTAGATTAGAGAGAAGTAAAAATATTTTATACTTTAAGACTTCATTCATGTTATCACTTAGATGTCTTTCTCTTCAGCATGGCACCAATAAGCTGTTCATAAGGAGAAAAGTGGAAGTGGAATCAGGAGATGCTCACCAGCATACAGATCTAATACTCCGGATAACTGCTCTCATGACAGCAAATTGAGCTTTCTAAAGGATGTTAGTCATTCACAACTGTAGCCTTCTCTCCCCTTTTATCCTGGGACATAGCTCCCATATTAATAAACACTGTTATGAACATATTTCCTTTAGTCATTGTAACAATTTTGTTAACATGTATACAAAATTCATTACACAATAATACACCTGCTTTATCTTCTGACACACTGCACAGCACCACTGAGTAGATGTGCTGGAGGATGGAGACCGGGGAGGGGCAGTGAGGAAAGGGAAGGGTGTGTGTAACAAAATTAGGACTGAAAATAAACTGAAAGGGAGATGCCAATGGACATACTACAAAACACAACATGAAACCAAAGCTTTGACAATGGTATATATCATCTTACGGTAGGACATTTAAATGTTTTCAAGAACTCAAAAGAGGATTACTAAGCAGTCAGATGATCTTCACTTTGAGTAACAGTTAAATGAAAAATACATAACAAAAGTGGATAAATAAACAAATGAATAAAGATGTAAGCATCTGTGTGTCAGAAGTTATACTGTTCTGAGTAAACTAATAAATTTTAAACTTCTGCAAGAAAAATTCAATCTAGCTGCCAGAATGTTACAACTGATTTTGTAGTCATCCAACATTGTTCTCTATGTTTTGTGCAACACTAAATTGTTGAGGTCACTGTCTTAGATGCCAGTGCACACAAAGTTCCCACATACAATGTAACACCTCTTACTGTAAAGAGCAGCAAAAAGTCCAGCTCATTGTGTCAGGCATCACTGGAACACCTGAAGGCTTGCTGCTTTTTTCCTGATAAAAAAGGTATGAAACATGACATCCATTTGCAATCAGAGTTTGCATTAATTGAGAGACAGCCCTAACAACACAATATTCACCCTTTTAAAATTCCAATTATTTGTAAGTTTTTGGGTCCTGCAAATCTGTATCATAATTTCAAAGGCATTTAAAATGGCAAATATACACATTGTAACTTTAGAGTTCAGTAGAATTTTTTTTCAAATTCAGTTTTTTGTCTTTCATTTTATTTAGAACAAACTCAGAATAAATAAAATGTCCATTAACTAAGGAAACTACTCAAAAAAAGGGAAAGAGATTTCCCTCTATCCCTACTATACTTATCTACCCAGTATTTTTTTTTCTTTTCTATCTTGCTTCTAAAGCAAACAGTTGGAAAAAACTTCTTTCGGAAGTAGTGGTCTCCCTGGAGCCACAATGAGACTTAATTAAACTAACCAACATATTTTTTACATTTCATGCATAGGTGGATTCCTATATATTTCTTAATAATTAAGATTCTGATAGTCAGAAAACTATTTTGTTTACATCAGCTTTATAGTCTACCATTCAATGTTTCCTTTGGTAGATATGAACCTCATACCATAGTAAGTGCTAATGCAATGGGACAGTTTCTTAGAAAAAAACCTAAATTATTCTAAATAAATGAAAAACATTAATGAATGTTTTAAATATAATGATTTAGTAAAACTCAAGTTATATGAAAGGCAAAAATGTAGTGACTATAGTTACAGGCAGACTTTAAAAATGCTTCTTTTTCTACTATATTAAATATACTATTCTCAGAACACACTGTATTTCACCAAAAAATGTAATGTGCAGCTTTTATTGAAAAGTATTTTTTCCTGTAAATATGAATTGTTGGTAGTGTTTAGTATATATGTGTCTGGGCAATTAGAAAATATGCAATCTATCATTGCTAAAAGGTAAACACTAAATAGTTCTTTTAGGAATAATGCCGAAATCAATTAATGCCATGTAGGTCAATAAATAAGAAGCTGCTGAAACCTAGAACACTCTAAGTAAGATTTTTAGTATCTGAAATCAGTGTTAAGTGCCAAAGCATACAAATACCTGTGTCCTGACTCATGAAAATAAGAGTTACAAAGACTCATAGCATTTCCTCAAGTAATCCTGAATCACTAGTCTGCTTTGTTCCATCAGTTAAAAATACCTTAGATATTATCTTTATTATATTGTAGACTTATTCCACAAGCTAACAGGTAAAATGATTTCAGTTGGTTAGCACATAAATCATCTTAGAATGGCCCAGTAGTAGTAGTGAAATAATATACAACAGCATCTCTCTAAACGAAAAGCAAAAATGCTTTAGTAGGCGTTAACTGGAACCTTTGTACAAACAGAATGCCACTGCTCATGCCCTGAGTGCATCTGGCAGCATCTGGCAGCTTTTGAGCAAAGTATGAAAAAAAATCAAATGAGAAAACAAATTTGGAAAACCCAGGCCATAAACTCATGTGTGTTAAGTAAAAGAAGCTTTGGGATTATTCACAATCTTCCTTCGAAATCTGGCCCTCCTTTCCTGCTTCGCTCACTCACTAGCTGGCTTGACCTCACTGCTACTTTCCTCTACCCCGTGAACTGCTCTGCCATGCATCATTGGGTAAGGAAAAGCAGCGGTGCCACAGCCATAACCAAGATCAGCAAGACGGGACAGAGCTTTAATGCTACCTGGAGGTCTCCCTGGGCTGACTTTGTATCCCGCAGCTTTAGTTGTACCCAAAGGTCTGCCTGGACTTGTCTTAAATCCAGCTGCTTTGGTCGTTCCCAGGGGTCTGCCTGTGCTGGTCCGGTATCCTGCTGATTTTGTTGTTCCCGAAGGTCGGCCACGCTTACCAGACCGGTTGAGATTTTTCTTTTTCTTTAGTTCGTCTTTTATCTCTAAACTTCTGCCACTTGTAGTCTGCAAGTGTGTTTCATTTAGTGGGTCTTGCCTCTGACAAGCCATTGGTTTGTGGCTGACTGTGTGGCTGTATTTGCTTTGCTGGGAGGAATATATGTCAAACTGATCAGCTCTCATGGCATCTTCATTGAGGCAGGAAGGCTTGCCAGGCCCACAGAAAGCTGGATTACTGCTGGCAACAGGATGCATCATTTTCTACCAAAAATAAAAGGCAAATATGCATAAATACACATAAACAAATATAAGTCTGTATGCCTGCATTCAATGGGGAAGTAGAATCTTCCAACAATTATACAGGCTATTTAAAGTGAGGCTGACAGGCAGGACTACAGACCACTTATAAACTAACTTAAAAGAGACTCAAAGATACAGACTACTTTTAAACAACACACATCAGCAGATTCAAATTGAGAAATGTTTTTCTCAATTTAATTACAAGTAGGGACAAAAACTCTAGAAAAGGTAACTGAATTACAATACGGATTTAGAAGTATGTTTAGAAAGTCTAAATTATATAAAATAGAAAAGAAAACCTGTATTTTGTTTTTTTATGTTTTTTTTTTTTAATTTGGTTTCTCTCTTCTAGCTTACTAAACCCATTTCAATGAACAACAATAAAGACAAGAACTCTTTTTTACCCCCGGTTTGTCTAACATTGTTAGCATGCTTCCCTAGGGTTTGTTATTGTTTTCCTCACATGCATTCTTCTGATCTGGTCATAGTATACACAAGGTTGATACTTCCTCACCAATACTATAATGTACTGTTTAGACAGATTTTGAGTGTATGCTCACTTTACACAAGATGGAATGCACTACGCAAAGAACACAAAGTCTTGTCCTAAGATACTGATTCCCTTCAAACTATTCTAATCAGGAGGCAGTACCAATAAGGGGTAATCAAAAATTTCCATTAGCTAAACTGAATGAACATTTCTACAAACAGCTGAGACTTATACTGCAAAAATATGGAAAAAAAAACAGTTTTTTAAATTCCTATTTTGAAGGTATGGTTATCAAGGCAGAAAGTTGTATTGTAACAAAGCTTTCTGCTGGGATCAGAAATATGGTGTGAATCTTTTCTTACAAGAGCTCTGTGACTTATTAACAAACACTAAGATTGTTTTGTCTATGAGAACATCCCTATTTTTAATTCTTAATAAAGGATGTATTACAAACTAATATCACAGCAAGACAACCCTAAATTATTGTTTGCACCCCTTATATATACTAAAGATTTGTTTATTTGTGCATAGTAGAACTGGGATAGATAGGCCAGAGGTAGGGAGGAGGGGGGAGGAGGAGGTTTCCAGAGGGGGGAGGCAGGGAGCAGAACACTCAGATTTACTGAAACACTGCTAAGGGGAGTAGCGGGTATGACAGAAGAGGTGGGCTGCACCATATGTGAGTCAGCTCCCTGGCTGGGGATTGAACTCAGGCCACACTAGTTGATAGCATGACAGCACTAATACCTAACCCCTCAGCCACCACAGAAGCCCACTGCCTGCAGCCTTTACACATGTAAAATTGAACCAATCCTTCAGTTATAAAAATAGTTACTCTTAAGGCTAAGAACAAATAATTAATGTGAGTCAAAATTATTACTGATTATTTGCCAAGAATCAAGACATAAAGATGTTGGCAAGCTGACATAAAGTCTCACCTATGAAAACATCTAAAATGAAAAGTTACTTGTTTATGGCAAAAGACTCAAATGAGAACATAAATAAGTCTGAGCAAAACACGAATATTAACAAGGGTAATTCCTCATTCTCCAAACACATAATAACTAGGTAATTTATTATTCACTTCACTAACTCAATTCTTATTTCAGATGAGAAATAAGGAGATCTGTAAACAATGTAAGCCAACAATTTTTGAGCATTTTCTGTGTGCCAGGTAGTACACTTGGCACTTTGAATACTGCCTTATTTAATCCTCAGGCAACTATATGAGGAATATACTATTATTAGCTCTGACAGAGGCAAAGACTTGAAGCAACCTGCCAGTTTCTTCACACATGAAGAAAACAGTGACGTCAAATACAGATTCAGTTAATCCAACCTTAGAATCAACAATTTCAGTGGATAAACAACTATACCAGGTTTTCTCAATAGCAAGAAGTACTACCTTTCGGTCAGCTAATTCTTTGTTGTAGAGGATTGCCCTGTGCATTGTAAGATGTTTTAGAAGCACCCCTGGCCTCAATCCACTAGACACTCTTCTAGTAGCGCTCTTACTGGCTCCCAATTCATACCAACTAAAAATTTCTCCAGACATTCTCAAATACTGCCAGAGGGTGAAATCCAAACCTGACTGACTGAGCCAGTCAGTTACACTAAAATGAAAATGCAAGATCCAATTTAAAATGTTCTTGTTTGAGCTTTTTATTCCCCTCTTTAGTTCTCCCCTCTCCGAAGAGCCCTAAAGCCTTTCTGCAATGTCAAATAAATTTGTTTTCCAAACTGAAGAAAAGCCAATGCTGGGATTTGTGAAGGAAATCTCCTTTTCAAGTTATAAACATACTGAGAAATATACACAGAAATTAGAAATGACCAGTTTATTACCAATAGTTAGATTAAGAGACCACTCTTAAATACAAAGAAAAACACATTCAGGCCTTGGAGCAAAAGACTAAGAAAGAAAAAGTGACCCCGTTTTGATTTTTATTATTCAGCGTTCACCCTGCTGGAAGTTCTAGCAAAAAGTAGAAATAAGTAAGATCTCTTCCACAGGTAATTAATACCACCAATAAATGGAAAAAATGTTTCCTTCTGCAATCTACATGAACTCTTTATAGTTCATGCTTTTTAGGTTTCTATCACTAGCTTACCAAAATCCTCCTGGATTTTTCTTCCCCTTCTCTTAATATATGTCAACAATTCATGATCTGTTAGCACTCAGAATATATAAAGTTTCAGCTTACATTACATTAAGTTTTAACAAATTGCCTTTAAAGGCAATTTTTACTAAGATGTCAAGCAACACTGGGGGAAAAAACAACATGCTATTAAAAAAAAAGCAGATCTGAATTCTTTTTAAATGCACACATCTTTGATTCCTTTCATTTTCTCCAGATATTTATGCATTTGACTTGTGTAGGCTAATTTACTTCTGACATAGTTTGCCTTTACTGTGGGTCAACTCCATGCAAAGTACTAAGCAACAGGACACAAGACCGAAGTAAAGCTATTTATTCTATTGGAATGTCAATGACATTCTGACTTAAAACTTTTTTTTAAAACGATTTATTTATTTATGCACACAGAACTAGAGTACAGGTCAGAGGTGCAGGGGCGGTGAGAGGATTCACCAGAGACAGTGGACAGCAGAACAAGCCAACTGACAAGTCCACTGCTGAGAAGAGCAGCTGGTGAGCCAGAAGCCTGGTGAGCCATGTGGATCACCTCTGGGGCAGGAATCAAACTCCCACCAAAGCAACCAAGGCCAGCTTTGCAGTGCTGCACTTTAACCCACTGCACCACCAGGGAGGGTCCGACTTAAAACATTTCTAAAGGATAAGTCTTCTGTACCTTTTATATTTTATTTCCCATAGCATAGTTCTCTGCTTACTCACTAAATGATTAACAAGCTGGAAAGAAAATTAATATTACAATTACCCATGTAAATAGCTAACGAAAAAAGGAAAACGGCTAAAACCAGTCTTTTCCTACTTTCGGATTTCAACCTCTTTGGATGGGAATTAGCACATGAGATATGTATGTACATAATCCCCAATTTTTATATCCAGTATTTGCATACATAAGCATTAATCCTACACTTACTAACTCTGACCTCAGTGCTTACCAGCCAACTGTTCTTTCTTTCATCCCATATTGTAATACAGAGTCCATTCAATGTGCATGGAGGCTACTACTTTTCTAAGAGTCAATGAAGGCTGCATTTCTAGCAAGTTTGAACTGAATGAAAACCAAGAGTTACAGAACAGACTGTCTAGATTATCAAAGGTTAATTATCTTTTGAAAATAGTTCGCTGAGTACACGGGAATCAAACTAAGCTTCTATATATTCTAACTACGACCAAATTAGAATTTTAAAGTACATACTACCACTTGCCGTCTCACTGACGTTCTTTCAGTGTGTTTTAACCTTTAAAGCCTGCCGGTGGGCAGGTCTCGAAAGAATTCCTTGCTCTTCTCTCGAAAGTGGCCGTCACTACACTAAGGCTTAGTCGTACTATTAGTACAGATTATAACTATTTTTAGCGCTTCACAAAGCATTCCTGAAGCTTTCTAAACATGAGAAAAAGTTTCTTTCAAGAAACCCAAATTCAGCTCTCTTGCACAGACTAAAGGTCACATAATTCTCAGAGATTTATTTCAGGCCATGTGGCTTGTTATTACAGTCATACACGGCTTATCATGCTAAATGAAAGTACATCTGTGACCCACCTCAATCATTCAGAAATTCTGCTCAGCAAAGGCCAAAACAAATACCAGCAACTAAGCATCCTGCCCCACCAGGGAAAGTTTTGATCAGGGGGACAGAACATAAATAACGGCCTCCTTTGTGTCCTTCCTACTCCTTAATTGTGCCCCGCGGCTCAGTTTCCCCCGTGCCAGAATCCTTCTTTGACACCGGACGTTTAGAAATGCATTACCTGTTGTACCTAAAAGCGGTGAATGCGTTATCGGTAACAACTTTGCAGCAGATACACCCCCACACCAGGGCGAGGTTGGTGCGCTCTATTCGCCAAAAATCAACTCACAGACCGTGGTCCGCGCACGCGGAGTTCTGCAAGCTGTACAAGTCCGCAGGCCACTCCATCTACACGTCCCCCTCGAAGCCGGCAGGCTTTCACTTAACGCGGGGAGGAAGGGCTGCCGATTTTGACCTCTCCACGAAAAGAAAGGGTAACCCCTCCCCCTCGCCGCAGGAGGCATTTCCCCCCAATAATGGCTCGACGCCCAGGGAAGAGCATGCTCCGTCCGGGGCCCCTCCTCTCGCTCCCGGCTAGGCCAGCGCCCCTCCTCGGACGTGGGTCGGAGACCTCTTCTCAGCAGCTACCTAGGCCCGGGCGCTCGCAGCCTCCCAGCATCTCCACGAGCGCCAGGCGCCGGGACTTTGCTCCCGATCCGCTGACAAACCCCCACTCGCCCACCTACCTCAGCCGCTCGTAGTCCGGCCCCTCAGCGTGCCCGGGGGCTGCCCATCGGCTGGGAACCTCACGCAGGCGCTGCTCCCTCCCCAGTCCGCCGCTTCAGCTCCGTGCAGAGGAAAGTACGAGGCGGAGGGGCTGGCGGCTAAAGCGGCGGCGGCGAGGCGGACGCTGGCTCCCAGCTCCAGCCGCGGCCACTACTCGGGGACCGGCCCCGGACGCGGACGCAGGAAGAAGAGGCCGCCACAGCCCCGGACTGCGAGGGGCGGCGTGCGCGAGCTCGCGAGGACCGCGCACGCACACGCACACGCACATCGCGAGACCCAATCTCCCGCCGACGACCAGCACGCGAGATTGGGGACAAGGCCCCTCCGACCTGGCTGCGCCTGCGCGTCGCGACGAGGCGGGGGCGGGGTCTAAACTGCGGCGGCCCAGACCCGAGTGCTGGCTGCGCTCTGCGGAGGCGGGCGGGACCCCTCAAAATGGGGGCGACTTACACCCGGGGACTTAATTTTCACCCCAGTGCTGTGATGGAGCGACTACTGACCCCATTTCTTATCTCAGATTGTAACTCACTAATAAAATTAGGAAGGAAACCCAAAACAGCAGTCTTGTTCCCAAAACGGCTTTAATCGCTGCAGGGAAAAAAAACATTTACTTAGGTTTTATAAGGTGCTGCCCTGGAGTTCAGGAGTTGGCCTGGTCCTTTCAGTTGTGGGTGGGTAGGGTGAAACCACTACCTGCAAACCTAATGAGAGTATTGAGTAATTATGGTGAGAAGTCTCATTTTGTGAAACATCCTATGATTTTGTTTTTACACTCACGACCTCGGAATAGCTATATTCATCATTCCACTATCGCAGGACGGGATGGCACAACATGTAGTTTTGTTTATAAACTCCTGGCCTTTTATGTACTAGCGTGACTCCCGGTTATCACAAGCCACTTAGTTTCGTTGGTTCTTTCTCCTGCGCATTCAAAGATGTCAGAATTAGGGTTACTGGAAAAAAATATATATTCAGAATCGGGAAGGTTACTTAAAGGAAGACACTTTATTAGGTGAGGTGAAGAGGCTAGAAGGGCATACTTGTCCTTTTTCCCCGATACCCAACGAAAAGAAGAGTTCCATCAGGAGCGCAGGGTGGTGGTGCCAGTAGAAGAGCAGCAACAACTTTTCTGGGTGAACACACAAACCAGGAAGGAAACCCAAGACAGGCAAACCCATTCATTTCCTGGTAGGCAGGGTTTCATGACATGATTCAAAACAACATTCTAACTATTAGAAGACAGGACTCATTGCAGTATAGGTTATATGTGAAAGGAAAATGCCAAGATAGAAGAGTTAAAATATGTACACAGATTTTACAGTAAAGCAGTCCTTAAAAAAAAAACAAATGTGTAATCAAGTTTCCTCTCAGTTTTCTTTTTGCACTCAGTGGAATATGAGAGGGCACTGTAGCACTTACTGTGCCATAACTATTCCGTTACTCTACAAAATTGAAATGGTATTATCCATAAAACCACATTAGCAACGTCTGTACTAATAAGGTCAAATAATTTGCAAGTGCAACGCACAAGTAGAGTAAAGAGAAGTCAGACATTCCTGGGTTGGAATGCCTTTCTGCCATTTAACTCTTATGGGACTTAACTTTGAACAAGCCATTACTGTTTCCAGAAATTTCCACATTTGAAATGAAGAAAATGTCATCCTTGTAAAAATAGTAGAGACACAGGACAGACATGGTTGTTGATCTCCAGCAGTTTACGTTCTGTAAGGTAGACAAGCATCATATAATCTGAGTAGAGTGTTAAAATGCAGTGACTGCTATTTTCTGGTAATGGTCGGTCTCAGGGTGGTCTCGTGATGAGGTACTACAGTACCTACTGAACAGGTACAAAGTACAACTGGTGCTGATCTTTTCTAGAGCACAGACATTTATCATCACTTCACTGTTAATAAGAGCATACTTTTAAATGCCACACGATTTGACTTAACTCCCAACATGTCTTAATCAAAAGTGTACACCTCGAAATACAACTGGTATTCAAATTTGCAATTTGAAGTCAATCCAATAGTTTTCATTCCTTTTCCAATGACTTCAGCCTGACTCAAGGGAAGTCAGATCATAAAACCACCAATTACTGAGATTTTTGAATGATAAATGGTGACTGTAGATATATGCAAGAAAGGCTATAAAAGGGATTTTTTCTATAGCTAAGAACTGGTTATC
The DNA here is from genome assembly GCF_000260355.1 of Condylura cristata. Lineage (NCBI taxonomy): Eukaryota > Metazoa > Chordata > Mammalia > Eulipotyphla > Talpidae > Condylura > Condylura cristata. Next base: position 25,672,565 of record NW_004567122.1, on the reverse strand, counting down.
TCTAAAGGCCTTTCAATTGAGGCAACAAGTGCATTTAAAATTTTTCATTTGAACACAAAGATATACATAGGGAAACAATTCTCACTTTATAAATTTTATTAGTAGCCACTGACTGTCCATAGCTTATAGCAAGTGAAAGGTAAAACAGTAAGTAAACCAACTCTTTCACCTATTATAATAGTACTAATGTTTACTATGACAAGTTTATACTTCAATATATCCATATATACCTTAAAATCTTTATATATTTTCTTACATACTTTTTTATATATAAGTTCACATAATTAATCTCATCCTCACAACACTTAGAAATAGTTATCAACACATCCCTATTTTACATGAGATATTTAAAGCATTTGAGCAGCATGTCAGTTGTCCAAATATCTTCCTGTATGTAAGTTTGTAGTTATGCATATAAACCAACACTAATAATATTACATACACTATCGTATGACACACAAAACCTTCATACAAACAACTTTAAATAAGATTTAAAGGGAAATAGAAATAAAAGACTTAGTTTTTTTCTTCCTTCTTTTCAAAGGCTGATAGCACATATGCCCCATTTTGGAAAACACTGCTTTAGATGACAGTCAAAAACTCCAAGAACAAAACAAAATGAAGATTTTTAGTGGTTTTCAAACTTGAATGAGTATCAGACTCGTGGCCACCCAGACATGTTTAATAGTAACGCTAGACAGGGGAAGCTACAGAGAAGTCCTATGTATCCACCCCAAATCTCTATGGAACTTTCCAAATCTGAGACTTATGCCAGAGTTTTGAGGCCTGGGCTGGTTTTCAAAGGTCTACAATATACTTGTAGAAATCTCAGTTCTTAGGCAAAAAGGCAAAAATGGAGAGAAAACATACCTTTAAGGATCCAGGTGTCTGAGTTTCCTAGAAATAAAGAAACAAGGCCATGGACACTTTAGCATGAGGACTAACAGAAGCACCTGCTGTTATAAGCTGTTAAAACATTTATCTACTACCAACAGCCAAATGAAATTAAATGGTTTTGTGGAAGTCCCAATTTTTTGGACTAAATCTTTACTTTGTAACAGGCAAAATTGTGGAGCCTAATAGTCAAAACTAATGGCTACCAGGTATTTCCAAATATGTAACACACGTGGTATATACCATACAGAATAAAAGTTATTTTTTCCCTGAAAATTCTAGCTTTTACAGTTATTAATAGAACAACTGAGTTTACTTCTCCAGATGTTAAACTTTTTTATTTTTCATTTTATTTTTGGTAGCCCAGGTTCTCTTTATTTATCTTCATAGTCAGTCAGCAGTGGAGTCACATGAGGGTTATAGAACATGGTTATCAAGAACCCACGGAAAAGTCTTAGATCTCATGTAGAGATGGAGGTAGGACATAAGCTTTGGTCTCCCATGCTTTCCACACTGTAACTTCAGGAAGACATTCAGCATGCTCACTGCCACCCCACAGAGAGGAACAATGAAGGTGAGGGCTTTCCACAGGGATGCCACTTGACATGGGCCTCCCAACTCGTAGCAGGGACCAGCAGCCTAGAACCCTAGGACTCAGTTACGTAACCCTGCCATTTTTGACCTGGATTCTAAAGTTTCTGCTTTTACATTTTCTCCCCAGATTAATGCACAATTAGAATTTCTTTTCAAGGACTTCAGTTAAAAATTATGAACGTCTATATGCTGATGCCACATTTTGAAATGAGTAAAGAAAAAATCAAATGTAAATTCTTACCAACCCCGTGACTTAACGGTATGCACTTACATACAAACACATACTAATTCGGACAGAGGGACTATAAAAGTGAGAACGCAGGTATTGAGGGAATTTTTCCAAGGATACAGTTGTTTACATTTTTCTTCACATTTCCACTTGGACTCCTGCCTGAGGAGAATTATAACTTGTTATAGGGGAAAAACAGAAGAACGAACCTTCAAACTCATAATGGGTAACATATCAGGGAACCTCTACCTTTAGCTCCAGAGAGCTGGCCTAGAGTAAGGCATTATCTTTCATTAAGTGGTGTGCAAAAACGATGATGTTCTTCAAGTTAATAGTCACACTCCAGTGAGATTTTTTGTTTTTGATGGTTATAAACCTAAATGGAATAAAAAGTTATGCCATCCCCTCTATACCACTCATGCATTTACTTTTTTATTCTTCATATTTACTTACACATCCTTTGAAAATATTAATTTTTCATGGAAGAAACAGGAGGTTAATAAGAAAAATGTCAGTACGTTCTAATTCTTATATAAAAGTATGAACACAATGAAGAACTAGTAGCTCCACTCTCAGATCAAAGAGGAAGAACATTTTCAGGGACCACATGGGGCTACTCACTCAGAACTCTTGCCAGCTAAGCTACAACTCAGCATCTTTCATGTACACTACACCAAGGCCCTCCTCTCCCCAGCTCCTGTATTAAATAGTCCTACATTAACCTGTCACTAAAGGGCCTTAGCTGCTGGTTTTACAAAGCAAAGCAAGTGACCACCTACAGGGAAAGGGCTCAGAGATTGCCAAGTTACAATCTCTGATTCTTAAGGCTGGGTATCTCATCTAGAAGGAGATTCCCACAGTTGGCATCACAGGAATGATGAATCCTGGGTATCATGGGCTACTCAAATAAAAACTATGTGTACAGGGTGTGGATCAAAAGAAGGCTGGCAATCAGATGCCCTGTTATTACCAACTGAATACTATGAGTATACCAACAAGGCTGGTAAGACATGAAACAAATCAAATGATAAATTGTCTAAGAGCCATTGTCCTTTTATTCCATACTTACATTCCAAATGACCAAGTGGCACTGGTAAAATATTGACTGGCACCTGAACCTATTATTTCACCTACAGCACCTATTTATCTTAAGCTAAAAAAAAAACACCATCAAAGACTGAAGCTCTTTCAAGAGGATATTTTTGGATACAACTGTGCATTATGGGTATTGAATGATTAGATTTTTAAATAGAGTATTAATCACTTTTCCCAAGTCTATGTATTTAAGCTAGCAAAACAGCAGAAAACATCTCAGCAAAGATAATTTTAAGAAAACACAGATTGAATTAACTTTATTTTATAAGGAAATTAGAAAACATGAGCAAATATTAATAATGCATTAAAAAACAAATCTGTACATCATTCAAATCTTAAAAATCAAAGACTCAGTGTGACACTAAAAAAAATGTACTATTAGAACAAATCCTTACATTGTAGACCAAAAGACTATCAGTGGTTCATTATAACTAGATATACAAACATAAAGGTAGTAAAAATAAAATTATGTCAAACTCTGAATCTCACAAGTGATCTAGCAGTGAAGGGAGCACCAATTATGCCCAGTGAGGGACCGCCACATCCTACCAAGGGAAATAAACTATCACTGGGTTAAGAAAAAATAAAGAGCAAATAAATAGAATGGAGATGAGGGGGAAGAAGGGAGCCCAAGATATCTAGAATAAGTAATTTTTTTGTTTGTTTTATGACGTTGTCTGTGTTCTGTTTTCTTCCTGTTAGAAAGACAGATAGGGATCCAAAAATATTCCCCAATTATCTATCAGCTTTTCGGTGAGAATAACTTTGTGTTGAAGAAATAATGAAGGTGATTCCTGATCACTTTGTCTTGGTAAGAATAACTTTGTGCTGAAAAAATAATGAAGGTGATTCCTGATCACTTTGTCATTTAGTTTAGAACAATTCAACAGCTATAGATGTTTTTTCTTTTCTTTTTAAAAGAACTCTTAAGTCAAGAATACTCAAAGTAACTTTTTCATTCATGAACATTTTCTTTTTTTTCAATAAGCCATTAACAATATGAAGTTCTGACATACCAGGAGTCTTGAAAAGGATATGAAGTGATACAATTGCAACAGTTTAAATAAATAAATTTCAGGAATTAAAACTGAGGGTTTAATAAAGTAACTTGACTGCTTGTGAACTACATTTCATTCCAGATGATTAGGTCTAAGTCTAAAATTTGGGTGAAGGCAAGGGGTAGAATCACTGCACTTGAAAAATTTTAAGAAAGAAAATTCACAAGTTACTCAGTTATTCCAAAGAAAAAGAATTAGTAGGTTGCTTGTATATACCGTATGTACAGAGACATAAAGAAACGCTTTCAAAGGGGAAAAGGAATTGTATTACTGTTTACAGACTAAAAATCACTTTCTTTTAATTAAGATTATAAAGTCAGTAGGTAGGCATTGGACAGAGGTTACAAAAAGAACCTAAAAGTAGTAGACACTAAAACATTTTGCATTGTAAAGAAACACAAAAACCTCTTATACTACAAATCTTTAATTTTACAAAACCAAAAAGCAGCCCATCTGTTCCCCATTTACAACAGTAAAAATTGAAACAAAAACTCCCAATTCTTTTTGTAAAAATTTAGTTGTAACATTCTTAAATCCATTTCATACTGTTCCACTGAGTCCAATGAGATTTAAGCTCAAGGGGGTGGGGAGGGTGGGGAGAGGTCACACAAAATTGGAGAATTTTACCTTTTAAGGAGGCGATCACAATTTCATTGCAAGAGGATAAGGAGAATAGACCTTTAGCGACTTGTGTACTTTATTACTATTACCTTCAACAGGAAGTCCAAAATTTCCATTTTGTCAAACTTCTGGAATACTATTCAGATATTTAAAATATTGACATTTAAATTTTAAAGGACATACTATGAAAACAGGCCTAATTTAAATATAGGTTGATAGTTCTTGGGCTACTTACTGAAAGATATTTTTTTAGCAAATACTGGTTTCTTGTGTTTAAAAAAATCAGCAAGACAGAATTTAAAATATCTTAATTTACAATACACTGTAAACTGCAGACAACTGCCACGTGTATCACAGACCAGTACAGGTAAAAAGCTTTTTCCAGATGTTTTATAAGACCTTGTATCTCCCTTTATTTGTGGGTTGATATGAATTTTGCTGTAATAGAAAATAAAAAAAAGCACATGATCAGAAAAAGGAAAAAGCAGTAACACCTGCAGAGATCTATTCCTATACAAACTTCTAAAAACTATGGGATATTTACATTTTAATTGCTACTATTATGTTCAGGAAGAATTGTTCAATAATCATTTCTCTATGTTTTCCTAACTACTCTTTCACATCCATTTTGAAACAACTTAATGGTGCTGATGCCTAAAAGTACAAATTTTCCCCCCATCATTCTTTGTGAAACAGTTATTTTTTTTTTTTTTGGGAAGATTCATTTATTTATTTGTAGAAGAACTGGAGACCAAAGGTATAGTAATAGGATTCACCAGAGTCAGAATGGGGAGCAGAACAGGTAGATCTACTGAAACACACTGCTGAGGAGAGCAGCAGGTAGGTCAGGAGTGGTCTGCTGCGCCACGTGAATTCATGCTACGGCTTCACAGTGCTGAGATTTTAACCCCTACACGGAGGCACGAAACACCTAGTTTTAAGCACTAGATTTAAAGGTGGTTCTTTCTTCTTCCCTCGTTTTGTGTACCATTTATTCTTTAAAATGTTTATCTCCCCAAAGTATTCTGTAAGAGAAATTTTAGAAAGGCCCACAAACTCCCATACTTAGAGGAAGAATACTGTCTTTCAAAAGGAGCCTCACCCCTACACATTATAGGGAGAATTTACAAACTCCTACTGACACTGAAGACACAGTGATGTGTCTGATCTTTGGGAAGACCTATAAGAGGGGGCTTTCTACAAATTCACATTAATTCCTTGCCTAGATTTAAAAACATGGCAACACCTGTATTGGCAAATTGCAGAGCAAATGAAATTTTCATACATTGCTAGAGGGGATGTAAACATACAACCTCTTTGGAAAATCATTTAGCAGTAACAATGGAAAATTAAAATACATATACCTTCTAACTAGCAATTCCACTCCCTGACTTTACCCAAGAGTAATGTATACCAGAGACATGGAACAGTGCTCATGGAAACATTAATCACAAAAACCCCAAAGTCCAATATATCAACTAATTGTGGTATATTAATGTAAATACTACACAGTCACTAAAAATGGACTAGTGCTCCATACTGCAACACAGAGTGATTTCCTCAAATGTTGTAAAGATTTCAATATATGGAGTTTAAAAAGCAAAATTTAACCTCCATGTTAAAAATCAGGCTATTGTTACATTTGGAGAAAATGAATAACGACAAGAATGGAATGAGGGGTAGTTTCTGGGATACTGGTAATGCTCTGTATTTCTTGATCTAGAGGGTGAGCACATCATTATGTTTGTGAAAACTCATTAAGCAGAATGTTTATAATCTGTGTTTTTCTGCATATATATGTTATAGTTCAATAAAACATTTATTAAAGCAAATAAATCCTTGAGGTTTTCACTTACCAACCGGATCAGCTCTTCTTTTATGAGCCTGGTGATTTCTGCTTTTGCTTTTTGCACAGCCAGCTCATTGGCACCTGGAGAATGTATAGAAAACAATATTCCTATTACTAGAGCCCTATTATTATTATTTCTATTACTACAAGTTTATCCCTGTCATCAAGGTCAAATAGGAAATTATCATAGGTGACTTTTAGAAACACGGTACTGACTAGTGGGAGAGTCTTTTAATGTTGGTGAAATATCATTCACATTATATAAAGGCTGCTTATTATTCTGATTACTGTTAGATTTTCAAATGTAACCACCATGGAAACATTAAGTAGAATTCTTGATAAGTTGATTAAAAGGAAGGGAGAAAAGATCATTAGCAATTTTCCCAAAAGAGAGTAAGAAAAAATTAAAGAGAAATATTTACTGAACATTAATTAGGTCCTTAAAGTTAGCAAATGTTCCAGAAGTCATCTGAGCAAAATCTTAAATATGAAGGGAAGACTAGCAAAGCAAAGGGAAGAAAGATGACATGGAGAGTATTTCTGCAAATGGAATCACATATGCAATGGAACAGATGAAGAATGGCATGCATAACTACTGAAAAGTAAGAGAAGTACAGCATGCTTGAGGAGGTGTGAGAGAAAGAGAGAAAAATATGGTAAGACAGCCAGGTGGATAAAGCAGGTCAGAAACATTTATCCATAATTATTAATTCAAAAAACATTAAGCATCCACCATGTAAGACATATAGTGAAAGCCATTATACAAAAACTCAATTCATACTCTTTATGAACTTGTGGATTATTAGAAAACAAACTTGTAAAAGATATTATAATAAATGAGGAAGGTACGAAATAGCAGTCCATCAGAGTAATTTCCAAATATTACTTTAAAAAAAACCTATTTATGTATTTATACATGCAAGAACTAGGGTACAGGCCAGAGGTGCAGGGGGTGAGAAGATTCACCAGAGACAGAGTGGGGAGAACAGGCAGACTGACTGAAACACACTGCTGAGGGGAGCAGCAGCCAAGACAGGAGAGGTCTGCCACACCATGTGATCCCCCTGGCTGGGATCAAAGTGATGTTGCAGTGGCCGCAAATAGCCTCGCCGTGCTGTGCTTCAACCCCTTGTGTCAACAGGGAGGGCCCCTCAAATATTACTTCTTCTAAGTAATTTTCCCAGACTTTTCCAGGAAGAGTTGTGTTTTCCCTCATTGAGTGCAGAGAATTGTGTTCCTCTCATTACGAAAACACGTTTTTGAGTGGCAGGTTAAGAAATTTAGAACAAGTAAGATACTAAATCCAAGAGGAGCACTAGGTTTTATCAGGGGTAATGATGGTGAAATTCAATTCTGAGATCGCTAAAATTTCAAGTGCTCATAGGATATCCATTAAAAACAGCACTAAAGTCAACAGATATACAGACAACAAGTTCAGAAAGAGATTAGAGGCTCACCAAGGGTAGATGGGGAGGGATCTGAAGTCAGAGGACATGCGGGGTTGAGGGGGATGAGGGTGCGGGGAAAGGCACAGATAAATCTGGACAGGTAGCACAGTACACAAAGATAAAAGGAAAAAAGCTATATCATAGTAGGCTAAATATTAAGGATTAGGAATATAATGTCAAAAAGCAAAAGGCCACACAATGTAGAGAATACACTCTAACATTCTGTGTATGAAAACCAAATGAGGAAAAACAATTCATAAGAAATGGAAAAATTTTTCCTCTTACTAGATACGATTAACTTTCAACTCCTGAGTGAGAAAGAAGAAATGGCTTAATGATAGGAAGGAAAGAGCCATGAGTGTAGCTATGAAATCATAGAAACACATCTCATCTAAGTTATAGAACCCCACTACCTGCCAATCACATTTCAAAGCGTGGAGAAGATGGATGCAAGAAGGACAAAGGGGTGGGTAAAGTGAAGGCAAGGGTAGAATCAAGACTCAAGTCAGAGTGAAACACTACAATCATAATAAAAGTATGCTATTTGGCACAAGCTGATATAAAGTGGGTTACTGATATACATAATATTTTAATTTTAAAAAGGAAAATGATACTCTTACCTAGATCCAAGTGGAAGAGTAATTTTCCTACTTTACTCAGGGCTTGACCATTTGGGCCAGTTTAAAATTGACTTATATAGCTTCTTTGGGTAATAGGTTACATATGTTTATAAGCTGCCATGAAAAAGAGGCATTTCCTTTCATTGCTCCTAAAACAACTCTGGCTGCTTTTAAGGGATTCTCCACTAGTAAAAAGAGAGGGCACAAAACAGGCTGTATAAATTATACGGGCTGGCTAGGCACGTAAGTCCTTCCTGTTCTCCTTCCCGCTACCTGGTGGGAGGCCTGGCGTTGCTGAGCCACACAGAGCCTCCAAGGAGCCAGGCAGTGGGGTCCCTCCAATTACAGAACTAGAAACAGATGATACTAGGCTCCTTTCAACACCTGTTTTCTTCCTATTAGTGTTCTGTTGACTTGGATGGAGCTTCAAAAACTAAAAGACCTTTTAAAAAATCTAATCATCTATGAAAATTCTCAAAGCTTTAAACGATTTTAATGACCAATACCGTGCACCATTATACCCCTAGAATTCTCAAGATTCATTTTTGACAAGGTTATCTTTTTACTAGGGGAAAAAAGCTTGCTTGGATTATAAAAATTAGATATCATTTCCTAAATACTAGTTGACAAAGAAGAGAAGTTGACTCAAAACCATTCTTGGTGGATGGAAAAGTCAGCAGAAACTGTCAGCACACAATGGAAATCTCATTTTACTTCCTATGGTAGCACAGGAAATGTGTGCCAGTAAAGCTATATTTAAAAGGAATCTTGATACTTGTACATTAATTATACTGTACTACTATGCATAATAACCTTCAAAAAATTACACAGAGAAACCTTGTTCAAAGCAAACAATTACATCTCTTACTTATCTTTACTAAGGTAGGCAAAATTGGTTTTGCTTCACAAATGAACATGATACTCAAGTTGAGGATAAAAAGCTGCTTTATATCTATCTAAGGTTTTATCATCAGTGTCTCCTGGATGTCACGGTATCTCCATCCCACACGGCATAATAAACGCAATAGTAAAGGAGATGTGCACAGCCCCAAGTGCAGAAAGATGCCAGTGTAATCTTCTCTCCTTGAAGATCTGTGGTGTCAGCATCTTGCTATACAATGAGGAACAGTGTCACACAACTGGGAAACACTGACTCACTGGCAGACCAAAAAGTCTGTCAAAAACAAAGGGTGCCACTTGCAGCCTGACTTGAAATGGGTGAAAAAGCTTCTCAAAGTTAGTCACTCAGCAAAAAATGCAATGCAGCCAAAGACTGTACCCACATATCTGGTACACCATTTCAAAATATATATGTGAATCTCAATGCATAATAATGTCGAGTAGCACTAACAGGGGAAGAAAAAACAAAAAGACTGCATTTAAATTCTATCTTTGTCACAATTTAGCGTTAGTGGTTTCTTCAAGTTCAGTCATGAGAGTTTCATCAGCAAAAATGGTACAGCAGGGAACTCAAAAGTCTGTCCCTCTACAAAATTAGCAAACAAAATAGGCAAAAAACTGCTACAAGCACATAAGAATACTGGAAATTAAAATTCATAGAAATGAGGCAAACACTTACTCAAGGAAAAAAATCAGCTGATTCTTGGTAATGGAACTTTTCTGTCTTTTAACTTCTACCCAATCAAGTATTTTTGGCCAGGAAGTAATTTCTCCTTTGGGGTGGGTAGGCAGCACACTGCACATGTGTTTCTCTTCTTGTACTCTTTAGACTAAGTAGTCTCACAAAAACAATATGAGCTGACCAATTAAAGGGAAAGTGACTAGACGGGCACTGCACTAATTACTAATTATTTGTGAAATTCTCTTTGTTTTGGCCAGGAAAGAATCAAACCCTAAAAATAATTACTGGTATATGACCAAATCATCTTCAGAATATACTTATTGCAAAAAGGAACTTAACCAAAACTATAAAGTCTTCACAAAAATCAAAGGAATACCAAGATACAACAAGAAAAAATTAAGTAGCAAGAATTCTTATTTACTATATATACATATATATATTCAATGAATATAAGAATCTATCTTTCAAAAACAAATTTTAGATTTGAGCTATCAAATGTGGCAGCTACCAGTCATGAGGCTATTTGAATTCAAATTAATAAAAGTTAACTAAAAATTTAAATTTCTGAGTCCCAGTGGCCATATTTCAAGTGTACCACGGCAAACACAAAGTGTTCCTTTGGACAGTGCTGCTTTACCAAGATCAAATGGATATATCAGGAAAATAAAATTTTGGGTCCTGAAGAATTTAAATCGTTCTTTTCTTAACCAGATACAGAGTTCAGAAAATGATTATCAAGTGTCTACCTGTGCAAGGCACTGGGAATACAGCAGATAACAAAGTCACAGCATTCACAGATATTTAGAAGACAAGAAATGAGAATATAATTTCTAAGTGGTGAGGACAGTGAAGAAACTTAAAGCAGGTAAAAGTTGGAGACTGGGGCCCTCCCTGGTGGCGCAGCGGGTTAAAGCACAGCACTGAGAATCTAAAAGCCGCTTCCGCATGAGTTCGATTCCCGCCTGCCCCGGAGGAGACCACATGGCGTGGCAGACCTCTCCTGACCCGCCCGCTGCTCCCCTCAGCAGTGTACTTCGTCCATCTGCCTGTTCTGTTCCCCACTCTGTCTCTGGTGAGGCCTCTCACCGCCCCTGAGCCTCTGGCCTGTACCCCAGTTCTGTATGCATAAATAAATAAATCTTTAAAAAAAAAAAAAAAGTTGGAGACTGGTGAAATACAGTTAGATGTGACACATACAGTTCAGAGTACTACAGTGCTGTCTGCGGTGATGTGGCCTTAAGTAGCACCTCGGCCGCATCTACACCATTTAACCACCAGGGGGGGCGTGCATCGAAACCCTACCCGGCTCCAACAACAGTAGTCAACAACTACTTGTTCATTAACTAAATGGATCTGGCGATCTACACTTCAAAAGTCTATCTCAAAAGTGTTCAGATAAAATGTAAGTGAAGGGACACTATACTAACATGCAGTGGAATAACATGTTAGAGAAAAGTTAAAATGGAAACTGTCTTTCCAATTCAATCATGAAGGTATGAAATAAGATTAAAACTCAAAGCTGATAGCTCTTAGGTAACACATTACTATATCCTCTGACTGATGGTCTGAATCATCCTCGTATGCTTTTCTTTGGTGTACACAAACTTCATGGGCACAGTTTCAGGGACAATATTTGCTTAGAAAAACATTCATTAAGTAGACTAAAAGAATGAATTTACTTTCTAATCAAAACTTTTTCTAGACTGTTTGTATCACAAACATAAACAGACCAATCTCCAACATGTATTATTTTCTGAGTTGCTGAAACTGAGATTTTTTTTCCCAAAGATTTATTATGCATACAGAACTAGGGTACAGGTCAGAGGTGAGGCGGGTGAGAGGATCCACCAAAAACCAAGTGGAGAGCAAAACAGGCAGATTCACTGAAATACAATGCTGAGGGGAGCAGCAAATAGGTCAGTAGAGGTCTGCCAGGCCATGTGGGTCAACCCCTGGCAGGGGATCAAACTGGTGCTGCAGTGGCTGCGCGGTGCTTCAACCCTTCTGGCCCTAAAATTGAGAGGTCTAACACGTATCATGACCTTTGTGTATACACTAAATTTCAAAACAAAGGCCTCAGCTAATATAAGGAGTTTTTTTCTTAAAGGTTGTCCTGACTTACAGTCTTCTCTAGAATTGACTTCACATTCTCTCTCTGTCTATTACACTTACATAAATCTTGATCCAACTCAAGAGAAACTGAATAGTACATACTTTCAATTGCCAAGTAAATTTTCCGTTCTCCTTCCTTGGGTTCTTTGCCAGGTGGAAAATATGTTCCTCTGATTGTAATTGCGGCTTCAGAATATTCACTAATTCTCTGCAACGCCTCCTTCGAAGTAACTTTCCACCTAGCAGTCTAAAGACAGAAAAAGTGGGGGAAAAAATCAGTTCATAAGAGAATTAAAAAAAAAACAACAACTGTGCTAAAAAAGAAAAGGTTGTCCAAACCAAATTATGACCAGTATTATCATTAACCCCTATCTGCACAAAAGTTCACTTTGATCCTAACGTACCTATAAAACAGTCATAAAAATACATGTACTTTTACTATTATTCCCATGTAGCTACAAAGTACCTATTAAAATGTTCATAAGTTTTAAAGAAGGGAATTTTACTTCTCAAAAAGCAAGAGTTTTTCTCTACAATGTAAAGCTTAAATAAATGCTACTTGCCTGTGGGAAGTCATTGATCTCTAATTCCTCCTCATATCTCTTGAAAGATTCATTTTGTCCACCATCCTGTCTTTCCTCTTCTTGTTTCTCCAAAGGCACGTAGTTGAGCTTGGCATTGATCTTTTCAGCGAGTTGCTCTGCAATGGTTTTTGCAGATACTGTGGGAGCCAAAATGGTGCCACCTCTGAGAATTGCATTGGTGGCCTGTTGCATCACATCCTGTAGTAAAAAAGACCTACAGTCAAATCTCAATTGAGGGTAGAGACGAGACTGGGACCTAATACTCTCTAGGATTATTACTATATTATTATTACTCTCTATATATTGTGTGTGTGTGTGTATTGTGTGTGTGTGTAGTGTGTGTGTGTGTGTGTGTGTGTGTGTGTGTGTGTGTGTGTGTGTGTGTGTGTGTGTGTGTGTGTGTTAAAAATACAGCCAGTCTGGTTTCTGGGTTGGTCATCCCAGCTGAGGCACTACATATGTGGTGGACAGAGTCCTGTCTTAAACTCTTTACAATGTGGTTAAGGCCCTCCCTGGTGGCGCAGCAGGTTAAAGCACTGCACTGGGAAGCTAAAGCCACTTCAGCATGAGTTCAATCCCCGCCGGCCCCGGAGGTGACCACATGGCGCTGCAGACCTCTCCTGGCTCGCCCACTGCTCCCCTCAGCAGTGTACTTCCTCGATCTGCCTGTTCTGCTCCCTGCTCTGTCTCTGGTGAGGCCTCTCACAGCCCCTGCACTGCTGGTCTATACCCCAGTTCTGTATGAACAAATAAATAAATCTTTTAAAATAAATAAATAAAATGCTGTTAAAATTAACAATCTTTTCTTTGGGAATTTCATGAAATTTACTCTTAATTACCAAAAAAAGAAACAACTCCCAAAAGATGGCATGTAAAATAGATTAACACATTTCCCACTGCTTAAACTCATGCTAGTTTGAGTTGTACAGTTGTGTTTACACTTCTAAGAAGTTATTTATGTGCCCCATAACCCACCAGTGAAAGATCTAGAGAGAAAAAGTTATGTAAATAAGATCTAGTAAGATCAATTAGAGTATTACAGTACAAAACAACCAAAGCTAACATGCCTCCCAGAGTAGGCATTAAGACCTCATTTAATCACATTGGTGAAAGCATTCAAATGCAACTATCAAAGAATTCTGTATTCAAACAATGTTAAAGTTTAGGTCAATTCATTTACTTGTGTAGACATAACTACTAAAAAATATTTATATCAAAGAACTTATAAAAGTAGTAACTAAGGCTCGGAACAAATTACTTAATACCTGAGACTCAATGCCCAAATTCTTCTGAGCATTAATTCTAAGAGCCAATCTCTTGGCAATTTCTAATTTCTCAGCATTTCCTGCCGTGGGAACAGGAACACTAGATGTTCCAGGAGCTGCCATATCTTTCACTCTCTTCTTTGAATTAAACATGCTTTCAATTTGCTCATCAATCTAGACAAGGAAAGAAAAAACAAATTTAGTAAAAATAGAATTAAAAACACTAACTTAGGGGCCTTCCTGGTGGTGCAAGGGGTAAAAGTGCAGCACTATGAAGCTATCCACAAGCACTGCAACATGAGTCATTAGCTGGCCAGGAAGTTGACCCACATGGCACAGCAGAACTCTCCTGTATTGCCTGCTGCTCCCCTCAGCAGAGTATTTCAGTCAATCTCCCTGCTCCGTTCCCTATTCTGTCTCTGGTGAATCCTCTCACTCTCCATCCCTCTACCCTATCCCCCCAGTCCTTATATGCATAAATAAATAAATCTTTAAAAAAATAAAAATAAAAACACCAACTTAGGTGTAACTACAAAAATTAAAAAAGAAGCCAAAAGACTAGAATGTGAGTTCTGCCTCCTTCTAGACTCTTTCACTGCAATATGATCTGCTCTCCAGGCCTGAGTCTTGGAGTAAGTCAGCTGCATCATGTTGACTGCTGTGTCTTGACAGCACATCATCCTCATTTGCTAAATTGGGATGTATTTTCTGTCTCTGGTGAACCCTCTCACCCCCATACCCCGCACCTCTGGCCTGTACCCCAGTTCTGTATGCATAAATAAATAAATCTTTTAAAATTTTTTTGAAAAAATGTTCAAAACATTAAAAAAACTGGGATGACTTTAAAAGAAAACCTTAAAAATTTTAAGTTTTTCCTTCAAGAAGTGGAGCCTCTACCCAATTATGGGTTGTACTTACTATCTTGCTTCTAGCAGACATGACTTCAGAGATTAGTCATAAAAGGTACTAAAGCCTTTCCTCTCCCATCACTCCCTCTGATGGGGACATGTCATAAGGACATGCAAGGCAGAGTAAAGACAACAAAGGCATCTTGCCATACTCAAGTGAGTGGTCATCTGAAGATGACCACTGACAAAACAGCCTGACTGCAACCCAAGGAGACCTGAACCCCTAAATACCTGACTAAATGGCTCCTGATTTCCTGACCCTCTTGAGCTGTGAGATTACATGTTTATTGATTTATTAAACTTCAAACAGGTAACTAAAAAACATCAACTTAAATGAATTTTGTACCAGTATTCTTGAGAAGTGTCTTAGGTTCATAGATGACCTAGCTTCTGGCCCTGGCTGCACTCAAATACCAGCATGGAAGTAAAGAAAAGTTTTCTGGGCCTCAATTTCTCAAATGACAATGTCAGTTCTATTACTGATTTCCAAAATTGTATTCTGAACAAAGGTATGTCGAAAATTTTTTTTCTATGATCAAAGATTAAACATGCTTAAGGATTTCTGAGTTAAAAAAACAAGGTGTCTTTGCCCATTTCGCCTCCACTGCCACCATGGCACCCATATAAAAAAAAAAAAAAAAAACCTGCAGCAAAGGAAAGTGAAAATAAAAAGCGGATTTGGAAGTTCACTGTCAGCTGCACCCAGGCTGCAGAAGATGGAGTCACAAATGTTGCTGTGGGTTATACAAGACAGTTATCAGTGTGAATGGAAAAGCTGGGATTCCTGGTGAAAAGGTTGTAACCTCTGAATAGTGTAGGGGCAAAACTACTGTAACTTCTTAGGTATCACCTCTCAAAGGGTATTTCCAATAGTCACCAAAAAGGGGTTGAGTTATCAAACTATGGAATATCTAAATAATGAAATAGTACGTAGCCATCAAGAATGTGAAAGTAAATTTACTAAAATGGAAAGATCTCAATTAAACACTTGCAACAAAATAGGCCATGAAGCAGTACGATTTAATTTTTATAAATCAAGTATGGGCACACTTGAATATAGGTGCGTGGATACAGAAAAGCATGGGGAGGCCACACCAAAAGGGATTCCAGAAAGTGCTATCTCAATATGGGAAGACATCCAAGAAAGGAGTAATTGCTTCAACTGACAAAACGAGGCTCAGAACACTACTTACATCAACTGCAGCATCCTCATCATCTGAATCTTGTAGACCAAGAGCTGCTTTTTGTAACTTCTTCCTCTCATTAGCCAAGGCTTGTTCTGTCTCATCAAACTTGAATCCCTTACCAGAGAATCCACTACTCTTTTTAATTATTTTCCCTTCCTTTAAAGGAAAAAAAAAAAAAGTGTATTTCATTGTAAAAATGTTAATGTCCAGAGTTTTATGGCAATTAAATATTTTCTAAGGTGGTATATGCCAATATTAAAAAAAAAAAAACACTTCATTTAGCATATTACAAAAAATAAGAATCCCACACAGGTTACACAAAATATTTAGTTGAAACAAAAGGGAAAACTTTGTTTTTATGCTTTATCTCACTCTCTAAAAAGATAAATGAAAATATTTTAAAGATTTGTATTAAATATTCAAGGTTTAGAACACAATCACAAATTTGTAACAAAACAGGAGTTTAAAAACTCACAGCTTTCTGTTGATCTTTGAAATCACCCCAAAGTTTCTCTAGATCAGGAGGCACTGAAGTCCCTGACAATTCAAGAGCTTTAATTATGTCACCAGCATAGCGAGCTTGATCTTCTGTGATAAAAGTATATGCATAACCCTAATGAATGACAGAAAGTAGAATTATTAGGTATTAACAAGATGACCTACTACTTTGATCACAAATAAGTTACTGTGTGAGCCATTGAATAAATCCTATTAAGACTGACTCCATTACTAAAGAATTTAAAAGACCCTAAGAATTTAAAAGACCCTGAGAGTCCTATGAAATGCTTTAATGGTTCAAAGGGCAATATCTAAGCTTAATGTTTACAAATAAAATAGGGGCCCTCCCTGGTGGTGCAAAATGTTAAAGCGCAGCACTATGAACCTGTACACAGCCACTGCAGCACGAGTTCAATCTCTGACCTGACCCACATGGCACAGGAGACCTCTCCTGACCAGCCCACTGCTCCCCTCAGCAGTGTATTTCAGTACATCTGCCTGTTCTGCTCCCCAGTCTGTCTCTGGTGAATCCTCTCCACACCTCTAGCCTGTACCCCAGCTCTTGTATCCATAAATGTCTCAAAAATACATAGATGAAAATAAAAAAATAAATTTTAAAACACACACTAATATTCTATTTCAGGAGTATCTAGTCACCAGGTTTCACCCATGGCCTTCATTTGTGTCACCCATGAGCCAAAAATGGTATTACATTTTCCCCCCTTTTTTTGGTGTTACAGTTTTAAAAAGCTTCTGCACATATGTGCGCACACACAAGAACATACACATATGTGACACAGACTGTATATGGTCCAAAAAACATTACAATTTTTGATGCCTGGCCCTTTACTCAAAGCTCCCAAATCCACAAAACTCAAGTTAAAAGAAGAAATGTCATTACTACTACAAAGGAACTTCTATGTGACTCAACTTTTCCCATCAACTAAATGCATAAGTTGTGAGATGCAAAGAGATGATCTATGTAAAATACCTGGCACTTAGTAAGTACTCCATAAACATGACCTATTATTAATACTATTATTGCTTCAGTTTGCAGAAATGCCCATGGTTGGAATACATCACCATCAATGCTTCCTGTAACAGAATATTCTGGTGCCTTTAAAATGAATGAGTTAGGGGCCTTCCTGGTGGCCTAGGTTAAGTCTCAGTGCTATCATCCCTACGGCCACAGTTCACCCCTGGCCAGGGAGCAAATCCAAATATGATGCAGCAGATCTCTCCTGTCTTTCCCACTGTTCCCCTCAGCAGATCTGCATGTTCTGCTTCCCAGTCTGTCTCCGGTGAACCCTCCTAACACCTCCCCCTCCAACCATTATTCCACTCAAAAATTAAAAAAAAAAAAAAAGAGTTAAACCTACCAATACTTACCAAAATACAGGTGAGTCAAATCAGTAATGTACATGGAGGAAAGGTAGGGAAACAAAGGTGGCAATGTTGGGGTTAGAGGAAAAGGTGATAGGTGTGACTATTAATGTTTTATAACCCCAAACTAACAAAATCAAATATAACTCGTACTCTGAGGATTTCCAAAAATACCCCCCCATAAGTCGTATTAACAACTCCTTGAACAAATACTTCTATTTCAATGTAACAGAAATCAACATTAAAAAATTCTCTTTACTTTGTTGCCTGCTCTTCCAGTCCGTCCTGCTCTGTGCACATAATCCTCATAATGGTTGGGACAGCTGTAATTTACTACAAGAATCAAATGTTTCACATCTAGACCTCGGGCAGCAACAGAGGTGGCAACGAGAAGTTTGCAGGTCCCGTTCTTAAAGTCATTTATGATGCTATCTCTGTCATACTGATCAATGCCTGCAAGCAAATTGAAGAAAAAATTGTAAAACCATTATGTTCCAATTGTTTTCCATTTCTTGTGAATTAAGAAAATCCAACTTACACTGATCACATATTCAATATCTATAATAAAAAACCACATTCCTTATGCTATAATATCCAGGTATCTTCTAAAAAACTACACTTTCACTCATGAGAGAATAAACATGAAAAAAGCAAATAAAGTACTGGGGTTACTATGGAAATAGTCCGACCTCATGAATCCCTGAAGGTCTAAGAGACAATTCTTCAAAAACCAAAACTGAGTCCACCCTGGTGGTACAGCAATATGAGGCTGTCCGCAGTCACTGCAACTCAAGTTTGATTCCTGACCAGAGGATAACCCACATGGCATGGCCGACCTCTCCTGTCTCTCCTGCTGCTCCCCCTCAGTAGTATATTTCAGTTAATCTGTATATTCTGCGCCCCTCTCTATCTCTAGTGAATCCTCTCACCTCCTACCTCTGGCCTGTACCCAGGTCTTGTATGCATAAATAAATAAATCTTTTAAAAATATGTACAGACGGGCCCTCCCTGGTGGCACAGTGGGTTAAAGCACAGCACTGAGAAGCTAAAGCCACTTCCGCATGAGATTGATTCCCGCCTGCCCCGGAGGTGACCACATGGCGCGGCAGACCTCTCCTGACCCGCCCACTGCTCCCCTCAGCAGTGTACTTTGTTGATCTGCCTGTTCTGTTCCCCACTCTGTCTCTGGTGAAGCCTCTCACCGCCTGAGCCTCAGGCCTGTACCCCAGTTCTGTATGCACAAATAAATAAATCTTTAAAAAAAAAATATGTACACACATATATATATAAGCCAATAGTCCTTCCTCCTGCCTTCCTGGTAGCCTTGGGTTTAATTAAGTCTTAGCTCTATCACTGTAACAGCCCTCCAGCAGCAAAACATACCAAGTTCGATCCCTTGCCAGGGAGCTGACCCACATGGAGCAACGAACCTCTCCTATTTCATCCGCTGCTCCCCTCAGCAGTATACTTCAGTGGATCTGACTGTTCTGCTCCCCACTCTGTCCTGGTGAATCCTCTCACTCCCCACACTGGCCTACATCCCAGTTCTTCCATACAGAAATAAGCAAAATAAATATCTCACAATAAGGGAATAATTCTTCCCCAAACCCCCCAAAAATACTCCTTCCTTGTGCCTACAACCCAACAAAAAAACCAAACATACCAACTAGAAAATGTCAAAGGCCAGGAATAGACATTTCTCCAAAGAAATACAAATGTTCAATAGGAACACAGAAACAAATTCAATGTAAGAAAATGAGTCTATCAGGAAATGAAAATCAAAACCACAATGATAACACCACTTCATGCTCACCAGCGTGCCTACTACAAAAGATGGAACATAGCCAAGTGAGGGGCCAGGATACGGATAAGCATGCAAAATGGTAGAACCTCAAAAAGTTCAATACAGACTTACTGCATGGCACAAAAATTAAACTTTCAAGTTTAGCATACCAAAAGAACTGAAAATGGGAGCTTAAGTAGACACTTTGA
This sequence comes from Condylura cristata, assembly GCF_000260355.1. Taxonomy (NCBI): domain Eukaryota; kingdom Metazoa; phylum Chordata; class Mammalia; order Eulipotyphla; family Talpidae; genus Condylura; species Condylura cristata. The sequence continues at coordinate 25,652,646 of NW_004567122.1, read as the reverse complement.
CCGCAGTGTTTAAAATAACATTATTCACAATAGCCAAAAGGTAGAAATAGCTCTGTGTACACCACCAGATAAATAAAGAAAATGTGCTAATAACTACAATGGAGTAATTATCCTTAAAAAGGAAAGCAACTCTAAGACATAACAAAACATGGATAAATCTTGAGGACACTGTGCGAAGTGCAAAACACAGACAGAAAAAAACTCCACTAATGTTAAGTACCTAGAACAGGCAAATTGAAAAAAAAAAAAAAAAAAAACAGAAGGTAGAATACAGGTTGCCAGACGTTAGGGGAAAAGTGAATGAAACTCTATTTCCTCAAAGGGTATATATAATTTCTGGCTAGGATGATGATCTGGACATTTAGTGGTGATGGTTACACAGCATTGTGAATATATTTACTGCCACTGAATTACATACTTAAACATCGTTAAGCTATATAACAAGTGTTAAAGATGAGAAGAATCCATTACACTATTGCTGAGAATGTAACTAGTATAGTCATTTTCTAAAGGAATCTGGCTTTACTTTAAACTAAAAATGTAAATAACAGTGTGACCCAGCAATTCAACTCTGTTTTGGTCCTCTATCCAAGTTAACATAGCCAACCACTCAAAACACAATGGCAGCACTGGCAGCACTGCTTACAAAAGCGAGGATGTAGAACCAAGTAAGTGACCACTGAGAAGGCTGGCTAAAGGCTACGTGGTTTATCTACATAATGGAAAGCTGTACAGCCTTGAGGAGGGATGAAACATTACCATTTACAACAAAATGGAAGGAGTTTGAGGAAATTATGTGAAGTAAATCAAGTCAGAATGACAAAGAGAAATAAGGTGCCATTTACAAAGCAGACAATTCAACAAAGCAAAATTACTTACAAACCCTAGCTGACACAAATAAACAAAGTGGGCTTTTGAGGCTAAGAAGGAAAGGAAGGGCTAAAGGGATAAAAGGGATGACTGGGGGGAAAAAAATCAGGTGAATAAAAAGTATGAAGTTAGAAACAATCGTTAAGGTGGGTGGGTCACATAAAAAGGAGTATAGTCGGCCCTCCCTGGTGGTACAATGGGTTAGGAAACAGCACTGCAAGCTAGCTACAACCACTTCGGTGTAAGTTCAATACTTGGTCTTGGAGGTGATCCACAAGGTGCAGCAGACCTCTCCTGTCTTGCCTACTTCTCCCCTCAGCAGTGTACTTCATCAGTCTGCCTGTTCTGTTCCTGTCTCTGGTGAATCCTCTCACTGCCCCTGCACGTCTGGTCTGTACCCCGGGTCTGTATGCATAAATGAATAAATCTTTAAAAAAAAAAGGGGGGGAGGGGTAATAGCCAAGGACAGAACTTCACCACTGAACTTCAGTGGTGAATTTAAAGTAAAATACAAACTTTGATCTATAAGGATGCAAACCTGAAACATACACTATATGCAAAGCATGTATTTTTTCAAGAAAAATTTTAACAAGTTAACCAAATAAATATCCTCAAAGGCCTTTTACTTTCCAAAGAGGACTGCAACAGTATGCGTTACCCACTAGGTCTTCTGTGTATGGAATGATACTCTCCCATCAAGAGGTGGAACCTGTACCTCCTTTCCCATGAGTCTAAGCTAGCTGAGTGACTATTTACCCACAGAAAGAATATGGTGGCAATGAAAGCTCTGCTAGATTCCAGTATTTTCCTTAACTGGCCCAGCAGCTTTTGGTTCTAGTCGTCCAGCCACGCAGTCTCATAAAAAGTCCCTGAGGACAAAGTCCAGGGCCTATGGCAGCAGTCTGACTGAGCCCTAACTCAAGAGCCAGTCCCAACATGGCAAGCACTTCAGTGAGGCAAACTGGAAGGAGATCCTCAGTCCCAACAGAGCCACCCTAACAGAGCATGACACAGAGATGAGATGCACATGCAGAGCACTACACAAATTACACATTCACAAGCAAATGGCTACTGCCAATACATTTTAGAGTGTTTCGTTACAAAGCCACAGACTGCCAGAAAACTTGGTTTATAAGGATAACTCAAACTGCCTCTGTCCCACATGCTTTACTCTATATAGGGAGAGTTAAATATACACATATATTTAAGAGCGAAGATGTTAAACACAATTAAAGTGTTACTTGCATAATCTCTTAAATTGGGCTTAAGATAATGCTTACAAGCACATGCTCCTGTGAATCAAAACTGAGGTAGACAACACAAACTTATATATTATACAGAACAAAGTAAATACTATCATTCAGGAAAAGGGTAAGTGCTTGGCAAGTTAAGTACTTAAAGACAGTTCTTATGTGGATGAAATTAAACATCACCTCCATGAAGAGACATGCAAGGATAAGATGCTCTCATTAAATCCTTCAGAAGACCGTCAGCATGTTCTTGCTTATCCACAAATATAATGACAGATCCTGATTCCTGGTAATGGCCTAGAAGCTCCAGTAACTTCAAGAATTTTTTTTCTTCTTCAATCACAATCTGAAGACACCAAATTGCAGCAAGTTAATGAAGTGAAAACACAAATACCTTTCTTGACAGAAATATTCATTTTATTTGTGACAGTTAAGTCACATCTTGCTCTATCTGTAAGGAACCAAGATGAAGGGCTATGAAATAGTGATTTTTAAAGTGCTGATTTTAAATCAATGAGATGAAAAAAGGTGTGACTTTCAGAGAATAAGAGACTTGCAAATGTGTACAAGTGATCTCTCAGCCTCTTAGCCTTACGTTCTACTAACCAAAGAACAAGATGGATATGTGACCTTTCTCTTTATGGAACCCACCACTTCTGGTGGGAAGAATTAAAAAGTGCATTTTAAACACAGCTCCATGGACTAGATGGTATATCTGATAAAACATTTAGGCTGCAACTGATGTGTACTACTTAATTTTAGAAATTATCTGCCTTTATCACAAAGAATCTGAAAAGAATCATACACAATGCCAAAATATCCAGAGAATTGGATATTGTACCCACCACTTGTTGTTCTACATCGGAGCAAACCACACTCCTGCCTCCAACCTGAACTTCAATGGGTTTACTGAGGATTCTCCGAGCCAAAGCCTCCATAGCTCTGGGGAAAGTAGCTGAAAACATAACTGTCTGTCGATCAGGACGGACATTATCCACAATCCGCATGACCTGAGAAAAGTTCAAATAAATACGGTCAGTGTCGCCTCCAAAACATAAAATGCTAAAAGGCACAGAAGAAACTTTTTAGAACTATTCTCAAAAAAGTCTAATGAGACTTTTAAATCTGCTACTTCAAAATATTAGAACTGATTTTACCCTATGATTTGCACTTCTCACAGTTTTCCCCTTTCAGGAAAAGGCCACTCCAGCCATCCACATGTTTGAGTCCAAAATTTAGGAGCCATACTTGACTCTCATTCACTGGCCTTACCTCAAACTAAAAATGGAACCAATGGAGTAAAAGTCAGTAGTCCCAATTTTCAAAGTACATCAAAAAGGCAAACATTTTCCATCAGCATCACAGCAGTTTCCCTGCACTGATTGCACATGTATTCTCTGAACAACCTTTTGCACCAGGCATTATTTTTCTCATGCAAGAAATATGCAATAAAAATAGGCAAAATATTCTGCAACATGGAGTTTATAATATAAAGAGGATAAAAAGGTAAATAGACTGTTATGTCCGTGATGGTAAGAGGTAAATGAAGAATCAAAACAAGTGAACATACTGCTGTGGGAAGTAGGATAGAGCTATCAACTGATTTGATGCTTACAGAGAGTTGGTGTAATCAAGAAGTCTTAGGTTTTTTTGTGGTGACTACTGTAAAGAAGAGTAAAAAGGACATAATGAAAAAGACTTGGTGATTTTAAGAAGGTATGTGGTGAGTGGTTGGAAACTCAGAAAGATGAAGCTTTTACCTGGAGTAGACTAGTTTCAATCCCACTAACGAAGACGTGAAGTCTATATGAAAGGGATATCTTACCCCAAGGTACTTGGAAATCCTAGTCTCCGTTGCTCTCTAACTATTGCCAGCCTCTGTGGCATGAGTTCGATATCTAGCCAGGGAGGTGACCCACATGGTGCAGCAGACCTCCCAGCAGACCTCTCCTGTCTTGCCTGCTGCTCCCCTCAGCAGTGTATTTCAGTACATCAACCTATTCTGGCCCCCACTCTGCTTCTGGTGAATCTTCTGACTCCCTACACCTCTGGCCTTATGATCAGTTCTATAATGATTAAATAAATAAAAGGAAATCTTTAAAATAGAAATTTTAAAAAAGACACAAATTCATTTGCAGGACAAGAACTATAAAATACAAAAACTTGAGATTCTATAAGAATAATCTAATTCTGGGCCTCCCTGTTGGCACAAGGGGTAAAGTCTCAGCTATCTGTAGCCACTGCAGCATGAGTTCAATCCCTGGCTAGGGAGCTGACCCAGATAGCACAGCAAACCTCTCCTGCCTCACCTACTGCTTTCCTAAGCAGTGTATTTCAATCAATCTGCCTGTTCTGTTTCCCACTCTGTCTCTGGTGAAATCTCTCCCCTCTTGTACCTTGGTCTCATCCCAGCTCTTGCAGGCATAAATAAATATATCTTAAAAAATAATAATAATAATCTAATTCTAATTTTACCAATGATGGTTTAGTTGGCTAAGGAAAGTCTGAGCAAAATACTTTGAATATAAAAATTCAAAACAGAAATATTTATTTCCTTTTATATGTCCCCAGCCCACCATATTACCACATAATAGGTGTGAAAATATTTGAGAATTTCAAAAGCCATTAGCATTTCACTTTCATGGCAGTTTATTTTACAGTTCAGAGCACTAAGACATTTAGAATTACCTGTGGTTCGAAACCCATGTCAAACATTCTGTCTGCTTCATCTAAAACAACGTATGTCACTCTTCGGAGATTTGTGACTCGACCTAAAATGAGGGAAAAAATAAAGACAAAAAGAAAACTAAAAATCAGTCACAATTCATTTTATGACTACTAAGAACTTTAAAAAACTGTAAAGGGAACTAAAATGCCTGACTTAACCAGAGGGGTAAGTTAGGTATCTTTAAACAGTGAAAAGAAATTTTGGTCTACAATGTCTTAATCTAATGGCAAATACTTTCTGACATGGGTATATGAGGCCCTTTATTTTGTCAAACTCGTCTCTTGCATACCATCATAGGGCCTGAAGAACCTGTAAAATTCAGAAAACAGCCCTCTCCAAAACACATCATAAAACTAAGACTGAGATGAAGCATCGAGCCACATCAGCCATTATCTGACAGCATCACCTAGGAAAAAACATATTAGAGATTACAGCGTATGTGTGGAAAGCAAGCTCCAGAGCTAACTATTTAAGATGTAGAAAACTTCCCTTTATGTATTTTATAGCCTACTTTCATATAGTTAGAAGTTTATAGTGGGCATTAATCACAACATACATAAGCTTTAAACACCAAATTTGTTACATAAATATATATTCTTTTATACAAAGATACAAATCCAATTTTATTAAGTGCTCCCACTGGTCTAAATAAAAGCAACTGGTCTCTTAGCCATTGACAGCTAATAAGTACACACAGGAATTCTTTCCTAAAGGATTAACAAGTATTTCTATCAATTGCTGAATCAACCACCTGGCAAACCATGTATAAAAAAGTTATTAAATATAAAACAAAAAGATAAGGGAAAAAAGTAAAATTAATCAAGATGAATTCAGATGACTTAAATCAATGCAGCGTTGAGAAAAAACAAGGAATTATTTAATCAGCATTCAGTCCAAATCTTTTCATATGCTGTATAAGCACAATGACATCAATTTTGATGTCACTTTGTCAACTTCATGGGCAATTAGAATTAAATGTATATAGAAATTAGAGCAGAATTCTTCAGAAACATGCATTACTCACAGTTTTTAATACTCTATTATGTATATGAGTGCTACAATGATAATCTTCCAAAGCATTTTCTTCATAAAGTAGAAATGCACCAAAATATATGCTTTGTGATATTTAAGTATTCCATATTAACATTTGCAGCCCCAATTAGTTTTGCAAGGTTGGGAACAGCATTAAATTACCTACCTTTGATGGTTTAAGTCTCGGAAGCCCAGTTCTATTTATCTTGAAGGGCCTTTCTCCACAGAAGTTAAATAATGTCAACAGTTTAGTAACAGTTTTGATAGGGAATAATTTAACAAAGCACAACATTTGAGCTTAAAAAGCATGCAATATTTACAAAAGATAAAATTTCTTGAAGTTGCAATATCTTAATTTATCCAGTATTGTAAGAAAATACTATTTCAAATGGATAAAAATTTTTACCAAAAAAAAAAAAAAACGTCTCCCACCTGTTAAAAGCAAAGCAAGGCCAAAATTGAATTAAGACTCCATGATAAGAGCTAAAAAGATAGCTGGAATTAGTTCTGAAAAGTATTAAATTACAAAGTATTTTCAATGCTTACAAAAATGAGCTTGTTACAATACAAATTTTAAGATATTACAGCTTTAAGATGAAAAGCAGAAACCCTCTCGTGGTTTCGTGTATCTGCTTTGACTTAACAAAAATGTACAGAAATCAAAAAGGAAAAAAGAGAACAAAAATATACCTCTGACTTACCACTGTTAGCAGCTAACATGTCAATCATTCGACCAGGTGTGCAAACAATAATTTCAGCACCTCTTTTCAGCTCAGCAATCTAATAAAACAAAGATGAAATTTTACAGTCTATTTATCACTAATGCTTATTTAAATAGATTGAAAATATTGCCCTTGGTCTAAGGATAGCTACAAGAGTAAGACAGAGGGTTCATTACAAGACTCTAAAATTTCCTGCTCAATTCTTTAGAGTGCTGAAGCACCACTAAAGGGACAGGTGGCAGCAACATGATCACACTACACTTTAACCTAGAAATAAAGAAAATCACAAAATTTTACCAATTTTATTTTGGCATAACCCACCAAAAACAAGAAGGAAACAGTAGAGAGCAGTAGATAAAGTGGTTGTATAGATAGCATTGTTCACATTGAGAGTTGATTCTATTAGCAAATCATGAAATAAGCAGGTCACAACCAGTATTTTTAAACTGAAATAGAAAGGAAATAACAGAATGCACTAGCCAACATAAAGCTAGTGTTCAACATTTTTATAAATATAAGTGCAGCATGCACCAAGTGATTTTCAATTTCTAACTAGACGCTGTGTTCAGAAAAAAAAACTGCAAAGATAAACTTAGAAAATTAACTTCAACCGTTTAAAAGACTAGAATACATGCCTAGAGGTTAAGTCTCAGCACTATCACCTCTATGGCCTGAGTTCAATCACTAACCTAGGAGCTGATCCATGTGGTACAGCAAACCTCTCCTCCTTTCTTGCCCATTACTCCCCTAAGTAAATATTGTCCATTCTGCTCCCCACTCTGCCTCTGTTGAATCCTCTTACCTCCCACAACTCTAGCCTACACCCCAGTTCTCCCATGCAAAAATAAGAGAAAATGGCTTAGGATACAAAAAGCAAAGATTCCTATGGGTCCCTACAACATTAACTCTCAGAAGGTTTTTATGATTATGTCAACTCAGAAAAATGCCCCTTAATTCATCCCATTTTTCTAGATTAGCTTAATAAAGACTAAGAATTTCTGCAGAAAAGAAACTTAACTTTGTATATTCCACTTCCAAACTTATTTGATCATAAGGCCCACATATTTTACCTTTTAATTAAAACTAAGTATCTAATGATAATCATTATTTAGAAAACACTTGTAGAAATGCCAGGCAAAAGAATGAATGAAGGTATGTTTAAATAATTTATGCTAAAGTCATTGAAGAATGTTGATGAAAGTCAGATATTGATGCATCCCATTCATGGCAACCTTTTAAAGATGTCAGCATAGAGAAAAGAAATGCTGTCCCACAAGTCACAAGACCCAGGTGCTAAGACAAACTGTGGTACACTAAGCTAAAATGGTGTCATTTAGTGTCAACCTTTCTGAATATTTCTTTATCTATAAAATGGGGGGGCATGGTGTGTGTGAAATGTGCCTTCCTTGAGCATGGAAAAAGAAACAGGAAGAGGCAACCTAAGGTAAAAACTACTCAAAAATTGTAAAATAATATCATTCTGACCATATGATTACACGTTGTTATTAAAGATTTTTAGAAGCAATCATTATTAAGACTCTGAAACAGGAATCACTTTTTACTGAATCATTCAACTGAAAAATGGGGAAAAAAAAAGAAAGAAAAGAATGGAAAAACTGATGTTCAACTACCTGCTCACTGATTCCTGTTCCACCATAAACACAGACCACTCGAAGTCCCAAGGTCTTGGAAAACTTCTTACATTCTTTGGTAATCTGTAAAGCCAGTTCTCGAGTTGGAGTCATGATGACAGCTGAAAAGATAAATATGTCAAAAGCCTAACCACCAAAAATTCTTGAGGCTTTGCTTTAAAGTATTAAATTTAACCTCTGCAATAAAGTTCAGATTCCTAAGTCTAATTTTGGTGTTGTTTTATGCCACCTCTGAAAATCCTATTTTTTTCCCGAACCTTTATATTAATAGATATTGTTATGAAGAATAATTTTAAGATTTTAAAAACATGCTATAGGGAGACAAATGAGTTAAATACCCTCAGGAAAATACTTTCTTTAAACAGAATGCATGTTGTTCTCAACTGCAAATCACAGAGCAAAGACAATCAAGTGACTCACTGCGTTGCAGAACCATACCTGGGCTTCCGGAAACAACCTTGATCTGAGGGGCACAGACAGAAGAGAAATAACACTGTGCCCTCCATTTCCAAGAGTGGAGCAGAGCAACTTTCCAAAACCCTACTCAAATTTTCAGAAGAGAGAGCTGCCAAATGAATCAAGAAATCTGAAAACCTAATCCTGAATAAAATGCTGGCACTATAGCCTTTTAAGGCAAAAAAATAAAAAATAAAAAGGAAAATGCATTTCCTTACAATCTTCTATGTTGAGTTTATAGATCCATTGATACTGGGCTAAGAACAAACCTCAACATAAATAGATAGATGCACGAGGAGACTACCTGCCGAGTCAGAGTTTAAAAATTGAGCTGTGCCAGGAGAGGCTGTTTTTGTACTTCTGAGATGTCACTCCAGAGCTCTGATGACTGTCACTCCACCTGCTGGTTAAGGGGAAATCAGCCCCACAGTGCCAAATTTATAAAGGAAATGTACATCAAGACATCTTTATTGTCATAATTAAGAACATTATAAACTATCAGGTCTTTCTGATAAAATGACAGCAAATAGTTTAAAGAACGGAATCGTACCTATTGGCCCCTCTCCTTCTTCCAATGACCTCTGATCCATGATGTGTCTGAACATAGGCAACAGAAATGCAATGGTCTTTCCACTTCCTGTCTTGGCAATACCAATCAAATCTCTTCCAGACATTATAGCAGGAATGGCTTGAGTTTGGATTGGGGTGGGCTTTTCATAGCCATGCCTTACAAAGAAAACCAAAGGAAGATTAGGTAAGGCTGATATATCAGACATCCCATAAGATTAAGGTCTTTCAAAATATGGCATCTCTATAAACATTATTTAGCAAAAAAGAATGGATCACTATACATGTATGAACCTAGAAAATAAGACCCTAGGTGAAGCCAAGACTACACTAGTATGATCCTATGTATATGAAATGCTCAGAATAGGTAAAACCATAGAGAGAGTACACTAGTCATGTGCCTGGGAGGACGACAAGGGACAACACTGACAATGACTACAGGTGTCTCTTGGGGTGAAAATGTTCCAAAGTTAGACTATGGAGATGATTACCCAACTCTACAGATACAATAAAAAACACTGAACTGTATGCTTTAAATCACTAATCACATAAATTGATATATGAAAATAAATTTTTTAAAAAATCACTAGTCACTTACTTTTTGAGAGAGTTTAAAATCTTCATGGAAATTCCACACTGGACCCAAGATTTAATTGGTTTTGGGCAACCTTTTCCCTTGACTGTGATGCCCTCCATTTCCAAACGAAATACATTTACCTCTATCAAAGAAAACTGAGATTAAAAACTCTTATATAATGCTTTTAGTGTCTATTACTTTTGAAGTGGGCATGTTAAAGAATCTCAAATTCTTATTTTAGTGTTACCAAAGTAACTCCATGTAAAACTTACAGGACAAAGCACTAAACAGCCCAGAGAGAGTTACAATTATCACTATTGTAATCAACTAAAGATGGTAAAAAATACTCCAGTATTTGTATTTTGGCTTCAAGTTGCAACAGGAATAAATAACAATGGTGAACAAGTAATACAACCACTTACTCTACAGCAGGAGATGCCCAGATTATCCTTATTCTACCAATGTCACCCAGATTCACATTGGTTCCTCACTCTCAAATATCAGAAATAAATGGCTAATAATATTTTATTTACTAAAGCACATAAAAATTATGTTCAACACTGAAAATCTAAACATGAGACAAATAATTTTTTTTTCACATTTTAAGTGTGTTCAAAAACATACTGACACAAAATCATACTCCTCACTGCTCTTGATCATTGCAGATGATGTTCCCACTCCCTACAATGACACATTTCAATATAGTTCCATTCTCATTTCTCCAAGTGAGACAAGCAAATTCCTCCTATGTTCCCAACAATTCACAGTCAATCTATATTGACCTTAGAAAAGTGAGTGTTAACTCTTCTGTTTCCAGAATAACCAAAAAGTAAGAAAAATTTACCTTCTTGAGACATTTTTGCTAATTCTGGAACTTCAACATAAAAGTTTTTCCTGAATGGTTCATATTCAATTTTTCCATGATCTACAGGCTCTAGAAGCTTTCTCTGTTTTGTCTGATAGCCTGTAAGGGCTGTCTGAAGATCAACTTCTTCCTCTTCTGAAGAATACTACAATTTTTTTAAAAAGGAGGTAAGGTGAAATTCATTACCATTTTCTCCTTATGGGAAGCAATATTCTGAGCTTTAAAAAACTTCTCTCATAGACGATATTCTTTGGTTTTTACCTTTTTGCTCTCTTAATTTTTAAAATTAGTTTCTTTTTTCCTGGTCCTTCTACAAAATTGTAACAAGTTAAAGCTAAAATAATAAAATAATTTTGACACAACTTTAATAAGTTTTGCTATAGTTCTCTCTACATATATCTTTACAATGCACAATAAAGTAATAGGAAGAAATTTTGTCCATCTCATCACTTCATTTCTTCTTTCCTTATTGCACATCTGAGATGAGTTGAGGTACAGGAGGGAGTCAAACAGTGACATAGAACAAGAGGTCAAAGATGTCAGAATGTTCTACCAACTGTATATTTAGCTATAGTATTGTTCAGAATAGTAAGACTTCCTCTTAATAGTAGCTTAATAAAAGCATGTCTCTATCAATGCTTTCTAATAATTGATTCTAAGACAATACCAAGAACAAGTCAAGCATTAATGAGAATTACCTCCATGGCATCCTGATCATTCTCCATGAGCTCACCTTTCTTCTTATCTGAATCTATAACTGCTTTTTTGGTAGTCACAACAGTGACCACTTTTGTGACTGTTGGTCCAGACTTCTAAAAACAAAAAATTTAAATATTTTGCAAAATTGAAAAAAAAAACTGAAGCAGAACTGAAGAAAACTGAAACACAATAATTGCTGTAAGTTAGATTGTGACAACTTATGAAAAAAATTTCTATAAATATTAAAATGTAATACAATCATATTTTGTAATGTATTAATGGAGCTTAACACATTTTTATATAACATTAGATAATGCAATTTATTTTCAAATATTGGTAAATGGTACTCTTCCTTCACTCAACAATACAGGAGTTTAGAATGTTTTAGGAGTTTAGAATGACTCAATGAACAAAAGGTAAAGGTCATAGCTCTTGGGAGCTTTTATTTTTATAAAGGACAAAAAATAAATATGATAAAATTTTCAAAATTTGTTTGAAAAGTAATACTATATGAAAAGAAAAATAGGCTAGGAAGGAGGGAATTAAGAGTATGAGAGATGAGGCCCTCCCTGGTGGCGCAGCGGGTTAAAGCACAGCACTAAGAAACTAAAGCCACTTCCTTATGAGTTCGATCCCCGCCTGCCCTGGAGGTGACCACATGGCGAGGCAGACCTCTCCTGACCCGCCCGCTGCTCCCCTCAGCAGTGTATTTCGTCGATCTGCCTTTTCTGCTCCCCACTCTGTCTCTGGTGAATCCTCTCACCCTCTGCATCTCTGGCCTGTACCCCAGTTCTGTACGAATAAATAAATAAATCTTTAAAAAAAAAAAAAAAGAGTATGAGAGATGAAAGTAATGAGAAAATCTGGAAAGAGGAATTATTGATAAAACAGCCAGCAAAGGTAGTGAGCAGATGATGATGGCATCGAAGTAATTTATAACTAAAAAGCACGAGCATCTATAGTACTCAGATGTGGGAAAGAAACAAAAACACTAACTTTTAAAGTTATACAGTTTGGCAGGCTAATACAAAAAATGAATTCAAGTTATCCAACTAGTAACATAGATCTTTAAAAACAATAAGAAAAATCCATACCTTTTCATTCCCTCCACCACCTTTAACACTTCTCATGTTAAACTTTTTTACTTCCTCTTTCACTTCTTCCATGTAAGCATCTAATGGATCTAACTCTTCACCCTCGATTTCATTTCCTTCTTTTTCGGCTTCTGCAGGATCATCTTCATCATCTAAACATCAGAATACGAATTCTTTATACATGTGTTTTTAAAAAAAAAATCAGACCACACTTAACCATTCTAACTTTTCATCTCATTACCCAGATACATCCCTGTGTAATTACACAGTGAAAATAAACTGCTCACACCTAGAATTTGTGACATCAACTAAGTATTGAGTAATAATAAAATGATAAAATTACAGGTCATGAGAAGAGGCAAAAAGATTAATGATGCAAAAAAAATAATCTCCCACATTAAATTTTCCAATTGTACTAGAAGCAGAACTAAAAATTTTCTCTGCTTAATAATGTTCAGTTACCATAAAAAAAAAATGTTCAGTTACCAATTACCTCTTTAAATTACAAAAGAAATAAAAAACAGCATATAATACTTAAAATAATCTAGCCTTATTTAAACACTCATTTACTTATTTAAACTACTATCTAGACGTTCAGAAATGGAGTAAAATTTCATTTTCCTATAAAACTTCACCTTTCTGCACAACTGAAATTCCAAAAAATCAAAATTATGAAAATCCAGAGGAACCTGAAAACATGACTAAATTACCTTCATTACAAAAATTCTTATAAAAAAAAATTTAAAGACCTGTTTACTCACTGCACCCTACTACTCAACACTCCACTCTAAAGTACAGTGATTTTTTTCTGATTACTATTCTAGCAATTTCATTTTTTAAAAAGATTTATTTACTTTTATGCATACAGGGGTACAGGGCCCTCCCTGGTGGTACAACAGATTAGGACTCAGCACTGCAAGCCAGCAGCAGCTGCTTCAGTGAGAGTTCCCCAGCCCCAAAGGTGACCCACACGGCACAACAGACCTCTCCTTTCTCACCCGCTGCTCCCCTCAGCAGTGTACTTTGTTGATCTGAGACTGCTCTGCTCCCCACTCAGTCTTAGGTGAATCCTCTCACTGCCCCTGTATCTCTGGCCTGTATCTAGTTCTGTATGCATAAATAAATAAATCTTAAAAATAAAAGAACTGGGGTACAAGCCAGAAATGCAGGAGAGTGAGATGATTCACCAGAAACAGTGCAGAGCAGAACAGGCAGATCTACTGAAATACACTGTGGAGGAGAGCAGTGAGCAGGTCAGGAGAGGTCTGCTGCACCATGTGGGTCACCTCCCTGGCCAGGGATCAAACTCCTACTGCAATGGCTGCAGATAGCTTCATAGTGCTGTGCTTTAACCCTGGTAGGAGGCCCCACAAAATGGTTAATATGATGTTATGTCTTTCTACAACAAAAGACAATTTAAAAAATCTCAATATAAACTATTACTCATAGTTCTAGAATGTTCTACCTAAATTGTTCTTTAAGCTGTAAATCTAAGAAATAAAAATACCATCATCATCTTCTAAACTCCATTTTTTCCCTTGTTTCATCTCTTCAATTTCTTTTTTCAGTTCCCCTATGTTTTCCATGGCCTTTTTGCGCTGCTCTTCTCGCCATTTTTCTACTCTTTCTTTTCGTTTTCTCATTTCCTCTTCTAATTTATTCTGGTCAAAGTTCTTAGGGAAAAAAGAGAGAAAACAAGGATTAACAATTTTACTCCAGGTAACACTCCACGTAAGTCTCCAGAGTATAGAAAGGGAACAAACTCCTAGATTTAGACCATTTTTAGTAAATCGTATATGCTTTTAATATTAAATATGCAAGCAAACTGAAATTACAGAAAAAAGCACCTGCAACTAAGAAAGCTAGAAGACAGACTTCAAACACCATACCTTAACCTGATTTTAGTTTATAAGCAACATGTACACATGAAGGCAATTTCTTCCTGAAAGTAGAAACTAGCTTAATGATCAAGCATATTTTCCCAGCTAGACTGAATTTTTAATCCTCTTAACTTCTCCATATGACCTCTATAAACAGTCATTTTCTGTTACAAATTAGTAAGTAAATGAAATCTTTTGTTCAACAGGATTATGAAGTTTTGTTTTTCTCAATCTTTAAGTCTAAATTTCCTGGAAAGTCATTTTAAAGACTTATTAAAATTATTAGTACTCTCAAGAAGAGAAAACAAAATCACTTTCACAAAGTCATAATTTTAAAAATTAAGCATTAGAGAAATCACAAAATTACATAGACTGCTATTATCACAACGCATATAACTATACAAGTAAAAAGCAATTAACAAAATTATATAATTTATTATGGCGATGGTGTCTTAGGCACCTAAGATCTATTTCTTACATTGAAGGAATGTACAGATAACTATTTCTTACATTGAAAATATTTTGTAGTATGGCTATATTTGTATTGTTAATTTAAAAATATTGGTCCTAAATTTTTATAATTTGTAATAAATCCATCTTCTGTAAAAATGAGTCCCACAAAGTTTATCTTTTTCCCTCAAGGTCACCAGTGATTTAACAGAATAAACCAGACCTGCCTATTTCCTGTGTTGTATCCTTTCAACTTACCCTGCCCAGCTAGCAGGTGCTTGAAAAAGAAAAAGAACCCTTAAAAAACAAGCTTAAAAGAATAAAACAAGAAATGAAGCTATACTATAGACTAGAATGAGTTTTTAAAACAATGCCTTCCTGGTAGCATGCGACTTAAGTCTCAATGCTATCATGCCATCACTGCTGCTCTCCTGTCTCCCCACTGCTCCTCTGGGCAGTACATTTCAATGGATCCACCTGTTCTGCTCACCACTCTGTCTCAGGTGAATCCTCTCACCCCTGCACCTCTAACCTATACCCCAATTTTTCTATTTACAAATAATAGGAATACACAGTTGAAAGAAAACTGCAAATAGCATATAAACTTAAGAATACAGTATTATTGATATTATATTCGCAGCATTTAAATATTCACTTGTATTAGAGACTGTCACTCAAAATAAGATTGGGGGCCCTCCCTGGCGGTGCAACAGGTTAAAGTGTAGCACTATGAAGCTATCTCAGCCACTAAAACACAAGTTTGATTCCCAGCCAGGGAGGTAACGCACATGGCACAGCAGACATTTCCTGACCTCCCCACTGCTCCCCACAGCAGTGTACTTCATCAATCTGCCTGCTCTACTTCCCACTCTGTCTCTGGTGAATCCTCTCACACTATGGCACCTCTGGCCTGTACCCCAGTTCTGAATGCATAATTTAAAAAAATCTTAAAAAAAAAATTGGTAAAAATTAAAATAAAAAAACTTAAATTTAAAGCTACCATGTTTGCAAGGATGTGAGGAAATATGACTTTTCATGTTTAAGTTTTTAAGTCACAATTTATGTTGTTAGAGGGCAATCTGATGTTTTTATGAAAATGTTAAGTGCTTATACCCACTGACAAAAAGTTCACTGACACTGTATTCATAACAGACTGTGAACAAGGATCGATGTCTGAACAACTGCAAGCAGAAAATAACCTAAATATCTACAAGAGTGAGATCTACTTTTTTTCAACAGAACACTATTTTGTAGCCATTAAAAACCTTTCTATAACCTGCAGTTATAGAAAGATCTCCAATATGTAGCAAAAGAAAACATCAAGATATTTTACTTCTTAAGATGGATGATGAATATACTGCTGTTCACTATTCTTAAGAACTTACATATCAATAAAATAATTTATAATTAAAAGCAAAATATAAAACAAAAAGCAAGGTATAAAATACTACATATTCTATGATTGCATTTTATAAGTAAAAGTAGACAATAATTACATACATGAAGAAAGTATTCTCAGATATGACTCAGAAAACAAGATAAACTTTTTGGGACTCATTTTTACAGAAGATAGGTGAATACATTATATGTTAAAGATTTTTTTTCAAAAAAAAATTTTTTTTCCATAGGGACAAACATTTCCTGTTTATTTTATTAAGACCTATTCTCATTTGTTTAAAAATAACATTAAACAATTTGTCATTGCAGAAACAAGTTTGCTATTATACAACTATTTATTTATAAATTAATAAACATACGCCAGCATCTTTTTCTTTTTCATCCTCTTTGTCATCTTTGTCTTTTTTCTTTTCTTTAGAGCTTTCCCCGCTATCTGTTTTCTCTTTGGACCTGGATCTTCCAAAAGGAGAAATAAGCATCATCTATTCATGCTTGGAAACATTAATTTTAAAATGCTTTTACAGACTTGAGTTTACTTTTTTTAGGTATGAAAAGTCTAAGAGTTAACATTTTTATATTCCATTAATAAAAACCTTAGAAACAATGAAAAATTAGTCCCAATACTATTCAATATTTAGAAATTCACCTAAGAAAAATTGAACATATTGAAAAATATCATATAAAATCAACTTCAAAAATTTTTTCCCTCCTCCTACTTAAAAGAGCAGGTTTATGAGGGAAAAGGACAGAAGAGTAAAGGACTCTTGCATAGACACAAGAGGGCAGGAAGAGCTGCCCCAAAGGGAAGGTTCACTGAGAAAGGCCATGGGTGTAGGCAGGCAGACTTAAAGAGCAAGGTGCCTCTGATGAGGGAGGTCAGTAGAGAAGGCCTGGCAAGGTAGAGGTCACAGCAGGCAGGAGGCTGCTGTCCTGCAGATGGAGAGAGTAGGTGGAAAGCAGCACCTGCATAGTCACAGGTGGGCAGAAGACAGCTGCCACAATTGCAAAACTTGAGTAGGAAAAGTAAAGTGTATAAGTAGACCAAGACTTCAGCATTACCCAAGATCATTTATATATGTAATATTTAAATCCCAACAGGCTTGTACTTTGACCCTACTTAAGAAATCCTAAAATAATATTTAAATTTAATGTGACCAAATTAGATGTTTCCCTCCTTTATAATGTTTATTGAAGGCATTTTTCTAAGAAAAATCCTTCCTTAAAATCCTTCCAGGTTTGATAAAAGCTACTCAGAGATAAAGAAGATACTTTCCAGTACTACAAACCTCTAAAATTTTTCTATGACAGAGTGAGGGCAATAATAACATTACCTGTTTTCAGTTTTCTTGCTTTTATTACCAGGACTGGAGGAGCGGGATCGCCGGCCCCTGCTTCTACTCCTTGAGCGTCTCCTGTCTCGACTTCGAGATCTTCTGCGTTCTCGACTTCTGTCTCTCTCTCTACTTCTGGAACGTCTGAAAAAGAAACATTTTTAATTATTCTATGACCAAGCTGAGCTAACAGATCATGTCATGGTTCCCTCCCATGCTCAAAGAAGTGTCTTAATTATCATCATTAAAGGTAGCGATTTCAATTAGCTATCAGTGATAAAGTGAAAAAGAACAAAGTAAAATCAATTCTTACAAATGGTCAATGAAAATAATGAGGATATAGGGCCCACCCTGGTGGCACAACCAGTTAAAAGTGCAGCACTGTAAAGCTAGTTGCAGCCACTTCAGCGCAAGTTGGATCCCTGGCCAGGGAGGTGACCCACATGGCGCAAAGGACCTCACCTGTCTGACCCACTGCTCCCATGAGCAGTGTACTTCATCGATGTGCTACCTGCAGTCTCTGTGAATCCTCTCTCCACCCCTGCACCTCTGGCCTATTCTGTATGCATAAATAAATAAATAAATCTTTTTTTAAAAAAATGATATAATTTTAAAATGTTTATTAAAAACATGCTGGCCGAACATCTTCAACAAACTAGCAACAACAAATGTTGGCGAGGATGTGGAGAAAAAGGAACTCTCCTGCATTGCTGGTGGGAATGCAAACTAGTACAACCACTATGGAAAACTGTTTGGAGGTTCCTCAAACTGCTAAACATGGAGCTTCCCTATGACCCAGCAATCCCACTCCTAGGTATCTACCCAAAAGACACAAAAACACTGATTGAAAAAGATACTTGTACCCCCATGTTTATTGCTGTTTTATTTACAATTGGAAAAACATGGAAGCAGCCCAAATGCCCAAAAGTAGATGACTGGATTAAAAAGATGTGGTACATATACACAATGGAATATTACTCAGCAACCAAAAAAGAGAAACACATGTCTTTTGCAGCAACTTGGATGGAGCTGGAAAAAGATCATGCTTAGTGAGATAAGCCAGAAAGAGAAAAAAAAATACCGGATGGTTTCACTCATAGCAGGAGTATAATGGACCAGGTGGAAAATAACAAAAATAATGAACAACCATATACCAGAGACATTTTGTGGGGGTGGAGTGGGGAATGGGATCAAAAACGGGGTGGAGGGAGGGAAATGCACAGGATTATGGTGATGGCACATGGGTGACTTGGTGATGGGAAACCCGCAGGGATTACAATTGAGATGGAAAAAAAAAATGTACAAAATGATGTAAAAACATGCTGGCCGAAAAAAAAAAAAAAAAAAAGCTACCTAGTGCCTCCTTAATGGCCTAGGGGTTAAATCCCAGTACTACCACCACAAAGGCCCACCTACTCTGTCTCTGGTAAATCCTCTCATACTCCTGCTCCCACCCACAATGTCTGCCTGCACCCCAGTTCTACACAAAAATAAGTAAAATCTTAAAAAAATTAAGCAATTTTAAAAAACTATCTAAAATCTACAGCCTATAACAGAAAATCTAAATTTCACAGAAAGCCTAAACCTAAGTATAGGGATATGCAGTAAAGGGTCCTCGGACAGTCGTGGATGACAGTCTGGAAATAAGAATTTCCACCATGGTGTTGCTACTAACTACTGACCTAACATAGGGCAGAGTTCTGATACTCTGGGTTTCAGTTTCCTCATCTATAAAATATGGAGACTTCTCCAAAAAATCTCAGAATCCTCCTGTTCTAAAATCTCGTGATTCTTGGGCCTCCCTGGTGGTACAAGGAGTTAAGTCACTATGAAGCTATCAGCAGCCACTGTAGCACGTTTGATCCCCAGCCAGGGACATGACCCACATGGAGAAGGAAACTTCTTCTATCTCACCAGCTGCTCCTCTCAGCAGTGTTATTTCAGTCAATCCACCTGTTCTGCTCCCCACTCTGTCTCTGGTTAATCTTCTCACACACCCTACCTTCAGCCTACACCCCAGCTCTTATATGCATAAATAACTCTTTAAAAAAAACTGCGTGATTCCACTACCACATCAAAAAATCAAAGATCAAATATTAAATGACTAAGTGCTTGACTGACTTGTATGAAACTGATCTTGGGATCATGTAATAAGGAACTGAAAGAGCCACCACTATTCAGAATGTGATTCTCTGAGAATCAGATAACGTTTTCACAATCTCTCCTTCCAATGACTGAAAAAGATAAAAGTTCTGTGATCACTAAAATATATGGAGAACTGATGAAACTCAACAAAAATAAACAACCCCATCAAAATATGGGCAGTAGAGCTAAAAAGACACTTCTCCAAAGAGGAAATGCAGATGGCCAACAGGCATATGAAAAAATGTTCAACATCACTCG
>NW_004567122.1:25550629-25631837 GCF_000260355.1 Condylura cristata | reverse complement strand
AAAAAAAAAAAGTTCTGTGATCAATTCACAATACCTGAACAACCCTGTCTTCTTTTCTATTTTGATGAGAAGCTGCAATGGCAATTTGTTTTCTGTGTGGGGGAGATTATTATTTAAAAGCTTTTGCGCCCCCCCCAAAAAGTTATGCCCTCCTAACTAACATCAAGGAATATGTAGTCAAAAAAAATAAATGAACTGAAGTGCTTTGTGATTTAAATCTAAAACAGTTTTAATTATTTTCAGAGAGCAAGTGGAGCCGGATATGGATCTGCTATTTCCTCTCCTAGCTATTTCCTTTCCTAGCAGCCTCAGTGGCTGTTCAAAACAGTGGTTAGCCATAGTTAGACAGAATAAAATCACCTTCAAGACAAATTCTTACCTTTTATTCCTTTTTTAACTTCTCTTAGTGGGTATTAAAGGTTCTATTTGGAGTACAGAAAATATAGTCTGAATTTTCCAAAATTCAGGCTATACATCAGACAGTTTGTGTCCTAGGCAAATGACTTCTGGATCTAATCAAATAAACAGGTGTTAAAACATAGGGCCTGCAAGGGTGCCACTAAATTCCAGTGCAACACACACTTCTGAAGATATTCCACTTAGTTGAAAAGACCCAACTTATCTTGGGTCATTTGGAGATCACCGCCTTACCTCAGACGCTTCCTGTCTCTTGACCGAGATCTTCTTTTATCCCTGCTACGAGACCTCTCTCTCCTTCTATCTCTATCTCTGCTTCTAGACCGTCTGTCATCTCCACGTTTACTTCTTTTGTCTGAGGGTGATCGACTTCTAGATCGACTTCCAGAGCGTCCTCGTGATGCTGATCGCTTCCGGTAGTGTCTAGATATTATTAAGTTAAAGATTAACCTTAACAAACACTTCCCATTATACTTCATTTTTATTTTATTATACTTTTTCCAAAAACCTGAGAAAGAAATGAAACATTAAAAGGACTTTTAACTATATAAACTTTTAAAAATTAGTGGGAAAAAAATATGACCATTCTGCTACAGTACATGTAAAGGAGGAAAAATCTATCCTAAAAAAGTAACAACAGTAAAGAAAGCAGAAAAAGCTTCTTCCTTTGGGACTTAAGCAGTTTTCACTCTGGCTTAAAATAAAAAATGACAGACAAGAAATAAATATACACTATCACTGGTGCAATGGAGAAAAACAGATCAGAATAAAGAAAAAAGATGGAAGGCAGGAGGTTACCAAGGATGTATTATACAAAATGACTAGCAAAGGTCTAGTTCTCAAAGTAACATTCATTTTAGACATATATCCTAGGCAAGTAAGTGACTTCTGAACCTAATCAAACAAGCAAGGATTAAAACAGAGGGTCTATATAGGAAAGGAATGTATCAGTTGAAAGCCATAGCAAGCACAAGATCCCTGAGGAGGAAGGTTGATTGATGTATTCAAGGAAGGCAGCCAGGGATGAAGGAGTGAGAGTGAGGAAAGTTAAACATGGAGATTTTTCTAGAATCCTAGAGGCAACTTTAGGACTATCTTTTACTGAGTAAGATGAAAAGCTAGAGGGAAATTTAAAGTGAAATAATATAAACTCACTAATGTTTTTAAATACAACCCAATCTGATGAAGGGAGAATAAACCAAAGCAAGGTAAGGGCAGAAGGAAAGCAGTATTTGGCTGAATCAAGCAGACAGATAGGGTTGCTATTTATTTACCAACATGCAAGATCTAACGGAGCAGATGTCATGGGAAACCAGAGGCATCCAAGTTCAGGAGGTAGCTGAAATGAGCCTGGACTTCATAAGACAATGTAAAATGGGGAGTCATCAGTATACAAAGACTACTTCAAGCAGTAAATCTAAATAAGTTGAATAAGGCATATGTGTATCTAACCATGTCTCAAGCACCTAAACTTCAATTTAGAAACCCAAACTTGTTAGCTTTTCCTCCCCAAACCTTTTATCATCTCAACTTCCAGTCAGTGGGATCAACATATTAGTTATCTTCTTTTTCCTATTCTAGACCACCACTAAACACCAATGTTGCCTCCGTAACTTTTTCACATTATATCACATTCTCAGAGTTCCCACTACCACCACTCCGAGACCTGTTATTTAGGACATTTGCAGCGGTCCCTGATCTTTCTGCTGTAATTCCCTTTTCCCTTAAGTTTCCCTCCATCCCCCAAATAACTTCTCCATCCCCCAAATAAATTCTTATTTTCAACACTAAATCTGTAATCCATGGCCATTCTGGTCCAAATCCCTTTCAGGACCTACCTCCCACAATGTCTCTTCAACCCTCTTGAAAACCACATATGTAGGTAAACTGGGCTCTTAACTTATTTAACTAAAAAGTCCTTCCCCATCTCAGTCTTTCATTACTGCCTCAACCAACCAAAAGCACCGGTCTTGAAGATCAAGGAGAAGGATGAAGGGCAATAAGGGGCTGTTTTGTGAAGGGCTTGAAAAGGCTGTGCTCAAGAGTCTGAACGTCATCTTGTCATCAGAGCGCCCAACCCCAAAAGCATATAGCTTAAACTTAAAACTTGTAATCAGAGACCCCACCCGCAAAAGTAGCTTAAACTTTTTATTATAAAAGTTAAATTAAGTAAATCAAATACTAAGCACCATCTTTTGTTCTCCCGACCCTCACTCTCCATCACCTAGTGATTCATTTTCCAACTGCATTCCCAGGAAGCGTGAGAACTGATTGTGCTACATCTCTAACAAAATTCTTGCCCTTCCTAGGTTGATAGTACCAGGGCAAGCATCTGTTGAGCTGTTAATCCCAAAGAACACTCTACAGAAGATAAACATTAACTTGGTGAGCCTATGGTACTGGAATGATGAAGCCCCTTACTCCCCTTACATCCTGCAACTCTTTACATTACTTCCCTGTTTATATAATTACAGCAACACACACACACTCTCTCTCTCTCTCACACACAAACCATTAGGAGAGCCTCTTTTAGGGTATTAACTTTATGATGCCCTTCGTGGTAACCAATTCACATAATAAACTCCTTTGTGCAAGGCAGTCTCAGGGTTCAGAGTTTGAGAGCTTGCAGTCTTGGAAACAGTAAGAACCAGCAAGAGACTAAGCAGGGGAATGACATGATTTTATCTTTATTTTGAGTCACCCTGCCCATAGTGTACAGGGGCGTTTAGGCAAGCAAGATGAGAGGTATATAAACAATTTGAGGCAAATAGCAGTATGACAAATAGATTAGGACCCAAATTAAGACAAGGAGAGCAAGAATGGGGACAGGGTGCAGAAACCAAGGGCATGCAGGCAGTGAGAGAGAAGAATGAGTCAAGTAAACAGCATTTGCAAGTTTCTGGTTTAGGTAGCAAGATGAATAGCAGAGATTTAAATGAGCTTCACAAGACGTTGCTGTAGTTATGAAAAATCATCTTTATCCAAGAGATAAATTAATTCCTTGATTTCATCAATCTTTACTCTAAAAAAAAAAAAAAGGCCTCACAATCCCTGGATATGCAGGGTTTCCCTCATTAAGTGCAAGGCAGTCATATATGCCAAAAATCTCAAAGTACGGAACCAGTTAACAATCTAACTTGACATCAGACTTCCAAATAAGACCTCTCAGTCTACAGTTTCAAAAGGATGGAAAGCAAAGAAACATAAAATCGAGTCGCAAAGTAAATGCCCATCAGTATTCATTATTAACTTGTCTAGTAAACAATCACAGCCTAGATACTGACTGTGTGGGTGATGTAAAAATGTCTGTCCCCAAGCTCCTTTCAACGACTTGGGAAAACACCACATAGGTACAATGAACAGAAATACAGGTCGACTGGCGCCAAGTAAATGTTGCAAATGCAAGAAATTCGACTGGGTTCATGAATGAGGCGTTCAGGGCGGGCTTCGTGGAAGTGGCAGGATGTGGGGCCCATCGCCGAGGTGCTGGACGCGCGTTCGCGCCCCAGGAGCTCGAACCATCAGATGGTGGTGTGGGGGAGCCCTGTGCCCATCGCCGGCCCCCTGAGCCGAGGTCCCCCCGACCCCCACGGGCCGCGGGCAAAGCTGACCGCACGTGGGGTCGCGCCGGGCCGGGCGAGGCCCGCGGCCACCTCAACTCCCGCCTCTTCCCCCACCCCAAGGAAGCCGCTGCCCCACAGCTCGCCGCCTCACCGAGACTCCCGGCCCATGCTGCCGGCCGCAGGAAAGCGGGCACTTCGGAACGACGCGCAGCAAAATTAGACAAAGGAGGAGACCGCGCCGCCTTTGGCTCGCCGGACGAGGAGGGCAGCACTAAGAAGTGGCCGCAGCTACAGCGGTGGCAGCCATCCGACAGTGGCCAACGAAAACAGGATGAGGAGCCAGCGGCAGAAGGAAAGGAAGCGCCGGCCGGAAGCTGCTCCCTACACAGCGCCACCTTGCGGTTGGAGGCCGCACGGCGCCTGCCACGCGGAACTAGCTGCCTCTGTCTGGTTAGCCCGTACCGACGCGAAATTGGCGGCTCCAGAGAGGTGGGAAACGTAGCGCAGAGGTCACCTAGAAGCCCAGCGAACCAGGAGTTGTCCTCGGACGTGTGGAGGTGTCCTCGGACGTGTACAGACGTCCGCTTAACCTCTGTTAAATGATGCTTACGGACATTTCCACTCACTCTCCTTCATTTAGTCATTGATTTATTTACACTGTTAAAACAGATTTTTACAATCTTATTGAGATGGATGCAAATTACTAAAAATAGAAGGGGATATATTCCCAGAGAGTCCACAAGTTAGGGGTGAGACAGTGACCTTTGAGATAGGATTTGAAGACTGAATAACAGTTACGATGGACACAAGACCTGGCAAGTTACAAATGAATTCACAATGCTTTAATGGTTCTCCCCATTGCCTGGGCTTAAAATTAACTACAACAAAAAAGGGTGTGTAGGGTGGGGGCAGGGGGTTGTTAGATCCTCATATTCTGGATCTGGAGTGCTACCCATGCATTAGGAAATTTGTTTACCAGGTGAAATTCTGAAGTACAGTCAAGGTTGAGAATGACAACCCTCAGGAAACACACCGAATAGTTGTTTCAGCCGAAAGCTACTTTACATGCCTCTGTAGTGTGTTACTTTCTTACACCTAGGCTAACAGAGAAGTTCTGTATTTACATACATTGTGGTGGCTGTTCAGTGGATATGGATAGGTTTGTAAAACTCGCCGAGGTGTATACTTGAAATTGGCTGTTTTAAATCTATGAAAACTTTACCCCAATAAATTTTATTGAAAAATGAAACCAGTTAAACTCCCAAGACTAAACGGTTTTCTTGCTGCTTAATGCTCACCTGTGGCAGCAGTGGAGACCTGAAGACTAGAGGAGGGGTTCTGGAAGTTCGTGTCAAGGGTAACGAAGACCTGAACTAAATGTTTAACAATTGGACACCAATGAAGGTCAGGTATCAGAATCACTGTAGAGCTTATATGCACTGTAGGTAGAGTATGGATTTTAGTCTATGTGGAATAAAAAAATCACTAGCAGCATAACCAGGAGAGACGCTAAGAATTTGTCAAGATTCTCATGTGTTCTTAAGCAGTGCTGTCAACACTAATTGACAAACTGGATGTGAGCTGTGAGGAAAAGCGAGAAATAAATATGACACTTAGGTCTTTAACAGAACTTGTAGAAATGAAAAAGGTAAGGAAGCCGATTTGACATCATGCTTCAAAAGCCTACTAGATACTCAGAAGAAAGTCTGGATAACCTAACAGGATTTAAGCCTGGAGTTCAAGAGGGAAATAGAAGTTGGAGAGATAAGGGACAGAGAATTTGGGTGTGGCGGTTAAATCTCAGATCCATCACCCTACTGTGGCCCAAGGCCTAAGCTCAATCCTCAGCCAAGGTGGTGACCCACACAGCACAGCAGACCTCTCCTGTCTCACTCACCTGCTGCTCCACTCAGCAGTTTACTTCGTCGATCTGCCTGTTCTGCTCCCTACTGTCTGGTGAATCACCCTCTCCCACCCCCTGCAACTATGGCCTATATCCCAGTTCTTTTATGCATAAAGATAAATCTTTATTAAAAAATCTTTGTACTATAGAATGGATAACGATCTACACTGCCTGTGTCAGCCAGCTAAATGGGGTCTTTTTTTTCCTTAGTGAAGGCCCTTATTATCTCCCTAGAGAAGAGTAACAAATCCATGAAAGATGCTTTCCAAACTCTTTTATACTAGGTTCATTATGAAAGCAGGAAAACTATGTTTTTAGTCTTCCTGAAGTGAGGGAATAGACCTAAATAATCATACTTTTCCCCATTATTCTGGTCTAAAATAAAATGACAAAAATCAAGACTTTGTGAGTAATAAAAAAAAGTGTATGTTTTTAATATCACAAGGATTAACCAAATGGACCATACAAAAATTTGTAAGGGAATGTAATACCAAGCAATATGACACTTATGTTTTACACTCTGTTAAGACAAAGCTCCCAAATATGAGAGTGTTAACAAATTGCTTAAAAGGATTATTTATAGTGTTGGGTTGCATACCACAGGCAACTCTTCAAATTCCATTTTTATATCTAATCATTCTTTTCTAGTTTGCTTAAAAAACACTACTTCTAAAAATTTAAAACTCAGAAGTGAAAACATCCAGTTTTGAGTTTGGTAAAAATTTCATAAATAAAAAATTAAATAAAGATTTCATAAATACCTTCTGATTTCACATGTATGAATTATAATCATTAAATACTTGCACTCAAGAAAAACCAGACTCAACAGAAAAAGATCAAATTGGCTACCTTATTCAGCCCTTTATATGTTCAGACTTAACATTAGACAATTCAGTTTCTTACATTTTATTTTAAGATGGCTCCACTGCTGAGGACATAACAACACAAATACAAGATACAGTCCCTTGGGGCTATCTGAGACCATGTTTATTTGATCTCCCTAAAACACTAGGTCAGCCCCTCAAAGGAATTATAAATTTGGTAAGATTGGAAAAGGTGTAGATTGGGGATTCTAGTTCATCAAGGAAAATCAATTAACAAGGTACTCTATTCTTCACATCACTATTAATTACAAAGTCAACCCTTTTAAATCAGAGAACCTGTCATTTCATTCCTAATCAAGTAGTTTACAAGTCCTATAAAGTAAAGCATTACATGAAGGTGTGAACCTGTCTGGCTCCTGTAGGGACACTGCAACACAGAAGACAAGTTGTTTTTAAGTTTCTTCTTCTGAACTCTGCAGGTTTCATGGTACTTCAGAACCCCAATAATCAAGCAGTTCATGACAAAAAATAAAAGTGAAAAAGTAGACACAGAGATCTGTGAAAACTTCGCCCATTTTGCTATAGGTATCCATGGATCGATTTATCACCTCAGCAGGAATTCCAGATAGCAGAAGTGCTGCTGTTAATACTGTTGTCTTTATCTTCTTTTCACCCTGTATAGAGAAAGACTTAAATAAATCTTACAGCTTATAAAAAACTGCTTAAGCTCTAGAAAAATATTACCAATATTACTTTTGCCTGATTTCAAAAGTATTAATGAAGTTTCAAATCATCAATCAATAATCTACTAACAAATACTTACTGTTCACAAAATATGTAAAGTAGCAAGCAGATGGACTGAGGGACATGAAATTTAAAACAGGCCTTTAAAAATGAGCAAGATTTAGATGGGTAGATGTGAACAGTAAAAACAAAATTCAAAAGAATGCTGGAAAGGTGTCTGGGACTGGCCCTGGCCACAGGCTGTAAGAGGGCAAGGCAGGCAGGGCCTTAAGGTGGGAAGGCGGCGTTGCGAGTGGAGCTTCGGAGAGGAGTGTGTAATGTGCGCCAGAATCAGACTATAGTCAGTTACCATGCCAAGGAATTCACTCTGGATCACTTGCCAAGAGAACATCATCGATGGTTCAGAATATATTTAGAGATGAGAGAACATTGGTACTCTATTCTATTTTCATTTTCTAAGAGATTCAAGGCTGAATTTTCATTTAATTTATTGACATAGTATCACCAAATCTAGTCACCTTGTTCAGAAACTTTAGAAATATAGTTACTCAAGAGAATCAAAGCCCACATCTACTAAAAGGTTAACTCAAGAAAGTTAACTTCTTCAATCATCAAAAATTGAAAATAATCAAGATACCCACCAACAGGAAATTAAATAAATGGATATATTTATATAATGAGTTACTATTCAGAAAAAAAAAAGATATGAATTACTTTATACTGAACAACACAGATGCATGCCAAAAATACTACCCAGAATGAAAAAATCCTCACATAAAAAGGATGTATAAAAAATGACCCCATTTAGGGCCCTTGCTGGTGGAGAAACGGGATTAGACCTTGAGGGTGTAGAGACTAGGGCTGCCTGGAAAGGTGACAAATTCAGCTCTAAACTTTTAAAGGATTTAGGTTTCATAGGCTGTCAAAACTCATGAAATGGTACACTAAAGATCTGATCATTTTGCTATGTAAAAGTTTTACCTTGAAGAAAAAGGACCATAAAGGGCTTCCCTGGAGGCACGAGGGGTTAAATCTCAGCACTATCAAGCTATTGCCAGCCACTGTAGCGTAAATTCAATATCCAGGGAGCTGACCCGCATTGATAGAATAGACCTCTCCTGTCTTGCCACAGATCTCCTCAGCAGTGTATTTCAGTACATCTGCTTGTTCTGCTCCCTTCTCTGTCTCTGGTGAACCCTCTCATTCCCCAACCTCTGGCCTTCCACCCCATTTCCTGTGTACATAAATAAAATAAATCTTTAATAAAAAAAACCATAATAAGCAAACACTGCATTATACTTAAGATATGTAACCTGAGGTGTGTAGAAGTATATTGATGTCTACATTTATTACATACTTTGAAGTGCATTCAAGAAAATGACGATGTATTGAAAATTAACAGAAATCTGGATACATAAAAAATATGAAATGCTAATTACAAATCCCGGCAGTAAGTATAAGTGAATGCTCCCTGCACAATTCTTATAACACTGCTATGTGTTTAAAAACTTATTCAAGGGCCCTCCCTGGTGGCACAACGGGATTAAAGCACAGCACTGTGGGCTGTCCGAGACGACTGTAGCATGAGTTTGATCCTCGGTCAGGGAGCCGACCCACATGGCACAGAAGACCTCTCGTTATGCCTGCTACTCCCCGCAGCAGTGATTTTCAGTCAGTTTGCCTGTTCTGTTCCCCACTTTGCCTTTAGTTAATCTCACCCTCCTCACCCACACACACCTCTGGCTTATGCCCCAGTTCTTATATACATAAATGAATAGGTTTTTTTAAATAAATTTTTAAAAATAAAAACTTAATCAAAATGGTTTAAGAGAAAGTGTACAACAGTATCCTTTTCTTTCCTCTTCTCTATTTACCTAGTAACATATATACACCCCATGACAAGTAACCATTGTTAATAATTTCAGATTTATCTCTCCAGTTTCATCACACATGTACAAACAAGCACAATCAAATACATACTGCTATACATTTACCAAAAAAAAAAAAAAAAGATTATGAACAATAGATCCTTTTGTGTATTTTGGATTGTTCTCCTGATAATTCTTGACAAGCTTTACATGGAATGTTTCATCATTCCAAAGGGATATGCCATAGTTTTAAGATTTTTTTTTTTAAATTTATGCATTCAAGAACTGGAGTGTAGGCTGGATGTGTGAGGGGTGAGAGGATTCACCAGAGACAGAGTGGGCAGAACAAGCAGACCAGTCTGCCACACCATGTGGTTCAGCTCCCTAGTCGTAGATCAAACTCATGCCACAGTGGCTGGTGATAGCTTGATAGCACTGAGACTTTAACCCCTGCACCATCAGTGAGGCCCACAATTTTTTAAATACTCACTTATTAAAACATTTAGATTGTTTCCAAACTTTTGCTATTGCAAAGCTGAAACCAGTATTTCACGGGTAAACTTCTAAACAAACACTAATTAAAATTTTACTTGCTTCTTTATCCTTTTCCTTTCTATATTTTATCTATTTGACTGCTCAAAAATATAAATGCTTTAGAGTGAGAGGGGAAAAGTAAATAAATAATGAATAAATAAATATTTCATATCCATTAAAAGTATACATGAGTTCAGTACATTACAAATGACAAAGCAAATAGTCAAATGGTCATTTCTCAGCAAAAAGAAATTCACACAAAACTCAATCACAAATAATATTATCTTCTATGCCAACCAAGTCAAGTCTCATAAAACCATGAATACATCTGCAGTCAAGCAGCCCAGACACACTCTGACAATCGGCAGGATCCTTCTATTTTGCCCAAACATTTTTGGAAAACATCAGGTTCTCAACAAAAATGATAAAATGTCTGAGAAGGAGCAAAGATAATGGAACCCATTAAAAAAAATCTATTCCCTCTGGTGACAGGGGGTTAAGTCTCAGTGCTATCACCACTGCAGCCTGAGTTTGATCCCTAGCTAGGGAGCTAACCCACATGGTGCAGCAGACTTGTCCTGTCTCATCCATTGCTCCCTTCAACATTATACCAGTAGATCCAACTGTTCTGCACCCCACTCTGTTTCTGGTGAATCTTCTCATTCCCCCATACCTCTGGCTTACACCCCAGTTCTTCTATGCATAAAGTAAGTTAACAAATCTTAGAGGAAAAAACACTAAATTAAAAAATGTATTTCCTTTGTTACAAACAAATGTACTACTACGTTTACTAAGTAATTAAGCTGAACATTATCTTATACTGGCATTATTCAACTCTGGAGTGAAGTTTCTCCTCTACTCCACTGTGGATCAGTATTTTTATAGATATTAAAATATTATGGCAATATCTAATAGCTATAAATGTTTCTAGTTACTGAGTTTCAGAAATTAACTCATCACAAACAATGCTAAGCACTGTGATTGCGATGCACTGAGTCAGATCATAGTATGACTTTTTTTTTAAGATTTATTTATTTATTCATACAGAACTGGAGTACAGGCCAGAGATGCGGAGGGTGAGAGGATTCACCAGAGACAGAGTGGGGAGCAGAACAGGCAGATCCACGAAATACACTGCTGAGGGGAGCAGCGGGCGGGTCAGGAGAGGTCTGCCTCGCCATTTGGTCACCTCCCGGGCAGGCAGGGATCGAACTCATGCGGAAGTGGCTTAAGCTTCTTAGTGCTGTGCTTTAACCCGCTGCGCCACCAAGGAGGGCCCATGACTTTTTTTTTTAATGTTTAAAGTTATCTATTTGTTAATCAGTCTAAATACATCATCATAATTTAGAAAAAAATTATAATTTACCTTGGGAAAATATTTGTATAGTCCCATGTACGCAAGTTGTAAAGTAAGAAATGGAGCAAATATGGACTGTGAAGATAAAAGACAAAATTAAGTATATCCAAAGTAATCATACTAATAACAATAAATAACATTGAACTAAGAGCAGCTATAAAATTCCAAGCATAAGAACCTATAATACAGCATTTAATTTTAATAAAGATAAAGGGTGGATAAAGGGATTTGATTTCCTAATCATAAAACATATTTCTCAAGTCAATTCTAAACTCAAATTTTTTTCATAAAACTCTTATCTTTTTTTTTAAAACTCTTATCTTTTAATGATTTTAAGTATTCAATGGCATCAGATGTATACTTATCATGCAGT
Organism: Condylura cristata; assembly: GCF_000260355.1. Classification (NCBI taxonomy): domain Eukaryota; kingdom Metazoa; phylum Chordata; class Mammalia; order Eulipotyphla; family Talpidae; genus Condylura; species Condylura cristata. The sequence goes on along the minus strand of NW_004567122.1, from coordinate 25,620,254 downwards.
AACATCTTCCTCATCTAGAAGAAAATAACTGACAAATGAAAAGCTGACATATATAAAAGGCCTAGTACTCAAAACAGACTACATCCATTTCTCAAATTGTAAAGAAACTAATTAATATAGCTGCATCTTTGGCCTAGTATGAGCTAGTCATACTATATATAAAATAGCTGGCTATCTTGTTTTTCACGCGACACAACAGTAAAGTTCGTAACACTTAATTGACATAATTGCTTCTAAAATAAAAAATACTATGAAGGGAGTAAAGGTACAAACATTACTAGCTAACAAGATAAAAAAGTATAGTAAGAGCAGTGAAAAGTGATAGTTGCAACCTGAAAATAAAGAAAATCAGGCAACCAAATCACTGCTCACAAAAATGAGGCATAAAAATAGGACATAACTTTAAAAGCACAGAGCACTTGATATAAAAAGAGCAATTCATTTACTGAATGCTTAAAGTTTTTAAGACAATTAGGGAAAAAAAAATTCAAAACTGTTGAACATATGCTCCTTAAGAAAAGATGTGAATAAAAATAGGCCACCAAAACAGATTTTTTGCCTGATATAAACCTTAATTACCTGGAAAACTATATGTGTCTGGCACATGTGAGCACTGAATATAAGTATCTCAAAGAGCCCAGCACTGAACTGCGAGTCATGCCTTTCTGTATTCCTCCATATAATGTAAAAGAGACAACTAAATCCCAATGGACAGCTAAAGCCCAAATGCTAAAACCATTAGCATTTGACAGTACAATAAAAATGGAAGGACACTATCATACATTATGATATGTTGAACTGTCTCTGAACCATAGAAAAAATTACATGTTCAGGACCACAGGGATTACACTTTAATATTTCAAATTATTTTAAAGTTTGGTAGCTAATACACAGTGAATGTGTGTATGTACCTATATTTGTGTTCCTTCTGTATTCGAACAAAATTTTTGTGACCCTGAGCAAGTGATTTAACCTGTGGTTTTATTCCTCATCTATAAAACACAGAATCAAAATATATCAAGTTCCTAAGGATGAAGATTACATGAATTAATAAATGTACAAGCACTCAGAATGTTACCTGGCATGTAAGAGGTTAATAACTGTAATTCAGTTCCATATTTAAGCACACTATTTCATTCTGTGACTAAGGTAAGTACAGTTTATATACATCGCCAATTAGTCAAGTCTATCTGGTAATTAGTAAGACTGACAATGAATTCAATGGGTAAAAGGCACTCCTTACTATAATTTGCATTCCAATGTTTCTTACCAAATATTTGCAAACAAAAGCTCTGACTCCAAAGGCAAGAAGAGCACATCCCACCAATCTAAATATTCGAAAAGAGTCAAATTCTTCTGTTGTATTTCCATCCTCTTGACTGGGTTTTTCACTAATCAGTTGTTTCCTTAGCTTCATTGCTTCTTCAAATCTGGAGAGGTACTGTTCTAAACCATGGCGAGGACCCCTCTGGGCAGTGTCTGCTGTCAGGTCCCCTCTGTTCCGCTGCCGGAGGTCATCATTACTGCACTCAGGGTGCTTCATCAAAGAGTCCAATTTGTCTCCCAGCTGAGTCCCCTTTACTTCGGCCACACCACTCTGCTGCTCAGTTGCTCCTATACTGACAGAATCACCCAGCACTACTCGCTTTGAAACAGAAGGAATGTTGAGGGAGTTCATTTTATCACTGTCCTGTTGCTTTGAATTTATTTGACTTTCTTCTTCTGGGAAGAGAATGTAGAAGCCTTGTGTATTATATACTGGCAAAATATATTTCACCTTAATATTAAAAATACGCTGTTGCAGCTACAACTCAGCAGTCTCTGAATCTACTGATTACCCATAAAAGCTAAACTACTTCCTTCCTCTACACCCTCAAAACATAGTGCCCAAAAAGAGTGTTTCTGCAAAGTATATAACCCAAACTTTGGGGGTAGAGAAAACAAGGAGACAATTTGGGAAAGACAGTCAGGGAGGGGGGAAATAATAATATAATATATCCTGAAAGGATATATTATTCCTGCTCTAACTTACATTGTTCAAAATATTAAATTATGAAAGTTTTAAATAATCTGCATTTTATTATTAGATTCTTGCACCCAGATTCCCGTCAGCACCGGGTGTGGCATATTCTCCAGATACTGTTTACATAATCCTGCTTCAACAGTCAGGGAGCCATTAGGAGATACAAGCAGTTTCAGAATGCTGTTCTGGTTTTAAACAAAACAAGACCAAGAAAACTTTAATGATGGAAACTGGCAGATAAAAATTTTCAGAGCACAATAACAAGTATCTCAAGGATAATAACAAATGCTTTGAAAAAAAGAATAACATGTTATAATCATCCTAGGAAAAAAGGTGCCTAGTAACTATTGTTCTTGGAGAACTGAAATAATAATCTTACCTCTCTCTTTCTGTGTTTCAGCTGCCAACCTATGAAGTGTCTAAAGGTTCAGAGATACAAACTAGAGCCCCAAAGAATAAAAACAAAGGGCAAGGTGTTTGCAACCAATGGCTACAGTCCAAGTAGTAAAGGAAACACTCAAAGGAAACAGAGTCTCCCTCCCTAACACATACTACCCGTTCAATACAAACACATGACAAAAAAAAAAAAAAAATCACCTTTCAAGAAACTCATGGTACACGTCACTGGGGGAAGAAATGAGGAAGTCCTTTTAGGCTTAAATGATATCAATCTCAGTGCCCAGGAGCCAAGACCTCACTTGTTGGGTATATAATAATGTTGGTTCCTGCTTCCCCCACCCCCACCCCCCAAAAGCGTTGTAGTTAACAATGTTGACGGCACAGACCACACACTAGGATATGACCGTAAGAATCCCTGATTCGCGCAGGAAGAACGCGGGGTCAGTTCAGTAAAGACCAACCTAAGGTGGCCCACAGAGTGCTAGCCAAGGCAAAAGGGTTGATGGCAGGAAGGCCCGGGAATGGAATGCTTCTGTAACGGACTGAATGGAAACACTCTACCCAAGGGCCACAAAAGGCACAGCGGTTAGGGGATGGGGAAAGAAGAGGGCCGCCTCGGGGTGACTGGAAGGAGGGCACCATGGTAAAGGAACTCAGGAACTAGGGGGCGAAGGGGGTGGGGACAACTTCAGGGGAAACACCCAGAAATCGAGGGCAGTGAGTAGGCACGCCCGGGGTTTAAAGAGTGAGAACTCGGGACAGCGCCTCAGGAGTGGCGACTGGGGGAGGTCAGGGAAAGGGGCTTGAGCAAAAAGGTCAGCGGCGTGGGTAGGGAAATGAGGAGTGACCCTGCAGACTCAAAGACCTGAGTGGGAGTGAGGGGAAACCGAGATTCTCACCCGCGCTGCTCCCAGGCCTGTGAAAGCCCATGATCCGGTTGATGCGCTGTTCCGAGTTCATGAGCAGTTTTCGCCGCCGCAGCTCGGCTCGACGCTGGGAAGAGGACAGGCCTGAGCCCGCCGGGGGCCCCGGCCGGTCCCCGTTTTCTGCAGCAACGGTCACCGGCTCCATCTTCTCTACAATCAAGGGCCGGTGATGGTGGTGCTAGGGGCGGCAGCGGGGGCGCGGATGACTTCAGACTCGGCTACGGAGCGCGCGTCGCCTTCCCACCTCAGATCCGCCCACAGAGTATGAGGCTGGCCCTGCCGGCCAAACACGCGCGCCGCTGACGACACCATGCGCGATGCTGTTGCCGCCATCTTTGATGAGGGCAGAGAGGGTGGCCTCCCGTTCCTTTCCCACCGCGAATAGTCGTAGGACGTGGAAGTAGGAGCGGTTCATCCGGCACTAGTGCCAGGAAGTAAAATGGTGTTTATAACGACACGCCCTTGTTTCTAAGGCACTGCTGAGGCCTCGCTTGTAGGCGGACGAAATACGTAACTCCGGTAGCGACGCTATAGGGAGCAGTGCGCGTGGGTTTTGTGTTGGGGGCTAATTCCTCACTCAATCGTTTTTCTCTCAAATACGTGTCTGGTGTCTCCTCAGCCTTCCTCATTCCTTTGTTGAAGATTGCCAATGAAGACCCCTTCATTGACACCTTCCCAGCACTCTCTATTGTCCTTACCTGCTTATTTCCCCCCTCCACCCCGTATCACTTATATAATCGACCCCCAATGCTTAAAGTATTTATTTACTTTTCCCAAAATATTACGATACCCTGCTTATCTGTAGGGACCAAAATCTTTAAGCACAGGACTGTGACTTTAAATTGTGTAATAAGTCTACACAACTTGCTTCCCAGATGAAGCAAAACCAACGCAATTCCAGAATAAAGATTTTTCTCGTTTGAGAGGTTATGGAAGGCGAGTGAAAATCTTGATTTTTAAAAAATAGGTATGTTGGTGGCTCATTTCGCTAAAAATAGAAAGTCAAAATTTTGTATTAGATGTTTATTTCTGGGAGACTATTGGGTTTGCTGTAGTTTACTGAACTTCCTAGTAGTTTCCAGGGATAGATGTGATTATTTCATAAATGATATGCATACTTAAGATTCTTCATTCATTTCCCTTTGCCTCACTATAATTTACAAGGGCAAGTCCCATTCATTTTCTTTGAATTTACCACTTTTCCCCAAGTATAACATATGAGAGCATGAGATTTAAGTATAATTAAATATTTACAAAAAATGTTTCTTCAGAGAAAGTATCAGAACTTTCAACAGTTTTATGTACAACTTTTATTTGATCTAGCTTTGTTTGGGCAGACAAATAGCAATACTTTATTTGGTCAATTTAAAATACAAAGCTGAACGGAGTGGTTCATCTGTGATAAAACTAAATCACTTTCTAGGGTTAAAGCTAGGCAATAAATTGATGCTTGGACTCTTCTCTTCTATACACACCAGAAGTTAAAAATATAAAGAGAGAGAAAGAAATAGCTGAGCTCAAAAACAAGAGAAGAATCTCAGTAGATCAAAGTATCAGAAGTACAAAGCATTGTGAAGCTGAAGTTAGGTGCCTGCTGGGCTGCAGGTCCAAAAACAGGCAGTAAGTACACTCTATAAGTTAGGACATACTACAACGACATCACATGATGGACAGAGATGAACGGACAAAAGTCTTCCTTGATGTTAACCCTCCCTCCAAAGACATTCAAACTATTACTTGCTATTGACCCATATAGCCTTTTTATTTAAAGATGTATTTATTTACTCATACAATGACTGGGGTACAGGCCAGAGGTGAGGTGGACGTTTCTAAGAGGGTTCTCCAGAGACAGAGTGGGAAGCAGAACAGGAAGATCAACTGAAATAACTGCTGAGGAGAGCAGCAGGCAGTTCAAGAGAGGTCTGCCACACAATGTGGGTCAACTCCCTGGCCAGTGATTGAACCAGTGATGCATTGGCTACTGACAGAATCATAGTGCTTCGCATTAACCAGTTGTTCCACCAAGGAGGGCCCTGATCCATATAATCTTAAACTTCAGCTTTCAGAGGAGGCAGGATAAAGGACAACAGGACTCCCAACTGTTGATAAATGGAATGGTGATTTCCCAAATTATCTCAAGGACAGGACCTTCACACCAACACTATCAGCCCAGGTTTGGGGGAGAAGGTTCAAAAAATGCACACGGCGCAAAAGACCTCTCCTGTCTTGCCAGCTGGTCCCCTAAGCAGTGTTCTTCAGTATGTCCTGCTCCCCACTCTGTCTCTGCCCATCCCCTCACCGCCACTGCACTTCTAACCTGTACCCCAGTTCTGTGTGCATAAATAATCTTTAAAAAATAAAATGAGGGCCCTCCCTGGTGGCGCGGCAGGTTAAAGCACTGCACTGAGAAGCTAAAGCCACTTCCGCATGAGTTCCATTCCTGCCTGCCCCGGAGGTGACCACATGGCTCAGCAGACCTCTCCTGACCCGCCCGCTGCTCCCCTCAGCAGTGTACTTTGTCGATCTGCCTGTTCTGCTCCCCACTCTGTTTCTGGTGAAGCCTCTCACCGCCCCTGAGCTTCTGGCCTGTACCCCAGTTCTGTATGTACAAATAAATAAATCTTTAAAAATAAATAAAATAAAACGAGGCCTTCCTGGTGGGGTACCGGATGAAAGCACAGCAATAAGAAGCTAAAGCCACTACCGCATGAGTTCTATTCCCGCCTGCCCCGGAGGAGATCCACATGGCGATGCAGACCTTTCCTGACCCTCCCGCTGCTCCCCTCAGCAGTGTACTTCGTTGATATGCCTGTTCTGTTCCCCTCTCTGTCTCTGGTGAATCCTCTCACCCTCCACATCTCTTGCCTGTACCCCAGTTCCATATGAATAAATCTTTTAAAATAATAAACAAAAAGACTCTCACAATCAAATGAACCTAAAGCCCAAAATCTAACAAGCATGAAGAAATCTAAATTCTGCCAACCAAATTAAAAATTGTAATTCAGTCCAGAAAGAATGATACAATACTTTAAGCATTCTTTACACAAAACAGGCAGAAATGAAAAATAGACCAATATTTTAAAAAATCAGTCTTAGAAATGAAAACTGTGGTTATGCAAATATAACCAATAGATGATATTAGTTCAATGATACTGAATTAGTACTCAATAGATGAGCTTAAACTGCAATGTAGACACTGTCAAAAAAGAAATTCCCTCCAGCAGGAATCCTGAAGGTAAAAAATAAGAGGGAATGATAGAGAAATATTTAACAGTCTTATATGTCACTCAGTTAAATGAAGAAAAAAAACACAGCCAAGAAGATTCCCAAATTGTAGACAGACAAGGATCTTTGAATATAAGTGTACTCTAAAAAACAAACATGAGGGCCCTCCCTGGTGGTGCAGCGGGTTAAAGCACAGCACTAAGAAGCTAAAGCTACTTCTGCCCCGAGATGACCCACATGGCGCAGCAGACCTCTCCTGACCCGCTGGCAGCGCTCCTCAGCAGTGTACTTCCACGATCTGCCTGTTCTGCTCCCCACTCTGTCTCTGGTGATCCTCCCACTGTCCCTGCACCTCTGGCTTGTACCCCAGTTCTGTATGCATAAATAAATCAATCTTTAAAAACAAACAAACATGATAGTCATACTCTGAAACAATAAGCTATAGTAAAACTGCAGAATAGCACGGATAAAAGAAAAAATATTGAAAGCTAACAAACTATCTTCAAATAAACAACCATTAGACTAACAGGAGCAATCAGTAACAAAAGGATCCAAAAAACAATACAGTTATCTCAAACATAAAGGAATTCTTGTTTAAACTTACAATATAGAATTTTAAACCCTAGCTATCTTTGAGGAATAAGCAAGAACTCTGTTCATGGCCCCCAGATACCAACTTTGTGTTAGGCACCTTCAGCATAGTTTTCATCAATTTAACTTCCATGTACAACATAGCACTACTTAATCAGTGACTGGCAAGTTCTTTGTTTCACTTTCTTTTTTTTTTTCCATAGCACTGGGGTGTAGGACAGAGGTATGGAGAGATTAAAGGACTCACCAGGGACAGGGTGGGGAGCAGAAAAGGCAGATTGGCTTAAATTCTCTGCTAAGGGGAACAGAAGGCAAGACAAGAGGTCTACTGTGCTATATATGGTTTAGCTCCCTGACTAGGTATTGAACTCAGGCCTTAATGGAGATAGTGCTGAGACTTAACAGCTAAGTCACTAGGGAGCCCCGACATATCACTTTTAATAAGTCACTATATATAAGTTCTTTCAATTAACTTTTATTGAATAGCCAAATTGATAAGTTAGCACAGTTCAAGTGATTATTTGCATGGTTACAAATGAGTTGGTTTTTTTACAGCAATAAAACAGTGAAAATTACAAACTGTAAAAAGGAAGACAAATCTTGTCTCTTAACATTTCAGAGAAGCAAGATTGAACACAGCACATTGAAGATCAATATGTATTTGAATTTGAGGACAAGAATTGAATGTTACAATATTATACACTACTTTACAAAATTAAAATCTCTATATAAGGATTATATTTGTAATAGTTAACAAAATCTTGAAATCACATTTGGTGGTCCCCTAGATAATAGCTGTTATGCATCTTTGATTAAAAGAAATAAATCTTTTATTCTAATTATTGTAAAACAGTCTATTAGACTCAATATATTTAATTAAATTAAAACAATGAAATATATGCTAACTAAAATAAATGATACTGTTTGAGTGAATATTAATGTCAGACTTACAGAAATGTTATTTAAAAAATTCTAGAAATTAGAAAAATAGAGTACTTTTTATGATAGGACTGCCATGCTCAGATTTAAATACCAAGATTGCCCTTGTCTGTTACTTTAGTAGTTGTAGTTCTGTAGAAAATTCAAGGATCTTTCATAATTTACAACTACAATAAAAAAAATATGGCCTAGTGTAAGTATTAGTTGCTTTACATCAAAGGTAATACAAGATGGGAAAACAGGTCGTGTCCTGCAGCAAAAGAAAACTAAACTAAAAATATGTTCAATATTGCAAAAAAAAAAATTGTTTATTTATCAATATCTCCAAAAGGTTCATCTCATTCCCTCATTTTTGGAGAACAATTATTGTGAATCCTAACTGAAGTTATGATTTTTATGACCTGGCTATTATAAAATAATTCTGGATTGCACATGTTATACATTATCTAAAAGAAATTTTTAAAGTAAATTTGTGAAATATACTAACAAAGCATATGGTAATAACAAGAGTCATACCCACTAGGGATGAAGTGAGGCACAAGGAAGATTATTGTCCCTAGAAGCACAAACATTCTCCTCTGGAAGGTTCTTCACTACTATTAAGAAAGGATTTACAAATATCAACATTTAAAATTCACATTATGAAGATAATTTTAGTTACTTTAAGAAACATCAGTGCACAATGACTCCGTTTCTTTAAAAGGAGGGAAAATATAAATTTAATTCGCTACAATTCAAAACTTGCTTCCCAATAAATGAAGCTCTTTCAAGAAAATTTCCAGTTCGATGTACCACTTGTGTACTGAAAATAAACCTTAACACTGCATAAGGGAGATGATATTTTTATAAAACACAATATTTCTCATTGAGCTGGTAAGCAGTAGTGTATATCTAGTGGGACTTGCTTCCTCCCTAACCCAAAACAACGCCGTTAAAGTCAGCTCATATTGATGTAAACCTGAAAGTTACTATTTCATTGGTGATCAAGAGACCGAGATTGTAAACACATATTGCTAACACATTAAAACAAAGAAACAAAAGTCTCTTCATCAAGTATTACACACAAACATCTTTACCTTTAAGAAGTTCTTCTGAGACAAAATAAATCTCTGAAAAGTGGGCCTAACTCTTTTAAAGATATTCTATGATAGCACTTTAAGTATACAGATGTATAACTTACCTATCTGTAAACAAAATTCACTTAATGATTTTAATTATAATAGTTCTCTGAATGAATAAAAAAATCTCTTGAGCATGTCCAGAAATCAAGTTTCTTTTAAAAAATTCAGTATACTGGATTTTTGTAATCTTAATATCCACCAAATCAAACAGCAGCATTCATACTTTAATCAGTATTATTATCTAAGAATAAATATTTCTTATGAGTGGCTTCCAATTACTAAACACCTTAGAAAAATGTTACTGATGCATTTGAGACAGCATTTAAGAAACTTGAAATCTCTTTCATTCATCCTCATTTCACCAATATAACATTTTTATTATACATCACAGAACAAAAATATGCTAAACAAAACCCACTGAGAGTCAAGATAACTAAAGTGTTTCCTCCCCCCATTATGACTGCCAGCTCCAATGTACTTATGAAGAGCTCAGATTCTTTCACAACAGAATAACATGGCATGTCCAAGTCTTCTGCAGTCAAATCAGAAAACCACTTACAGTTTTCACTTAAAATCAAAGTGACTTTGTTCTTCAAGTATAGAGAATACTGACAGATTTTAAAGCTTGAATATATTATTTCATATCCTTCTCAAGTTAGACTAGAGTTAGTTTACTCTAGTTTTAGTTAACATGATCCTTTTCCTTTTTTAAAATAAAGAAAAAAACAGGTATGGGTGATTAGATTCTAGTGTTTCTATATATGTACCTCTGAATTTTTTTTAAAAGGTCATTATCAATGGACTTGTTTACTTCCCTGCAACACTTAAGTCTTGTGAGGTTTAAAATGTAGCAGCCAAAATTTCAGGAACAAAATGAGAAATATACAACCGGAACACAGAAGTCTTTATTATACAAAATGTACTTTGCCTCTGTAATATTGTCTCATCTCATTCCAATTACAACAACTCAAACACAATTGGCAGCAAAGAGAAAAAGGTATCCAATCATATGTAGATATATTTTGATTTGAAAAATACAGTATTTCAAAGCTGCATGTTTGATTCTCTGCTGTGGTCCTTTATTTGCTATAGTTTGTTGAAATCACAGTGAGAATATCTAGTCATCACATTAATCCACAAACCTAATAGAAAAAGAAGGTACTATACATTCTCAGGTGTTCTGCATTGTGACTTTCCTTAGAAACAACTATGCCAGATATCTTCATTTGTTCATTTATTCACTTGTTGCTGTATATGCAAGAGGAATTCATAATAAGACAATGCAGACTCTGTTCTGTCTTCTACCATGTTTTGGAGGAAGCTTGCTTTCATTGGACTCTCATCCCTTAGGAACAAATGACAAAAATATTTACAAATATAAGAAAAAGATAACAGTAAAATAAAGTGGATTTGTCACAGGTTTTTGACACCAACAAACAACATTTAACATTATTAATAACTATTTTAGAGGCATTCCCTGAGATAGCTGTATCTCAGTAACTTCAGATCATATGGGGAACAAGTTTACAATGAAATTAAGAGAGGGTCTCCCTGGTGGCACAGGGATTAAAGTCAGCATTATGAAGCTATGTGCAGCCACTGCAGCACCAGTTCAATCTCTGGCCAGGGAGATGACCCACATGGCACGACAGGCCCCTCCTGTCTTACCACTGCTCCCCTCAGTAGTGTACTTAAGTCGATCTGTCTGTCTGCTCCCCACTCCATCTCTGATGACTCCTCTCATTCCCCCTTCATACCTCTGGCCTATACCTCAGTTCTTATATGCATAAATAAATAAATATTTAAAATGCTTTATATTAAAAAAAATGCTTTACACTGAACATTAGTAAAATGTTCTCTTAATTTCTTTTTTTTTTAAGATTTATTTATTTATGCATGCAAGAACTAGGGTTCAGGCCAGAGGTGGGGGTGGTAAGAGGATTCAACAAAGTGAGGAATGGAACATAATAGGCAGATTTCATGGTACAGTGGCTCCTTGTAGCTTCATAGTGCTGAGACGTAAGCCCTTCTGCCACCAGGGAGGCCCAGTTTAGTACTATTCATTGAAAATCATTTTTCTTTTCTATATTCTTCTAAAATGTTTGCTAAAGCAATAGGTCACATATCATAGCAGGTCCTTGGAATATTAAATAACTTGCTTCACTACTAGCAAATGAAAAATTCAACTTACCTTATCACATAAAGTATTGGGAAAAATGGTCTCTGCTCTCTAAGCCAAGAGATGAAAGCTATTATTCTGGCAGATTCCGGTGTATCAAGTTCTGGCAGGTCAGTCTATTAAACAAAAAGAGCAATATCTAGCTTGCTCTAATCGCATATCTATGTGTCATTTACAGTGCTCCTCAAACTTTATCATGTATATGAATCACTTGGGTTCTTGCTGAACTACAGTATTGATTTAGGAAATCTAGGGAGTTGTTGAGATTGTGCTCACCACATTTTTTTTAGTAATCGGTAGGCAAACTTCTTAAAGGGCCAGACAATAAATACCTCAGACTTGCAGATCATTTGGTCTCTATCAACGACTCATCTCTCCTGTTGTTCCACTAAAGTACCCACAGATAACACATAATTGAATAGACCTGGTAATGTCTCAAAAAAAAGTTCATTCTAAGTAAGGTAGCAGTGCCCCTTGAATAATTTGCTGAGCCCTGAGCCAGAATATCCTACCTCTTCTGTCCATGTAACTATGTAATATCAGAATTAACTGATTCATTAAAGCAGTTAATCACTTAAAATCCCCAGTTTAAGCAAACTCTGAAAACTAATGCTTAGTCTAACTATAAGTCTGAGGTGTCTTTTAAATGCATAAATCTCTTAATGACATCAATGAATGGAGTTAAGCTCATAATATATAAAATTGCGACAAAAAAATAAAACACAACTTCCACAATTGGTGACAAACAATAGTCATCAATTGTAGATGTAGTAGGACACTGAAAACTATGACTAAATAAAACCATGTTATACTTAATTTTAACTTTAAAATTCAAAATTATCCAAATGCTATAAATTTAACAAGTACTTCCATATGGATCATTGCGATTAGTTCTCCATTAGCAACACCACTCTTATTTTATAAATGATGCTGTTTGTGACTTAAGCAAGGAGACAGAGTTAGCGATAAAGTTATTATTAGTATCTTCAATATTTTCAATACTAACCCAAATGGCACTAGTCAAAAATCATTTGCTTATGTGGCAATTACCCTAACTCTTATTTCAAAGAAGCAGTTAAAGAGCCCTGTCAAAAAAATGAAAATAACTGACCCAAAGAACAAAAAGAAAAAAGTCATAACATTAATGCCAATTGCAGCAACCTACATTTTTTGCAATTAACTAAATTTGTTACTTTTCCCCTAAAATATATAGTGCCATAGACACATAAGCATAGATAAATCAATAACATAATAAAATTACCTAAAGTATGTACTTCACATAAAATAAAAAGATATTCTGTGGCTATATTTTATTTTTGAAAAAACTTCTAGTATTATGCTATGATTTCAAATGGGGAATTCATGTTTCTGCCATATCTGAAATGCTTTTTAAATGGACTGCAATCACTGTAGTAACAGTCTTACCATAGTCTGTGGGATTAATGCATAGTTTTGAACTCCTAGAACTTGGCTGAGAAAATTCTGTCCACAATTTTTTCCAACACACAGCATCAGCACCTAGAGACAGGAAGAAAATTATTTTGTGATGTATCGTAATATTAAGTTGTTGACTCAACTTTACCACTGAATATGTTTTCAAAGATCAAAACAATGAGTAAATTTAGTGAGACTACACATCCTTCAACTGAACTAATAATTACTATTTATCTTGATGAGACGTTTTATTCTAGGCATGAAAGAAGGTTATGGAGGGGGAAAGTGGTTAATACACTTACTATACAGTGCACATCATCTGCTGAGGAAGAGAACTATAAAGGGGAATGAAGGTTTGAGAGCAGATAAAGGGTAGCAGACTACTCACAGAGCCTGCATCCATGAGGAAAGCTCCATCCCTGCTCAGCTTTTCTACTGAAAGCTGAAGAATAGGTGGCTGAGGTATGGTACGATCATTGATGTTGAGCGCTCCCTAAAGAATTAAGCAAAGGGTAAAAACTTTTCAATACAGATAATACAGATCACAGTTAAACAAAAAGCCTTTCAATGAGTGTTTCAGGCATACTTAGGTAAATCACAAGTATTCATACTTGAGTATGAATAAGATGAAGAGGGGCCCCTCCCTGGTGGTGCAACAGGTTAGGAGGCAAAACTGCAAGCTAGCGCAGCTGCTTCTATGCAAGTTCAACCCCTAGCCCCGGAGGTGACCCACATGGCATGGCAGACCCCTCCTGACCCGCCCACTGTTTCCCACAGCACTGTATTTCATCAATCTGCCTGTTCTCCCTACTCTGTCTCTGGTGAAGCCTCTCACCACCCCTGCACCTCTGCCCTGTACCCCAGTTCTGTATGCATAAATAAATCAATATTTTTAAAAAATAAAATAAGATGAAGAAATGTTTGTCACTTATCTAAACAAAGACACTATGAATCCCAAAAAAGGCCAAATCAACTTCTGATTTTAACTATTTTTTTTAAAACCTAATGAAATAAAGGCAACCAACATCCATATTTCCCTCTCAGATAAATGGTAATAGTGAGATCCAAGTAAAGTTTTGAATTTACTTAATGTCTGCTCATAGCATGGCCTAGGTCATGTACACTTCCTGAAGAAGGAATAAAAAGCCTAATGCAAATCAGAGTTTAATAGCTCTCTCCACTTTGACATTTATTTACTAAAAGCCACAAATGGGGACTTTTCCTGGTGGCACAACGGGCTAAAGCATCGCATTATGAAGCTCTCCGAAGCCACTACAGCACGAGTTCGATCCCCAGCCAGGGAGCTGACCTGCATGGTGTGGCAGACCTCTCCTGTCTCACCCACTGCTCCCCTCAGTAGTGTATTTCAGTAGATCTGCCTATTCTCTTCCCCATCTGTCGCTGGTGAATCATCTCACCACTCCACACCTACCCCATATCTCTGGCCTCTATTCCAATTCATGTATGCATAAGTAAATCTTTAAAAATAAATAAATCGTACTATTCATTTGTGACCAAACCAAAGTACTTAAAACTATATACTGTATTAAATCATATCTAAAGTAAATAAAATACAGACCTTCTAAGAAGTACTGCCCCTCCAATGATGAGGTTTTGACTTTATCAAAGCAGACTAAGACCTCTGGTCTTGGGGCACATGGGGAGCAGGTGAGAGACTATAACCCACATAAAGCCAATAAAAAATTACTCCTGGAGGTTTTCTAATATGAACTTTAAGAAAAAAGAGCCTTAAAAAAAGAAAGAAAAGAGAACTTTGTCTTTGATGGTAAGAAAATAAAAGGGAAGCGGAAGCTACTTTCAAGTCTTAAAGATAAGGCTGATCTGGCCCTCCCTGGTGGCGCAGCGGGTTAAAGCACTGCACTGAGAAGCTAAAGCCACTTCCGCATGAGTTCGATTCCTGCCTGCCCCGGGAGGTGACCACATGGTGTGGCAGACCTCTCCTGACCCACCCGCTGCTCCCCTCAGCAGTGTACTTCGTCGATCTGCCTGTTCTGCTCCCCACTCTGTCTCTGGTGAAGCCTCTCACCGCCCCGAGCCTCTGGCCTGTACCCCAGTTCTGTATGCATAATAAATAAATCTTTAAAAAAAAAAAAAAAGATAAGGCTGATCTGAAAGAATGAGGCAAACAGGATAGTATTTGAATCTGAGCTAGACTTGAGTCTAATTCCAATCGTGGGTACCTGGGGACTATTCTTGGGTACCATCAGTCCTCTTTCCTTCCTAAGCTTACATGCAACCCAAAAAGTCCTGATAAACCTACCACTGATATTTAGCAGTACTTTATTTTTCTTTCTGGTGCTTTCCATAATATATAAAATATACAAAAATATATTACATTTGTATTTGTATGTTAAAATACTATTTTTAAAAACATTTGTTTCACTTATTTATTCATACCAGAAGTGGGGTATAAGACAGAGGTGCAGGGTGTGAGAGGATTCACTAGAGACAAGACTGGGGAGCAGAACAGGCAGATCTGTTGAAATACACTGCTGAGGGTAACAATGGGTGAGACATGAGAGATCTGCTTCGACATGTGGGTTAGCTCCTTGACCCAGGATAGAACTCAGGCTTCAGTGGCTGGCAATAGATTGATGATACTGAGACGTAACACTTGTGCCACCAGAAAGGCCCCAATACAACATTTTTTTAATATGAGAAAAAGGCAGGTCCAGTTAGATGAACTGATCAAAACTATGATTAATACTTTGTAAAATAAACACAAAAGTATTTTTGTATTTAGTATTGTGTTGAGAAAGACACATTACAAGTAAACATTTTCATGCTAGTAACTTCATCTCAGGTAAATTTTCTATCAGACAAAATATGACAACACTTAAATAGAAAAACCTAGATAAATATTATTTTTTTTAATCCAAGATATGCCAGATGGCAGAAAGCAGCATAATTATGACAGCAATAAAATTAACTGTCAAAATAAGTGTACTGGTTTTAGTTGCTGCTATTGTTGTCTATTTCTTCCCAAGAACATTGTTAAACTAACCACTGACCTGTGATGTTCAGATATAAGTTCACACTTTGGTCAGTTTTTTCATACCAATTTAGATAGATTAGTTACAGATTGCTCTGGTCAATTCAACATCTCTATATACTTAGATCACCTCTATAAATTTGTCTTAAGCAACTTAAATAAAGGTACTTGCCCAAACCAAAATTTGTTTACACAGGAATAGAAAATAAAGCTTCAAACAATCATATAATTGGGTTTCTAAATCTTCAAATGAAAGCCACTCTAAGACAAATCAAGCTATTACCTCATCTGAGAGATTGTCAACTCTGTACAAATTGGGGTGAGTTGTGAGCATAAGGTAAACCAAGGGCTGATTTTTCACTTGACACATAGCAAAAATGCGTTCATCTAGACGTGCATTTGTCCCCGTCTGGAATGATTTCTGTAAAAAAAGCAAACCCCCAGTGCAAGAAGAAAAAGGTATTTAACAAATACATAAAAGCATTATAAAAAGCAGTTAATGAATACCTTCAGACAACTAGCAAATTTATTATTAATTATTCTTTTAAAAATATTTAGGATTTCACACATGCACATTTTAAATTATAGCTATATACCCATCTATAAGTCTTGAGAATCTAATTACCTTAAAAACAGTAGTCATTTGATCTCCCTGACTAATGGTAGCTAATGGTCCTTGTTTCTCCCACAGTTAAAAAGCATTATACAATGAAACAATGCTTACTAATTAATCAGGAAAAATAATAGCACAATTGAGAGCAACTACTTAGTAGGAATAAAATTAGCTAGTATGTGAGTTTTAAATGGTATTTAAGTTTCATGGAGAATAAGCAGTTTTGAGGTAGGGTTTTAAGAGTTCCAACTGATAGCAGAAAGAGGCAGAATTACAACAGCAGTGAATTTATATGTTAAAATAAGCGACAACAATAAAGGAAAATTAAAAAAGGATCTTAAGATTTTTGAAACTGAAATGTGGGGCAGTCACTAAGTAAAAAAGAAAGAGTGCAATGAGTGATGGGAGAAGAGTTCTCATTTATTCATAAAAAAAATATTTACTGAATGTCCAATATGTACTAGGAGCTGTTCTAGATGGTGGGACCAAATAGTGAAGGAAAAGATAAAAGTCCTTGTTCTCACAGACAAAAGTCCTAATCAAGGAGAAATTGATCATGAATACAAAAAATATGTGGAGTACATCAGTGTTGTGTTAGTGATATGAAGAAAAACCAAAAGCCGGAAAAGATACAAAGAATGTCAGAGTGGGATAGGATGAGAGGGTGTACACAGGATGGGAAAACAGGGGTGGCAGGGCACAGTGAATTAACAGTGTTTGAAAAAGACCAAAGGAAAGGAAAGAGCTCAGATTTTTAAATGTTAAAATCTAAAACTTATGCAATCTCTGCATTTATACTACATTTAGAAGTTTAAATACAAATATGAATTTTTTAAAAAACTACAAGTAGATTCAAAACATAGCCGTATAACAGTATGGGGCTGCCTTACCCACGTCAAAGAGTCATTCATGAGATAGGTTAATCTTGGCTTTCAGAAAAGTATAGGAAAACTGACAAGATCTAATGCAATCCTTGATTAATTTTGGAATCTGGAATGTTCCCTCTCCTGAAAACTATTAACATGAGTATTCTAAAATAGCAAAGTACAATAGAGAGAGTTACACAGGTATGACAAGGCATATCTGGGTTTAAGTAGTAGAATATGCTGAAATGTTACAGGTAACATTTAGTAAAGAGTCTCCTGTGACTTCCTGCTCTAGCAATAAAATATACAATTCTTGTTTTGGAAACTGGAAAACTGATCATCATTTACATCTCTGACAGTATCCGTGAATATTTAGTGAGCAACTCCTCTGAACAAGGATTATGCCTTAGACCAACACTGTATAGCTTTCTTTGGTTATACTCAACATTCTAGTTAGATTAAGGTTTCTGTCCTCAGAAAACTGTCATAAATTTAAATACACACTGCTTAGGGATTCACAGAACTAAAATTTTCACAGTCACTGTGCTTAAGTTTCTGATTTTGATTCTCTTACCTGTTTAAGGAGAGCCAACACAAAGAGTGGGAAAAGCCGCAAAGAAAAAGGAACCATGAGTCCAGGCTGCTGGTTACTCAGGACGGAAGTACGAAAAGCTGAAAGAGAGTCTATGACAGCATTCACCAGGGCATCTCGAGCATCGCTCAAGCTGGCAGAGACAGACCTGTCAACAGCTAATGCAGGCAGGGGTATGGACAAGAGAAACAAAAAGGAAGTTTAGTTTCCCACCATTCTCAAGGATACAACTAGTTTTTTATTTATTTATTTATTTATTTTAGTTATACAAATCATCTAACTTATTACACACAAAATGAGTCAAATACAGTCAAAGCACAAACTCTATAGAATCAAATGAACATCTGTTAAAATGCAGCTCTGCTATTTTCTGGCTATATGACAATTTGGCATGTAATTGAACCACTCATGAGCCTCAGTTTCCTTATCTGTAAATGGGAAAACTACATTTTGACAATCTAAAACATTACTAATTATAAACCACTGAGAAAGAAAAATGATATAATGAAATACATATTTTTATTTTATATTTATTTGAAGGGCTGTTGAAGCTAAGTAGACAATTCTTCAAAGAAGACATACAGAAGGCCAACAGGCACATGAAAAAATGTTCATCATCACTTATCATCAAGGAAATGTAAATCAAAGCCATCAAAGCCACAGTGAGATAACCACTTGACACCAGAGAGAAAGGCCGGCATCTAAAAGACCAGAAACAGAAGTATTCATGAGAATGAAGAGAAAGTGGAAAGCTGTACGCTGTTGGTGGCAATGTACACTAGTCCAGCCTCGACAGAAACCAGTATGGAGTTTCTATAAAACACAAAAAATAGACCTACCCTAGAATTCAGCAATTTTTCTCTTAGATTAGCTACCAAAAAAATATAAAAACATCAGTTTAAATGGGCATGTGCACTTCTATGATTACTGCAGCAAAGTGACCTAAGTGCTCAACAACAGATGAGTCGATAAAGATGTAATATGTACACACAATAAAATCAAAAAAAGGTGAAATCTTGCAATTTGTAACCACATGCATAGAACTGGAGGGGTTTATGCTAAGCAAAATAAGTCAGAAGGATACAGTAAATACAACATGATATGACTCATACCTAGCACATAAACATAGCAAAGGAACAAACAAAACAAACCCTTGAAATCTGACTATAGAATGGAGACTTTAAGAAAGGAGGGTGGGGAGATGGGACAGAAGGGTGAATAGGGTCCAATGGATGATGGTGGAGGATTATTGGGCTTTGATGTGGGTGTAGCAAAATACATTCATGAGGTGTGAATCTGTACCCTTAAAATACAGTGTTGTAAACCAACAATATCTCAATAAACATTAAAAAAGAGAGAGATCTTGTAGAGAGCTATTTAGACAGTATTCAAGATCTGTCATACTACTCTGTTTAAATACATTTCTGCATACTTATATGTTTTTTCAATACTAAAAAACACTGTGGCTGTTTTGAAGGTTTTTTTCAAATTGCAACTAAACTTAATCCAGGTGGAATCACAATCACACTCAGAAGATGTGCTATAATACTTCTATTAACTGTTGTGACCAATTTTCACATGAGCAAGAAAGACTACTATCACTTGATCAAAAATAAAACTCTTTAAGACTATCAGTTGAAGACAGCTCATTTTTTTTTAAGATTTATTTTTTTATGCATACAGAACTGGGGTAAAGGTCAGCGGTGCAGGGGTTGAGAAAATTCACCAGAGACAGAGTGGAGAGTAAAACAGGTAGATGGACTGAAATACAATGCTATAGGGAGCAGAAGGTGGGTCAGGAGAGTTCTGCAGTGCCATGTAGGTCACCACCCTGGCTGGGGATCAAACTCATGCTGCAGTGGTTGCAATAACTTCATAGTGTTGTGCTTTAACCTGCTACACCACCAGGGAGGGCCCAAAGACAGCTGATGTTAAAGATTCTCATAGGATATGAAAAAAATGTGCATACTTGGATCAACCAAATTTATTCACAGAACTAATAGTTGTTGTCAAGCAAGTTGATGTGAATATTTCTTTTTAAATATAAAATACTGCCTTATACATAGCTGTTGATAATAATGAAAAAAAAAAACTATTACTATTTTCTTAGGTTACAGCCTTTAATTTTAACATTAAGACCAAGGTAGAATTCCTTTACCAGGCGGCTAAACTGCAGAAAAATTTCCCCAACAAAAGATTCAAGAAAATGGGTAATTATCCCTAGTACAGTTAGATTTGAGTCAGAAGCAAATGGAATCACTAGTAGTAGTCTTTCCTAAAGGACAGGGAATAAGAAACAAATGATGTTAAAATCTATGTGTTTTAAAATGAAACTAGATCACTACCTCACACCATACACAAAAATCAACTCAAAGTGGATTAAAGACCTAGACATAAGAACAGAAACCATTAAATACCTGGAAGCAAAGATGGGCCAAACACTACACGACACACACTTCAGCGACATCTTTGAAGATAAGAGCACCCAATGCAACAGTAGTGAAGGCAAGGATACATAGATGGGACTACATCAAATTAAAGAGCTTTTGTACAGCAAAAGAGACATTACAAAAACCAACAGACATCCCACTGATTGGGAAAAAATTTTCTCATACAAAACTAGAGATAAAGGATTGATCACAAAAATATACATAGAACTGATGAAACTCAACAAAAATAAACAACCCCATCAAAAAATGGGCAGAAGAGTTAAAAAGACACTTCTCCAAAGAGGAAATGCAGATGGCCAACAAGCATATGAAAAAATGTTCAGCATCACTTGTAATAAGGGAGATGCAAATTAAAACCACAATGAGATACCAACTCACCCCAATGAGAATAGCACATCTTAAAACAACCAGCAACAACAAATGTTGACAAGAAAAAGGAACTCTCCTGCATTGCTGGTGGGAATGCAAATTAGAACAACCACTATGGAAAACTGTTTGGAGGTTCCTCAAACTGGAGCTTCCATCAACCCAGCAATCCCATTCCTAAGTATCTACCCAAAAGATACAAAAGCACTGATTCAAAAAGATACCTACACCCCCATGTTTATTGCTGCCTTGTTTACAATTGGAAAGACATGGAAACAGCCCAAATGCCTAAAAGTAGATGACTGGATTAAAAAGATGTGGTACATATACACAATGGAATATTACCCAGAACCAAAAATAATAAACACATGCCTTTTGCAGCAACTTGGATGGAGCTGGAAAAGATCATGCTTAGTGAAATAAGCCAGAAAGAAAAGGAAAAATACTGGATGGTTTCACTCATAGCAGGAGTATAACGGACCAGGCAAGAAAATAATAATAATAATATTGAACAGCCATATACCAGAGACATTTTATGGGGATCGAGTGGGGAATAGGATCAAAAACAGGGAAATGCACTGGACTATGGTGATGGCACATGGGTGATTTGGTGATGGGAAGCCCAAGGGGATAACAACTGAGATGAAAAAATGCACAAAATGATGTAAAAATAAACTATTATATTATTTTTTAAAAAAAAAACTATGTATTTTAAAAGCAAGTAAATGTACAACAATAACCAAAAAACCCAAGAAGGCAACTATATCTGAGATAGAATTAAAGAGGACGATAGCACTAAAATTTCTGTCACTCATATGATCTAGCTAACACTGCAAATTTACATGTGTTGTAGTAAACTTAATTTTTATTACAAATTCCATGACTTCAAGTCTAATGATCTTTATAAATATCACTCTGTAATGCAAGTTACAGGTCATAAAAAGCTACTAACCACTAATACTAAACATCAAGTAAAATATGCTTACTTAAGTCCAAAGTAGGCAAATTATAAGACAGAATGCAGTCTGTGATTACCTAGGCCAGGGAAGGAAGAAAGAGGGAGCGAACAGTAACTGCCCAATAAGCACAAGGCTTTTGGGGGGGTGATAAAAATGTTTAAAATTAGCTTGTAATTGCTCACAACTCTGTGAATACACTAAAAGAATGAAATGGTAGGTATAAAATGAGTTGAATCCTATGGCATATTAATTTTATCTCAGTAAATATATTAATTTTTTTAAAAAGATAAGGCTATTTGCAACAGATCCTTTCATTTAAACAATTATGTTGCAAAAATAGAGTACCCCAAACATTGAAATCCTTAAAACTAATTGTTTAAAGGAAAACAAAACAATACTGCTTTGTTTATTGTTATTATTTATAAAATATTTATAGTAGAGGTTAACAATTCTTACCCATATTGGCCAATAACCCAGAAATTGCTTGAACATCAGCTCCAAGAAACACTTCATTCAAAGTTGAAACTACTGGCAAACACAAAGTGTGAACACGAATTCTTCTTTCACCTTTGGGAAAATATACGAACAACAATAAGGGACAATTACATATAAAAATGTTTCCATTAAAGTCATTTAGAAAAATAACATTTGTTCAGTTGAACAAAATAGAATTATATAGTGTAAGCACAGATGTATCTAAACTTAGTGGATGAAAACCTGTTTTCTTTCTTTTATTTTCTTACAACAAAAATTCTCTTTGTTCAGGGCCCTTCCTAGTGGCACAACAGGTTAAAGTGCAGCAAAGTGCAGCACTATGAAGCTGCCTGCAGTCACTGTAGCACAAGCTCAATCCCCAGCCAGGGAACCAATCTACATGGCATGGCAGACCTCTCCTATCCCACTCACTGCTCCCCTCAGTAGTGTATTTCAGTTAATCTGCCAGTTCTGCTCCACACTTTGTCTCTGGTGAATCCTCTCGCCCCTGACCTATGCCCCAGTTCTTGTATATATAAATAAAATTTTTAAAAAATAAAAAACAAATAAATAAAATTGACATATGACATACACCCTAAAACCTCTATGGCAACATGAAAGATAGAGAAAACGTATACATGAAGAGCTCCTATAAATTATTTTTAAACAGGAAATAAGACCTGCAAAAGCATAGAAATACTTTTTAGAACTTCTATTTTTAAAAAAACTGATAATTGCTGCTCCCCTCAGCAGTGTATTTCAGTAGACCCGCCTGTCATTCTACCTGCTCTGTTATCTGGTGAATCTCACACCCTGTACCTCTGGCCTATAACAGTTATACTACACAAAAATAAAGAATAAAAAAATTTTAAAGAAATATCAGCACTTAACACAAAGTGAATCTTAATAAATATCTAAAAAATAAAACGGTAAAGAAAAATACCAAAATATCTTGAAGGAATAGTAATAAAATCAGGAATACACTTATTGCTTAGTAGAAATTAATAAATTCCTGCAAAGAAGAAGAAATTTATGACAATCCATAGAATACATGACAATAAAATACTTAACCTTTGCTACAACACTGAGCTTATAATTAAAAATACAGTATCAAACACAATAAAAAAACAGTTTACCTTTGCTAGATGTATATAAGAGTGCTGATTGAAAGGAAACCAACTGAGTGTCAGTAAGACTCTCTTCCACTGACATCTGCACTGCATACCCAGCGTCTGGGTTTACGTTGGGTAAGGACAATAAGTCCGTTGAGCGAACAAAGAAATTCCCATGGAAAGTATGTATTGAAAGACCTAGAGAAGAAAAAGTTATGAAAATGACCTGTATATACATATATACAAATATTTACAGTGTTACTCAGCAGATAGAGAGAATAATTTGAGAACTGTAGATATGATATTGTAATTTATAGTAAGATTTTTTTTTTCTCCTTTTTTCTGGCATAGAGCTCCCAAAACCATTGGCGTTCCCTAAGAGAAAGATAAGGTGGCTTTTGAAAAGCATGTAGAAAACCTAAGGATGGAAGCTGGTGGCCAGGGGACTAAATCCCATGATTAGAGGGTTGGAGCATTCAGTCCTACCCATCACTCATCCTCACCTCACCTCTAAAGAGCAGCAAGGGGCTGATGGTTGAATTGCCAACGACCAATTATTTAATCAGTCATGACTGTCCTGAAGCTTTTAACTGGCCTATATATAAGAGAAATGAAAATATCTAAAAGCCTCTACATAAATGTTTTAGCAGTATTATTCATAATACAAAAAGAAGTTTCACCAACTGATGAATGCATAAACAAAATGAGGTAACTGAACAATAAAGATGAGTCAAATATTTTTTAAAAAGGAAAGGAATACTAACACACTACAAGACAGGTCAACCTTGACAACATTATGCTAATAACATCAATCACAAAGGACCTCATACTGTGTTGCTTCAGTAATGTGAAATGTACAGGCTAGGCAGATCCATAGAGGTAGAATGGCATTGCCTAGAGTCGGGGGCAAAATGAGAAGTGACTATTAATTGTTCATTTTTGGAGTTATGAAATGTTATGAAACTGAAAGGTCATAAAGGATTAAAGCACAGAACTATGAAGCTGTCAGCAGCCACTGTTCAATCCCCAGCCAGGAAGGTGGCTCACATGACACAGTAGACCTCCCCTATCTCACTCTCTGCTCCCCTCAGCAGTGTATTTCAGTACATCTGTCTGTTCTACTTCCCACTATGTCTCTGGTAAATTCTCTCACTCCTCCACCTCTGGCCTGTACCCTACTTCTTTCATGCATAAACAAATAAATCTTTAAAAAACTGATTGGCAATAACATGATGAATATACTCATAAGTCACTAAATAATGAATTTCTACTGAGTAAATTATATGGTATACAAATTTTATCTCAAAATAGCTGTTATTAAAGTTAAAAAGATAACAAAACAATGTTTTTGTACTAAATGGTGTTAGATGATGCTAAACACCTGTGACTTGTTTGCAGATCTAACAACCTCTTGAAAGTGTTTATCGTGAACAGTATTGTATTATACACTTAAAAATCTGCTAAGAGGGAAGACCTCAAAAATTTTTAAAAAAATGCCTTTTCTTATGTAAGAGAGTGTATGTCTTCTTTTCAGTTGCTTCATCAACCCTTTTTTCTTTTCATCATAATGATAAATAACAGAGAACATCATCTGGCACATGGTTTGACCAAAAGGTTCCAATATCTATTTATTGGACAAGATCCTTATCTTGACATATCTGTTCTTTCCTACATTATTTCATAAAGTTTTCCAATTTAAAAAATTGCTTCACACCCTCATAAAGCAGTATTTTAAAAATCTGAAAAAAAGAATAGTATGAAACTGATAAAGTAGATAAAAGAAATATCAAGAATTATAATTTCTCAGTATCCCAAGAGCATAGTTCATCACTTAGGTACCACAAAATATTTCTTTGAAAAACAGATTGGATTTAATCACTCTGAAACTCTTAAGACTTTTTTCTAAACCAAACTATATTAAGGTGTTAGTATCAAGTACATAGTGAGAAGGATAAGAAAAGATCTACTTCTGCAGATGGGTGGCTGTGAAAGTTGACAACAATGGAATGTACTTAATGGCTCTCAACTGTATACTTTAAAATGATTAAAATGGTAAATTTTATGTTAGCTGTATTTTACCATAATTTAAAAAAATAATTGTTTCCAAAAGTATTCTATTATTACTGCTAAATAAGTGTAATAAAAATCTATAAGCATTGTGGCTTTATATCTTTGGAGATGCAACTTTTTTTCACAGAGATACAGCTCACATACCATAAAAATCACTCTTTTCAGGGTACAATTCAGTGGCTTTCACACACACACAACTGCACTTAATTTTTTATAGATTACGTTTCTTCTTTATTCCTAATTGTATATTCAACCACAGTAAGCAAAATATCTTAGGAGACAAGTCTTAGAGGCAATACAATTTACAATACTAGGTAAAAAAGGCACTATTTAATTCCACAGCTACTTGTCTACCACTGTTATTATGGTAGCAATTGTGGCATTCCTCTGTAGAGACTGTTACATGATTGAACACCTCTGTTTTAGCAAAGCAGAAAGTAGGCATATCTGTGACATACAAGACGTAGTCCATAGTTTTGTTTGGCAAAGGAGATGATGATCTATTACAAAATAAATGTTTTTGTTAAATCTTTTGGGGCCGAGAGTAGAAAATAAAATTCAGTATTTGCGTAATGCTAAAAAAGAAAAAAAAGCATTATTTACTGGTATTAAAACAACATTTACTCCTATATAAATAGCGAGGAAAAAGTTCTCCTACCTTTGGTGCACCGAATCCTCATGACAGCCTCAAAGCCAATCTTACGAGTAAGATATCTCTGTAGTTCCTTATGTAATTTCTGTACTTGGACTGGGTTGTGCTGATGATGGTAAGAAGGATAGTAATAGACACTACCTGCTGAATACCGAGAAATACAACCTGAAAAAGAACATATACTCCCTTTAAGTTCTGCCATCTGCTAAGTCTACACCAAAGTAACTACAGGCAGTTGAAGCAATTTTTATATAACCTCCCTAAGTATTGTCAAAAACTAGTATTTCATTTCTGTAAGCAACAATATGAAGACTTCTGTTATACATGCTTTGAACAGAAGAACATCAGATTTATAATAGACTAATTGACTGAGACAACAAAGAAATAAATAATAAAATGTCACATTGTCTTTCACTTAAAATACCATCATATAAATACCATTTTGGCATTCACTTGAAAAACAGAATCAGTAGAAAGAACTTACCC
The DNA here is from genome assembly GCF_000260355.1 of Condylura cristata. Taxonomy (NCBI): domain Eukaryota; kingdom Metazoa; phylum Chordata; class Mammalia; order Eulipotyphla; family Talpidae; genus Condylura; species Condylura cristata. Next base: position 25,593,764 of record NW_004567122.1, on the reverse strand, counting down.
AGAGATGCTAAATCAGAATATTGTCCACTGAGAAGGAATAAGTCAACAGCTACCTGCTGACCCGAACAGTCCAAGGCTAATTTCTTATAGAAGTCAGTGGATGGTGTCAAGTGAATTTCCTATTAATAAGTCACAAGGAGAAAACTTTAAAATTCATTAAATTGTCACACAATTTAACCAGACCTAACTATAGCTATATCTACATACCTATGGCTATATCAAGTTGTTAACAACTATCCTTGGGCATTCTATAAAATCCTTAAGCTTTATAGTGTTTTCTGGATTTTAGCAAGAAACATCCAGGTCTTTTATGTCAAAAACAAAACAAAACAAAACAAAACAAAACTGCAAGGTAATATACAATATTAAGAAAAAAAGAAAAATAAGGTTAAGGGTGGATTGGCTAAAAATAATAAAGTGGAGGGCCCTCACTGGTGGTGCAGCGGGTTAAAGTACAGCACTGAGAAGCTAAAGCCACTTCCACATGAATTCAATTCCCACCTGCCCCGGAGGTGACCACATGGTGTGGCAAACCTCTCCTGACACGCCTGCTTCTCCCCTCAGCAGTGTACTTCGTAGATCTACCTGTCCTGCTCCCCACTCTGTCTCTGGTGAAGCCTCTCGCCGCCCTGAGCCTCTGGCCTGTACCCCAGTTCTGTATTTACAAATAAATAAATCTTAAAAAATAATAATAATAATAATAATAATAATAATAATAATAATAATAATAATAATAAAGTAGAAATGTCTACATAACGTAAAAATGTTTCATCCATCTTCTTAAATTCCCTCCTCTCCACAGCTTGAAAATAAATTTAAAAAACAAGCTCTGTGATCAAAGGCACAGAACACTAACAAAAATCTTAATAGTTGATGACTCTCTAACCTTAGCAGATGACCTCTGGTTGGGTTCCTCTCGTGGTTTCAGGGCTCCTACTCCAAGAGTTGGAAGCTGTGTTTGAAAAACAGTCATTCGACCACCAGTTGGGGACATCAGCTTAAAGGCAGCCTGAAGTGCAGGACCCAAGGCACTCTGGGTCTCCAGGGTCTTGGTGAACATTTGCGGCAATGTTTTCAGTAAATCTTGGACAAGCTTGTGAAATAAAGCAAGAAAACTCAAGAGTGTTACAATTAATTTTTTTCCATAAGAGGTCAGTAACTAATACAATAGACAAGACACTGAGTCATGATGATGGTCAGAGGATCTACAGACAGTACATGAAACAATGAAGTTGGTCAAATAACAAGAAAGCTATTTTAAATCAACATTATAAATTGGCAAGCAAGACAAATCAAAATTGGGGCCTTACAGTTCTTGCACATGCAATAGTCCAGCAAGACTATAAGTCCAAAATGTATCTAAAAGAACCAGTACAGTATAGAGATTTGATTTATTTTAATGCCATGGAATATATGGCCTTCTCAATCACCTCCACACACTTTATTCTTTTCAGTTCCAAAGGCTTTCCCTATTGCAAAATCTAAGATACTAGTAAATTTGCCAACTAATTAATATCACTATAAAAGAAAAATAAAACGTAAAACAACTACCTATTCGGGTTAGGTTTTACAAATAGAGTTAATGGGAGAAAATACTTCACACTATGGCGAAGTCACCATTGCCAACAGCTGAGACCATAGACTTGCTAGTTAAAATGTTACCCCTACGGCATATATGCATGTACAGGGTAGACAACATCCCCCCTCAGACACATTCTGTTCACCTCTCACTGTATTATGTCATGGCAATTTCCAGGCAGGTAATAAGAGTTTCTTCTGAACTGACCCCAATGATACTCTGTGAATCAGAAAAGCAAAGGGCACTGAAAGCAGCCTCGCTAAAGTGCTTCTATGTAGTGACCAGAAGCTTATCTCAGCAACCCTCCCAGTTTCCCAAGTGGCTGGCAAGGCAGGTTTCTTTCACACTTTCCTCCTTTATGGAACAGGATTATCTTCTACCCTCCTACATATAACTTGCTACATTAGACTTATAAACAATCAATTCAAGACCAAACTCAAGAGCTGTTCATCTGATGAATTTTAACAGCAAATATAAAATGCTATGCAATCTAGAATGCCACATAAAGAAGCAAATTTTTACTTAAAAGTTAATTTCAAAAATACATTCTTTTAGTATTTCTACAAAATAAATCAGATAAGGAAATGTGCCTTACCTCTTTACTTTCATTTAAATTTACTAGTAAGTTCTCTGGCATAGGTATAAAAACATCTGAAAGAATAAAAAATATTTCTTTTAAGAAAAACTTGTTTTAAAAGCTCAAAATACAATGATGTAATTACCATCTCACATGTAAAGAAAAGTCACCTCCTCCACTATTTTAGTACCATCTCCCTATGTTCAAAGAGTCACCAAAGGAACATTAATTTCAGTTATTTATTGCAACTAATCTCTTACCATGTAAAAAATAAATAGCCTCCCAATTAGAAAATACTGATCTCCAATTACTCAGTAAGCATTTGTGCAATTGTTCTGCTTCTTAGTTTAAAGAAAACAATTTAAAATCCTACTTTACCTTGATTATCAGTCAAAAAGACACGTAGCATTAAAAAATTGTTAGGACAAGAGAATACTATATACAGAAGTAATGCAACTCAGCAACAGCTCTGTCATTCAAAAAGCTGATACTTTCTTATAAAGAGGTCCCTAACTGACCACAAATCAGCACATCAGATGAGCTTCTCAGTATTTGAATTTACTCATGTTTAACAATTATATTCCCTCCTTAGAATGAAGCAAACTAGGAAGGAAATGTGAGTGTTAATAGAGAATTATGATGGTTCTCACTTCTATATTTTTGTACAATATCTTTTTTATTATAAAAAATAAGACTCACAAAAATGTAAAATAAACTGTTATAAAATAAAAAAAAGACTCACTATATTGCAAAAAATACCAACAAGTAATTTTAAGCATTAAATATTTACTTTAGCTACTATATAAAAATTCTATTATATATTAAAATTTTCCCTTAAAATAAAAATTAGGATGTATTAAAATATAATTCACATACCATAATTAATCCTTATAAAGACTGTATAATTTATTAATTTTCCTATATTCATAGAATTATATACTCATCACTATATAGTCCCAGAATCTTATCACCCAAAAAGAAAATCCATGTCTTACTCCTCATTTCTCTGCCAACTTCTACAGCTCTAGGCATCCACTAGTCTTTCTGGCTCTAGAATTGAGTATTCTGGACATTTCATAACTAGAGTCACACTATCTGTGATGCATTCTTACACTTGGCATGTTGTAGTATCATCAGTACTTCTTTTTTATTGCCAAATAACATTTCATTACACAGATACACTAAATTTCATTTAACCATTAATCAGGCGATGTGCACTTGTGTTGTTTCCAGTTTTTGGTTATGTTGCTATGAATATTAATATGCTAATTGGAGGACAGACCTTTAATTTTCATGAGTATATACCTACTGAGTGGAACTGCTAGGTCTGTAGGAACACCATATTTAACTTCTTGGCTAGGCTGTTTTTCTACTGTGGTTGGGCCATTTTCCATTCCCACTAGCAGAGCATGAGGATTCTACTTTCTCAACATCCTTGCAAATACTTGTCATTGCTTTTTTGTGGTGGTTGTTGTTTGCCATCTAGCAAAGGGCTAGTCCATCTGTTGGCTTTCATGTAAAATTGAGAGGCTGAACCACATCAGTGAATTTACATCTTGGTCCAGTATCAGAACTGCCTGTTGAGTGATTTTTCTTTTATGCCAAGTAAGTATCTAGAAATAGATTTGAGGACCGATGACTAACATGGCTAATTGGTTGTAAGATTTCAAACAATCAAAAGGGGACTCTTCTCAACTTCTGTCATTTAAATATGTACAGTCAATCCTTATTATTTGTGAATTCCGTATTTACAAATGTGCTTCTTAATTAAAATTTATTTTTTTAAAGATTTATTTATGCATATAAGAACTGGGGTACAGGTCAGAGGGGTGAGAGAATTCACCAGAGACAGAGTGGAGAACAGAACAGGTAGATCTACTGAAATACACTAAAAAGGGGAGCAGTGGATGAGACAGGAGAGGTCTGATGCAAAATGTGGGTCAGAATCCTGGCTGGGGATCAAATTTGTGTTTCAGTGGCTGCCCACAGCTTTATAGCACTGCGCTTTAAACCGTTGCATCACCAGGGAGGGCCCACTAAAATTTATTGGTAACCCTGCAATCAACAGATAATGTTTTTTTGTGTGTGGTCATTGACTGACATACAGAATGGCAAACTATTTCAGTTTTGAATCTGAGAATTCTTAAATTGGTATAAGGTGGCATTTTATCATGGTTTTCATTTAAGTTTCCCCAATAACTCATGATATGGATCATCTTTTCATGTGTTTTCAGTCAATTGTATATAAAAAAAATGAACATATGTACTGAATAAAGTCAAAACTATTCAAATTCTCTGCCCGGTTTTAAATTAGGTTGTTTTTATTATAAGCTGTATAGTTTCTTATATAGCCTATATAAAAGTCCTTTGTCAGATTCATTTTACAAATATTTTCTCCCATTTTTGTGTGCTGTCTATCACTTTCTTAATGGTATTCTCTTGCAACCAAGTCCAAATAGTTAAATTGCATTCATACCTTAAAGAGCACCAAAGAATAAAAATTTATCTTTCTCTTTGAGGCTTGTGCTTAAAGATATAGTAACAGAAACAACCTTGAGTTAATATCCAAGGTGGCTGGGAACTGAGCCCACAAAGAAGGAGCTACTCTGAAGAAAGACCTTCAAAAAACTGAATCCTGGAACTGGACTCCCATTATAAACAAAGTACATTTTAAATTGGTTTGAATGGATGCAAACTCAGTTCACTGTTCTCTGGACCTTGTCTTCCAAATTACTAAACTCCCCTTGTTTCCAAAAGTCTAAAGACATCACAACTTCCAAATAATCGTACTCAAGGGTATAAACAATTGGGTTTACCAACCTGTAACAACCATTCACATCTCAAACTAGCTAAGGAAGGATTCTGCTCCTGCATGGGCCCAAGTCCCCATCCTCATTCAGCAGGAAGTAGTTCAAGAAGATAGACCTTCCTGCCCATTACCCCTTAAAAAAGAGGAGCATGATATAGAGGCGGGATTTGTCACCAGCCTGGTAACTCAGTTTCCCTTACTGAATATTACCCCATAAAAGCCTCTACTTCTCCACAATTTGGGGAGGTGGCATTTGACACAGTGGTCTGACATCTCCTCAGGATGCTGGCTTCTAATTAAACCTGATATCCTCAAACTAACTTTTGTCTCACAAGTTTTGACTAATGAGCAGTAAAGCAGTCAGACCCAAACTCCTGTAATACCTGAAACAAAGGAGTTTTTAATGAAAATGGTTCAGTTTATCTATTTTTCCTTTTTTGTTTGAGCTCTTGGTAATATATATTTTTTAACCTGTACCTAATTGAAGGTCACAAATATTTAATTCTGTTTTCTCCTAGTAGTTTTTTAGTCTTACATGCAATTGAGATAATTCTATTACATTGTGGTAAAAATATACACAATAAAGTTAACAATATTTTTAAAGAGTACATGATTAAGAGTATGATGATTAAGTAATTCATAATATTGTATAACTTCCTCAAGTACATATTTTCAAAGCTTTCTGGTCATTCTATACAGAAATGCTGCAGCAATTAAATAATTCCTTACTCCATTTTCTTCTGTCCTTGGTAACCTGTATCTACTTTATAGCTATAACTTTGCCTGTTCTGAGTACCTCATATAAGTGGAGTTACACAATATTTTCCTTTTGTGTTTTCAATGTTCATCTATGTTGTAGCATATATCATAATTTCACTCTGGAGGATGAATAATATTCCACTGTATGAATGAACTACATAAGGTTCACTGGGTTGTTTGGATATTTGGATTGTTTGCACCGTTTGGCTATTGCGAAGAATGGTGCTATGAATATTGGGGTACAAATATTTCTCTCTTTTTTAAAAAAAGATTTATTTTACTTATTTATGCATATAAGAACTAAGGTTTATGCCAGAGGTGCAGGGGGGTGAGAGGATTCACCAGAGACTGAGTGGGAAGCAGAACAGACAAATTAATGAAGTAAACTGCTGAGGAGAGCAGCGAGAGAGACAGGTGAGAACTATCTGAGTCGTGTGGGTTAGTACCCTGGTTGGGAATCAAAATTATGCCATAGTTGCTGGCGATAGCTTGATACTGCTGAGATTTTAACCCTTGTTCTACCAGGGAGGCTACAAATATTTCTTTGACACCCTGATTTCAATTCTTTTAGGTTTATACTAAGAAGTATAATAGCTACATCATAATGATAATTCTGTGTTTAACATTTTTGAGGAACCGTCACACTATTTTTACTTCTCCTTAAGCAATCCATGACAGTTTCAATGTTTCCACCTCATTATCAATACATACTTTCCATTTTTTTTATAATAGCCACTCTAATGGCTATAAAGTAGTATCTCACATTAGTTTTGAATTTCATTTTTTAATGACCAATGATTTTAAGCATTTTTTCATGTGCTTATTGGAATTTTTATACTTTCTTTGGAGAAATGTCTATTCAAGTCCTTTGATATGAAAAGTTTTGAGTATTAGGTATGATCCTATGCCTCTGAATCACAGTATTGTAAGCCAATGTAACCTAAAAAAATTAAAAATACAAAATATTTTAAAGTAAAATTTTTAATGCTTATGAAATACTACTTATTTTGTTTTCTGATGTTTCTGCTTTTGTCCCATATCCATGAAATTATCAAATCCAAAGTCATGAAAATTTTTCTCCTATATCATCTTCTAAGAGTTTTATAGTTTTAGTGAATTAACTTTATTAAATGATTAAGGTAAGGATTTTTTGCATGCTCAGTTTTTTCGGAAGCATTTGGTGAAAATGTTCCCTTTTCTCCATTGAAACAAATTATCAAAACTCAATTGTGTGTGTGTACACATATATTCTAAGTATATATAGGGTGTATATAGGTTGTACACAGTTGTATACACACACACACACACACACACAGTCTACTGGCATATGTTCTCTCTTAAATATTTCTTGAACAAATGAATGAAAGAATAAGACGGAAAAAACAGACCTCCATGTAACCAAAGTTTTAACATTACCATATTTTTGCTGCCCTGTTTAGAATTCAATTAATTTCATATAACCCAGTTTCCTGTTCTATAAAATGAGGGATTAAACTGAAGGACTCCAATTCCAACAATCTTATGATTTTTTACCCAATATTTTCCTCAATATGGTACAACTATACCACACACTCTTAATTTATCAAATAGTCATGAAATAGTTCTGAAGCTAAAATTTCTGATGCAGCTTAATAATTTTAATTGTATAACATATACCTTCAATATCTGAAACTATTAGCATCTGGGGTTGAGAGAGACCTTCCTGAAGACTGTAGAAGTGGATTGTACTGTCAAATGTTATGAAGCCAATTTTTGTCCTAGTGTTGCCAGGAAGCCTAAAAACAAATTCAGAAGAGTTTCAAATTCAAACTCTACAAGTTCAGTAGAGTTGTCCAAATATATAAATATATATATATATATATATATACACATAAAATACCTGGTAAGAGTTACATAAAGGTTTACTTTTGTACTATGGAAGTTGTCTCAATATAAATGTTTAGCCCACCCGCTGTTTAATCATCATGAAAACACACCCCACTCAAAATGAAAAACTATGCATAAGCCCAACAACAAATTTCAGCAACTATATAGTAATTCAAAATTCATTATACTTATATAAAGTTACATGAATCACTTAGATAATGGGATATAAATATATAAAAAAGCAAATCTCTGGATTCTTTTTAATTTATTTTAAAAAACAACTTCAATCTTAGATAGTGACAACAGAAGAGTGGCTACCATAGGGAAAAGGAGTTGGAAGAGTGGCAGGCAAGTAAAATGCGTAAAGAGGGTCAATTTTATGATGGTAGGTAGAAACTGGACTTTTAGGAAACGATCATAGTATAGCACATAGAAATGTCACAATATAAAGTTGTATACCTGAAATTTATGCTATGTTACAAACCAAAATTATCTCAAAATGTCTATAATTACTGCATATATTTACTGCATATATTTTTAAATTTTGACAAAACCATATTTGTTACTGCATATATTTTTAAATTTTGACAAAACCATATTTGTTCATTTGAGTTCACTTGAGAAGAGCAGCAAAAGAATGTAAATATGTGGATCTATAGTTTCATTTGGGAAAGACAAGCTAGTTTATATTCTTGGTATTTATGCCTGGGTGAGTCAGTGGACTATCTCATCAACAGATAATGCCATACACAACCTACAATAGTTAAAATACAAAAACTGGCAGAACAAAGATGCTGCTTTCACCAAGGTGAAGGAGTTAAGTCTAATGAGATTCGGTCCTCCACATGTTTCCATATCATAGCATACTTCATTTTACTGAAAGGTTACATTAGCTTTTCTGAGTTATACTCAGTATTAAAGCACCATTTAAAGAACACTTATTTTAAGATAATTAAGAGCTATAACAACCAAATAAATGTGTGGATACTACTTGATTTCTTATTCCCAAAATCTACAGGGAAAAAGCCAAGAACAATATTATTATGGAATTACTGTGAATCTTGTTTTAGATGATCCTCATATTCTAGTTAGGCTTAAAAATAAGTCCATATATAGGAAATGTCATTTGTATTAAAATAGGCAAGGGGAAAAATGAGTGTGTGCATGTCTGTCTGTCTGTGTGGAGTTAAGTGAATGTTGAATAGCTCAGTTTGAAAAATGCTTAAGTTGAGGGATGGAAGCTAGAATTCATTATATTCTTTCTATTTACTATATGCTAGAAATTTCCCCATAATAAAAAGTCAAATCAATCTTTGTCAGAGTAAATGAGATGTAAAGTTAACAAAAGATTTAAGTGGACTTTGGAAAACATAATTACATTTTTTTTTTCTTGGAACTATTCATTCTGTATACACTGATAGTTTCAAATTTATGCTGAACACAGATACTTACAAATCCAGACTAGCTAACAAATTCTGGCAAACTGAATTCAAGTATCCAGTTTCAACTGCATTGTGAGACACATCAAATACAAAGAGGTACACTGGAGGTTGAGGTGGTCGTAACTAAGGAAAAAAGGGATCTTGTTCAATACATTTAACAGGATTAAATTTAAACTTATTTGTCAGGTCACATATAGCAAAACAATGTAATAAGCATTAATTACAGGTAAAGTGGAAAGAGCATAAATAATGATGGATAAAGAAAATAATATGGAAAGAAGTATAAAAATAAGCAAAAGTATTAAATTGTTTTAAGATGCATACCTAAAAAATAAAGTGCAATAAGGCAGCATATTTACTCTAGGATAGGAAAGGAAGGAAATATCATTAAAACAGGGTTTCTGGTAGTAACTCCAGTATTCCATTTCTTGACCTGGGTGGTGCTAACTGGTGTTTTTAATTATTTGGTAACCTCCACATTCATGCTTGATAGACTTTTCCATATTTGTATTATATTTCACAATTTAGGGAAATTACAGTTCTGAAAGTGACAAGTCACATTAGCATGAGCTAAACCAAGTTCCATAAAAAAATACAAATGTTTTTTAAACTTCCAATTTCAAAGATTTATTTTTAATTTTGGTGAAACATCAAACTATCAAATTATTATTCTATCATGTAGAAGAGTAAGTTTTACACTTTCTTTCATGTGTCACTTGCTAAATTGATAGAAGTTACCACCTAAGAAATAAATCAGGAAGCAGTAAAAGCTGGCCACAGAGAAGTTTCCAAATTTAAAAGAACACATTTGTGTAAAATTTTGGAGATAAAAGAAACCCACTGATATGGAAGAATGCACAAAATGATGTAAGAATAAACTATTATATTATTTAAGAAAGAAAAGAAACCCAGTAACTGTTTATTTGGCTTTAATTAACAAAGGTATAGCTATACTGCAGGAAGCTTCTACCAAATTTTAAGTGTCACAAAATATTTTCCATATTAAAACTACTGTTGTAAGAAGAGGTTGAATTCTTATAAGTTATGTTCTTAAATGGCTTCAATTGCCCACACTGAAAAAGATTACCCCACAAAAATATACTAAAAGGCTATTAAAAGTCATTGTTAATGCTAATCTTTACAGTTCCTTTCCACAGAAGCAATGACAGTTTGGTTGAATAGTGACTAAATCAAAAGACCAGATTTTTATGCAAACTCTACCACTTACTAAAGGCTATTTAGCAAGTCACCTAACCTAAATCTCATTTCCCATGTATAAAAGATGATTAACAGCATTTCCCTTGCTCACTTCAGAGAGGCTTTCTAAGTACATATAACACGGGCTTCATAAGACGAAAAGTGCCAGTTAAACATTAAACATATTATCATTTTTTAACTGCAAACCTTTACATATTCATACAAGTACGTAAAAAGAAGATGTTCATCACATATTATTTGTAATAGAAAAAAATGGGAAGTGACATCAAGGTAGCAATGACTCCAGTCTCTAATTATAAATATCTGGTTAGACACCACAATAAACATTAATTAGAACTTTACATACACTTTTCTTTTTCAAACTCACTCTTATATACTAATTAACTTTTATAATGGCCAACAAAACTTTTATAAAATTTAAAAATACAGTATTTTGTTAAAGGATGCTCTATCATTTTATTTAAAACCCAAATTATGAAATGAAACAAAAAACCAAAAACCTTACCATGTATTCTGAAGGAGCCATAAACTCAATGGTGGCATTTTGAACTTCAGGTCTTCTGTGAGGCTCTCCATAAACTCTGGTCAAAGGGTTATACATGAATTCTTCTGGAACTATTTAAGTTAAGAACATATAATGATAACACTGAAAGGATTCAGTTTAATTATCTTGAATGTGTCTGTTTTCTTAATTTAGGGAGTTATAAATAATTCTATCTAAATATTAAGGGCTAGATATACTTTGTTTTAGAGTTACATTCAAATTCCCCATTATTAAATGATACAAGGTATGATATGTCTTGCTTTTAAAACTACAATAATTGTGATTTTCTTTTCCTATCTCCTAGTAATCTGTTTGTCTTAATTCTTGCTCAAGATACTTCCCTAAAATAATTTGAAAGGACAATGAAAACTCATTAAATAGCAACTGTTTCCTTAAATGCAAGGCTACACTTGTCTTAAATTTCTCAGTGGAGGGCCCTCCCTTGGGGTGTTCAATTCCTAGTCAGGCAGGTGACCCACATCGTGTGGCAGACCTCTCCTGACTCACCCACTGCTCCCCTCATAGTGTAATTTGTCACCTGACCTATTCTGCCCCCCACTCTCTCTCTGGTGAATGCTCTCACCACTCCTGCACCTCTGACCTATACTCCAGTTCTGTATACATAGATAAATAAATCTTTTTTAAAAAAATTTTAATTTCTTAGTGGTACTAAAATATTAATATTTGACATATAAAACATATAGACTTTGCTGCCACTAGAAATTACAGCAGAAATAGTTTAAAGACATAAAGATTTGGTGAGTTTCATTAACTAATTAGTCCAATATAGAAAATCAGTTATCTACCATTTTAATACACCTAGTGCTCATGGTATATTTTATCATTTTATCTATATTCCCAGAACTGTTTGAAAATTCAAAATCCTACATCTGTTAAAGGGTAAGCCACAGTCCATGAAATGGTGTGGTCTGCTTTTATTACGATTTTATTTCATAATATTGAAACACATTTAACACAAAACTTTAAAAATGTACATGAACATAAAACATACATTTTCTGAATTACTATAATATTTTTGCCCTATTTTCATTTTCTTCTACTCTTAAAAAACACACAAACAATAAAAATGGTTTTAAAAACCTGTCACATTCCTTTCCTCCAAGTTCTAAGGAAATTTCCTTCCAAAGAAAGACCTAATTTTTTATAAGAATATTGCATACTTTTTGCTTCTCTAAGCCTAATAGGATGCTGTTGGTTATATGAGATTCCTCAGACATAAATGGTGAAACAGTTACTAAAAAAGATTTCCTTCCTCAATTACTGAGAAAACTACAGACAACTAACCTTCTAGCACTGCCCACCTCCCTTCATACAGCAGTGAGTGAAGCTAATGGCAGCTATTCTGTGGGCTTATTTTCTTTCACCCTAGAGAAAAGGCATGGGATAATTTCTGAATAAAAATATTTCTTAAATTACAGGCTTCAATAATACCATGAAATGTCATCTATTATATACTCAATATAATAAATGTTAAAATGTGGTAACAAAGTAATGCTATCACATTTTTCTTTTTTTCTTAAAAAGTATATGGTTACTAACCCAAATGCCCAAAAGTAGATGACTGGATTAAAAAGATATGATACAGGCCCTCCCTGGTGGCGCAGCGGGTTAAAGCATAGCACTGAGAATCTAAAGCCGTTTCAGCATGAGTTCGATCCCCGCCTGCCCCGGAGGTGACCACATGGCGTGACCCGCCCGCTGCTCCCCTCAGCAGTGTACTTCGTTGATCTGCCTGTTCTGTTTCCCACTCTATCTCTGGTGAAGCCTCTCACCACCCCTCAGCCTCTGGCCTGTACCCCAGTTCTGTATGAATAAATAAATAAATCTTTAAAAAAAAAAAAAGATATGATACATTTATACAATGGAATATTACTTAGCAATCAAAAAAAAAGAAACACATGCCTTTTGCAACAACATGGATGGAACTGGAAGGGATCATGCTTAGTGAAATAAGCCAGAAAGAAATGGGAAAATACCGGATGGTTTCACTCATAGCAAGAGTATAAAGGACCAGGTGAGAAAATAATAATAATGATGAACAACTATATACCAGAAACATTTTATGGGGGTGGAGTGGGGAATGGGATCAAAAACGGTGGGGGGAGGGAAGTGCACTGGACTATGGGGATGGCATAAAGGTGATGTGGTGATGCGAAGCCCACGGGGATTACAAAAAAGTATACGGTTACTTACATGTAAGTATAAAGGCATAAAATTGCTTAATAGAAGTTATTTCTAACTGGAAGAATTATCAGTAAATAAGAAATGGGTTTTATTCATATTATCTGATTTTCTTACAACACAAGGAGAAATTTTTAAATGTTTCAAAAATAAACATACCATCATTGACTCGATAACATAAGTTACACTTCCATCTTCTTTGATCGAGAAAGCTGACAAAAGGGTTGATGTATGTCCTACATGAACGGCATCTCACAATTGTACTGGATGTAACCACAGGCAGTTGCTGAAAACAAAAAGCTATTATTTTAAAGGCAGTGATCATTATGTACTAGGGCCCACAACTTACAAAATTATTGGGATATATAATTTTGAAGGAAAAAAACCTTGTGTGAAAATATGTATCCAAACTACCACACAAAAAAATTGTACAACTGAAATATAGTTATTTTAAATGCTACTGTTTTATTCTAGAACTGTTCTCATAACATTTTACCTTCTGAAAAGCATTTGTTTTCTCATTAAACATCTGTATTGGAAAACCAACACAGTAAATTTACAATACATTTTTTTTGATGGATGGCAAAGAGAGAATCAAACATTCTAAAATAAACAACCGATAAAGTATTGGGAAATTTCTTGATGTTATATTAAGAAGCCTAAGTTTTCATAGAAGAACACAGAAAATACAGTAAGGTTAAGTTATATTTAAATATTCAAACTTTTCATTTAAGCTCCTATTTAATATTTACCTTACATATTAAAAGTTCTAAAGTCATAAAAAATCAATAAGGTTAATAACGATCCTATCACTACATATTAAAAGTTCTAAAGTCTTATAAAAAAACAGTAAGGGCAATAACAGGTGTGTTTTTGGAAAGTAACTTTACTTCTGCACTGGTACTCTCAGGAGTATGTTGCTTTGTATCAAGAATGAGATAGAGCAGTAGGACAAAGGTCAAAGAACAGAGGGGATTAATCCGATAGTGGGACTGGCAATAGAACTTGAGTGATGAAGTAAGGCTTAGTCACAAAGTAAAGATGTACCCTTTTACATAGTATTGTAAATCTATACAAATTTTACTTTTTAAAAAAGGTGAAAAACTTTTTTAAAATAGATTCTCAAAGCAAAAGAAGTTATTCCAAAAACAGACAAACTGGAAGAATGGATAAAATGTTTGAATGAGTAAACAATTTACAACTTCTTAAAATAGTATGATTCATTTACTCACTACCTTTCAGTACTTCTATTGTATTCATTACCTCCTGGATTTTTCAACAATACACTTTCCTTACTTCATCTTAAAAGTATTTAGTAATAAAAAATTTTTATTAAATTATAAATTAGAAATTTTTCAATAATCAAATTCCTAGCAATTGCTCACACAAATTTTGTGATTCTTGAAATATTATAGAAGGTTTCTTACCACCAAGACACTTTTTCATAAAACATTTACTTTCACTAGTAAAAACATACCACTAGGTCTTTAAAAGGATGAAGCAGGAGTCCCAAAGGGAGTTTGGCTTTATTCAGTAAGGCCTGAGTCTGAGGAATATTAGTCAGCGTGCATCGAAACAGCCTATATCAAAGTAGAAATCATGTGTCAGTTGTAGCTATGATTACCTTTTACAACAGAAAGATTTAAAAATTTTAACATAGGATCTGTCTACAATTGAAAAATTGTAATATGTCACCTCAAAGTTTATTCATTTAAGTCTAAGTACTATTCAAGAAGACAGGGTAGAAACTTACAATTCTACTTTGCAGAAAAATTAAGTATCTTCACCTTGTGTTGAACAGTCTATCAAATGACTGTATTTTCTTTATATGACTCTACATTACACCAGAATTAGAAGGTGATAGAAATGAAAACTTTAAAACTGAAATGTTTAATTTTGTTGAACTTCTAGAGAGACTACTTAAAAGTAATAAAATTCAACTCATCAGGAAGTCTTTAATCCATATATTTTAAACTGTACTCAATTTTTAGAGGGAAATGATGTTTTGCAAGAAAAACGATTTAAAATGAGAGCAATTTAAAAGGTTATAGTTAATCAAATCCCTGTACTTTGGACCCTGAAGAAAGAATAAAGTCACCGTAATGACTACCATAATCCCAGTAAAAGTTGATAAGGGCAGCAATCAATTTAGAGATTACAGCCCTATTCCTTAGAACATTTCAAATTTCAATTAAATAACCAACTGAGTTCTACTGCCTACAAGGAGAAATACTCCCACATAAGTCCAGCATACTATGATAGTCCAGATACTATGATATATATATATAGAATGCTAGCTAGCCATAAGAAAGGAAAAAATACGGCCATTGGGAACAAAAATGGAGGGAATTTGAAATAAATTAGATACAACAAAGCAAGTCAGAATGATAAAACTACTGACAAATTGACAAAGCAAAACACTTTTAAAAACTACTGGAAATCAGCAAACATCATGAGGGCTCTGAGGTCCAGAGGGAGGTGTGAAAGAAATGGACAGGGATCAATAAGGGATGATGGAAGGGGGAAAAGAAAGAAAATACTTTTCAAAAATAAATTTGTACAGCTTGTTCATAACATACAAAGCTCAAAAAAATCTAGAAAACATTTAGAAAAAAATAGATTGACAGTTCACAGGAAATATTCTTTGAAACCTTACTCTGGATTACAGTTGAGTTTCTGAATATCTTCATGCAAATTTGGAACTGGAGGCTGCAAAGGTGTTGATGGAAGCATGTTTCTCTCTTGAAGAAGATTGGTAACTCTTAGACCCTCTGGATGTAGACTTAATCCACCCATGCTTGCAGTTAAATGATTAGCACCGAAGGGGGTCTAAAGATATATAATTTCAAAGTAAGGATCCTTTTTAATGTCTTCAGTTGAAAACAAACATGCATAAGAATTGGTTACTTAATTTTTGTCTAAATAACAAACTATAACCTAGACAACCTGGTCAACCTTTTGGTTCTGAGAAAAAATAAAAGCTTTATGAAACATCCATTATTGTTCTGATTAAAAATGTTCACTATAGGAGCCCTTCTTGCTGGTGCAATGGGTTAATATACAGCACTGCAAGTGAGCAGCAGTCGCCTCAGTGCAACTTCAATCCCCGGCCCTGGAGGTGACCCACATGGCGTGGCAGATCTCCCCTGAGTAGCCCGCTGCTCCCCTCAGCAGTCTATTTCACTAGATCTCCCTGTTCTGCTCCCCACCCTGTCTCTGGTGAAGCCTCTCACCACCTCTGCACCTCTGGCTTGTACCCAGTTCTGTATGCATAAATAAATAAATCTTTTTAAAAAATGTTCACTGTAAACTACATCTGAGGACTATAGCTAACACTGCTGTCTAACATACATGGAACAATAAATCCTAAGTGTTCTTATCACAAGAAGAAAACTCTTTCCTTTTTTCTTTCTTTTCTTTTGTCATCTGGTATGAGAAAATGGGTATTAGCTAAACTTATGGCAATCACTTTACAAACCAGCCATCAAACTGTAAGTCTTTAAATTTTAATGCATATGTTATAGTATGGTAATGTTTTATCAATAAAACAAGGGGAAAATTCATTATACCATCTTAAAACTTCATGTATATACAGCTAACCAGAAAGTACAAAACAAGTTAAAAAACATTTACCTGAGTAAAGGCCTGTGGTCCACTTGGGTAATTCAAGGAAGAGGGTGGTATTCCAGCTGTATTAGGTGGTGCTGTGTTCTGGTAACCAGGTGGTAAGGAAGGATATGAATACCCAACACTTCGGCTCATTGTGGGATTCTTGTTAGTAACCTGTGGTGTTGCTAGAAACAAGGTAACTTTTAAGTTCTACTTTATACTCCTCAATACTTCAAATCAACACACAGATCCATTAAATTGTAGGAGATATAATGCCTAATCCTTTGGATAGTTTATAGTTTTCAATTCTTTATCAATTCTTTAAAATAATGTAAATAATCACTAGCAACAAAGTCGTAACAATGGCTAAAAAGTAGTTCATATAGACTATAGATACAAACACACAGAAATAAATTTGGTACAATTCATTTACTCTCATAGTATACTAAATTTTGTGTTTAAGTTAAAATTCTAATAAAAAAGAACTATAATGCTCAAATAGTTAACTAAACTCAGATATAAATGATAAAAAATATTCCATACTCTGTACATACTAATAATAAAACTCATGATAATCCTAAAAGGAAAAAAACTTAAAAATCTAAATGTATGAAGATAAAAGACAGTAACAATAGGTATTGCTGTGTAACATGATTATGAGGTTTCCATCTTTGTTCCCTATAATGAACACATTCTTTTTAAATCTTTCATAGTATCTCACCCAAGAAGCCACCGCCTTCAATTTCATCATAGCTATTGTGAACTGCCATAGCTCCATTATTGGCATTTGATGTAATACCTAAGAAAGAAGTTTATTAACAATAATTAAATCAGAGCAATTATAACAATCTTTGCAACACTCAGGCTAATATCTAAAATTCAAAATAACTTTATTTTTTTAAGATTTATTTATTTATGCATACAAGAACTAGGGTACAGATCAGAGGTGTAGCCCAGACCTATGGGAGCTGAGAGGATTCACCAGAAACAAGAGTGAGGAACAAAACAGGCAAATTGACTGAAATACATGCAGAGAGGTATGGACAAGACAGGAGAGGTCTGCTGAATCACCTTCCTGGCTGAGGATAACTTCATAGTGCTGAGCTTTAACCTCTTGCACCACCAGGGAGAATCCCAAAACAACTTTTCAAACAATAGTTCAAATCACAGTTGGCAGGGCTGCCCTGCTAATACAAGGGGTTACGATACAACACTGTGATGCGATCCACAGCCACTGCAGCATGAGTTTGATCCCGCCCAGGGAACTAACCCACATGGCATGGCAGATTTCTCCTGTCTTGTCCCTCTGCTCCTCCAGCAGTATATTTAGTCAATTTGTCTGTTCTGCTCCCCACTGTTTCTGGGGAATCTTCTCATCTCATGCACCTCTGGCCTATACCCCAGCTTTTATATACATAAATAAATAAATCTTTAAAAACAAAAAACAGGCCCTCCCTGGTGGTGCAATGGGTTAGAACATAGCATTGCAAACTGGCCGCAACCGCTTAAGTGCAAGTTCGATCCCAGGCCCTGGGGGTGACCATATGGCATGCAGACCTTTCGTGACCTCCCACTGCTCCCCTCAGCAGGGTACTTCATCAATCTGCCTGTTCTGCTCCCCACTCTCTCTCTGGCAACACCTCTCACAGCCCTCTGCACCTCTGGCTTGAACCCCAGTTCTCTACGAATAAATAAATCTTAAAAAAATAAAAAAACACAGAAGAAAATGTCAAATGTTGAAATAAATATTTCAAATGTGTTGAAATATACAAACATATTTAAGGGGCTCTCCTGGGTGGGTCAGGATATTAAAACTTCTGTACTATGGGGCTGTCCACAGCCATTGATTGCAGCACACATTCAATCCCCCACCAGGGGTTGACCCACATGGCACAGCAGACCTCTCTTGTCTCACCAGCTGCTCCCCTCAGCAGTTTATTTCAGTAAATCTACCTGTTCTGTTCCCTACTTCTGTCTCTAGGGTATCCTCTCACACCCTGCACCTCTTGCCTTTATCTCATGTCTCGTATGCATA
The DNA here is from genome assembly GCF_000260355.1 of Condylura cristata. Classification (NCBI taxonomy): domain Eukaryota; kingdom Metazoa; phylum Chordata; class Mammalia; order Eulipotyphla; family Talpidae; genus Condylura; species Condylura cristata. The sequence goes on along the minus strand of NW_004567122.1, from coordinate 25,575,124 downwards.
AATAAGTAAAACTTTTAAAAAATATTAAATAATGTCATAAACTTCTAAACAAGGATGGCCTCTTGTGAACTTAGTACAATTATATACAATCTGAAAGAATAAAGTAATTGTGAGAGTTGCATTCAAAACTTCTAAGAGACCTTAAGTAAACACTGTAAAAAAGTTTACCAAGATCAATATTACTTGAAAATTAAATTATAAAGGTAAAAACATTTTTGAAAAGTATGGAAAAGTAGAATCTAGGATTAATTTTAAGGTGAATAATGACCGCTTTCATCTAAACAATAACTAGTATTAAACAAAAATCACAACTTGTCTCAAATTTTAAAGAATTAAAGAAAAATGGCAGAGACATCTGCTTAATGAGGATAAATACTTATTTCTAGGTACCTCTATTATTTATAACTTTCTACTTTGTGTACACAAGAAACTAAATTTGATGAAAACCATCAACCCTTAGTATGAATGGTCTTAATAAAGCCTTCTTTCCAGTTTTCAAGATCACCATGGGTTTAGTCATAAACTGATACAAAATACCTTCATAAAGCTATTTAATAAACAAGCACACTGTGCAGGTTTTCAGTTCTTCAGCTTGTTAAAGCTTCAAATGCTTATTTCATGTTGACTTTCAGTTTTGTAATGTGACAACCAGTGGGGGACACTGCTTTATCATTTTGTTACTATTAATACTATTCAAACTACTCACAGGTTAGATTTTTCCTTATAATTTCCTTACCTTTAAAAAATGCTAAGACAAAGCACAAAAATGATTAATTTTGATTGTACTTAGTAGTAGGATATGAACAAGTTTTCTCCCCTCCTTTTCTGTTTCCCTATTTCCACATTTTGCTGCAATGGCTATACAACCGTCTAAATCAAATTTCTTATATTATAAAATATTTTGATTAAATGAATAAACATATTTTAAAGTCACTACTGAAGTTAATACTTTAAAACATTTTATTTTTTATATAAGTCCCCCAAAATGTTTATGTACTTGATATTTTATTTAGATTCATAAATGTCAATATTTATATTTAAAAAAAAAGTGGCAAACAAAATTTTGCTTTCATGGAAGAGCCAATTTAAAAAAAAAAAAATTTTAACATCATGTCCATCTACAGCAGGGTTCCCCTTCTTGGCTCTCTCCTCCAAAGACAACTAATTTTATAGCCATGACTTTAAAAATTTGCACAAAAAACAAAAAAAGTTACAAGTTAACAGCAGTGGTTCCCAAATGGTAGTCCACAGTCCTACACAGAACAGTAGAACCATGTGGAACTCCTTAAAACTCTAAATTCCTGAAGACTATCCCTAACCAAAACAACAGGAATTTCTGGAAAAACATGATTCAGATGTACAGAATTCAGAAATAATTTTGACTTGGTTTATACTATGCTTACCTTCTTGGTTGATAGGTGAATTAAATGAGGGTTGAGACACAGCTTTATGTGATGATTTCTGAGAGGTGAGAGGCCTCACTGGTGGGGGTCCTCCAGTTGGAGGGGGTGCAATAGGAGTTCCTGGTTGGAAAGTGGTAGGTGGAGGTGGAGTCACTAAAGGGGGTACAGAACCTATGGAAACAATGTTTTTTCACATTTCAGTTAAGAGCTTAAGACAAAGGCCCAAATATTCTTTTATTTTCCAGATTTACATTTTAATTGTAATCACCAATAAATTACCAGAAAAATGTTAACTTCTGACGTTTATTGTTTAATTTATATGCATACTTTGCACATTTCCAAGTCTCTCCTACCTACTATGCCTCTTGTCAACCATCAAAGCAATATAAAGGTGAAATGATTATAGATCATATATAGGATTGATAGACATCTTGTTTATTGATTAATTTTTTATAACTGGTCACAAAGGTTCAACAGGTCATGTCGATTATTTCAGCAAAATTAACATAAACAAAATTTGTAATGGCCTAGTAATGTAATTCATTCAAAAACACCAACTGAGTTTAGAGCTAGCTTTTTAAAACTACAAGGCATTGTTGTAACTCTAAATTCTCCAAGTATTCTGTCACCCTGCTTCATTTTTATTGGGAGTATATAACCTGTTAAAAATGAAATTATAAAGTTTAACATTGTTCAGTGTTTACCCAATAATAATTAAAAGTAATTTATTTTCAATAAATACTGTTAAGTATTTATTAATACTTATAATTAATATAGCATATAAATACCTATTAAGAATTCTTCCTAGGCTTAAAAATTAGGAAGTGATACAAAGTTCATGTCTATACCTTATAAAACATTAATATCCAAGAGGTTTAAAAGTATCTATTAAAATAAACTGAGAATGAAACTACATTTTTTTGCTCTAATTTCATTAATTTTCTGTTAGGTAAGTTTAGACTTAGGTAAAAAGTTATCAGTTACTCTTAGAGAAATTTTTCTGTATGATAGCAAAGTTTCAAAACCCAGTTGCTCATTAAAGTCAACAACTTTACTTCCACGAACTCATTTGCCAAAGAGGAAGAACAAAGTCTACAAAGCAATTAGAATACTATTGATAAATATGTAATCTAATTTTTCTTTCCAAGATGGTCTTCAAAAATCTTCTGAAATTGTTAGTATAATAGGTAGTAAATTTTAGGTATTCTATAGAGTTAACTATAGTAATATGTTTTTTTAACACTGCTCAATTCTCCAGAGCCAAACAGAAAAATAAACATATTACCAAATTGTTACAGCTACCAGCAGCAAGACTAATCAGTGTTCTGTTGACAAAAGTGAAGACAGGTCTAAGGAAGAAGGAAGCAGGGTGGAAAGCCAGAGAAAGACCTGAGGGAGGCACATGGAGCAGAGAGAATGTGGAGAAACCGTGCTTGCTTCTTGGCCCTGGACTGGTTGAAACAGATAAATGAGCTGAAATGCAGACTGCCAAGACACTGCTCCCCAAACAGAATGAAACCCTCTTTTCAGCACCAGCTGAACCCTCTTTTCATGCCTCTGCATGAAGCCAGGAGACCCATCCCTGCAAATACTTTCACCATTGGTTTGGAAATTGTGCCACTGTGCCAGAGTAGAATGTTTTTATTCACGTGTTCAGTACAAAAGGCTCTCCTGTTCTGAAATGGAATAAATTTCAGAGTATAATTGCTTTTGAAGAGTAAAGTTTCTATAAAAATAAGCTGGAAAGAGTTTGGTCCTGCTCTGACTGCATTTTTTAATCATCAATTTGCCCCTCCAGTGCATCCACCCATTTCCGAAGCCAGGCTCATGCTTTTGATGCACCATCATGGCTAAATACAGTATATCATTTAAAAAAAAATAGTGAAGACAAAAATTACTGCTTTAAACTTCCTTATCAAAGAAGAATGCATCCATATCTATGCTTATGCAGACAAGTCAAAGGACAAAAGGGCAAGGTACCCTTCTAATGACCAACTCAGCATGAAGAAAGAATGCATGATACAGTTGGCCACAAAGATGTAGCAACCTAATTTTTATCAGAATACTAGTGAGTTTACAGAGGTTCTTCACAGCTTTAAGAATATTTTTAATAATAATAATAATAGTTATATACCAGAGACAATTTTGGGGGGTTTGGTGGGGAATGGTATCAAAAACAGTGGGGGGAGGGAAATGCACTGGACTTTGCTGATGGCACGTTGGTGATTTGGTGATGGGAAGCCCAAGGGGATTACAACTGAGATGGAAAAATACACAAAATGCTGTAAAAATAAACCATTATATTAATTTTAAAAAAAGAATACTTTTGAAACTAGAACTACACTTATGCTACATTTCATTAAATAGACATTATTTAGTTAAGTTGAGTAATTCTTTTTTTTTTTAAGATTTATTTATTTATTCACACAGAACTGGGGTACAGGCTAGAGATGTGGAGGGTGAGAGAATTCACCAGGGACAGAGTGGGGAGCAGAACAGGCAGACTGATGAAGTACACTGCTGAGAGGAGCAGCAGGCGGGTCAGGAGAGGTCTGCCGTGCCACGTGGTCACCTCCGGAACAGCCGGGGATCAAACTCATGGCTTAAGCTTCTTAGTGCAGTGTTTTAACCCGCTGCGCCACCAGGCAGGGCCTGAGTAATTCTTCACTGTAACACCAATAGCTACAATTTCAGAATATTCCTTCTGAGATCCCTAAAACTAATGTAAGGCTTTTTTTAGGAAAAAGCCAGAGAATGCTTTTACTTCATTTTATTTTTTTAAAGTTTATTTTTATTAAGTGGGGAGCAGAACAGGTATTTCAGTCAATCTGTCTGTTCTGCTCCTTAATCTGTCTCTGGTGAATCCTCTCACTGCCCCTGCACCTCTGGCCTGTACCCAAGTTCTATATGCATAAGTTTAAAAAAGAAAGAAAAAACAGTTTATTGAGAAGATTAATAAGATAAGTTTAATAAAGTACTAGAACAATCCCCACTAAATGTTATCTATAACTTAATAAAAAGTGAATATTTATTCATTTAAATTGACTGATGCATGGTACTAAATAATTAAGAATAAACGTAGGGCCTCTTTAGTGACACAATGGGTTAAGTCTCAGCACTATGAAGCCACTGCAGCATGAGTTCAATCCCTGGCCAGGGAGCTGACCCACATGGCATAGCAGACCTCTCCTGTTTTGCCCACTGCTCCCCTCAGCAGTTTATTTCAGTCATTCTGCCTATTTTGCTCCCCACTCTGTCTCTGGTTCCACTCCCACCTCTGACCTAAGCACCAGCCCTTGTATGCATAAATAAAAAAATCTTAAAAAAAAAAAAAAAAAGCTAATTTTAAGACCAAAAAAGGAACAGTAAAATGACTAAATGAAAATACTACTGAAACAGATACTATCACTAAAGTTAAAAAAAAAAAAAATGAGTGACATGGGGAAGATGCTGGGGAAAAAATTATCTTAGTCATCTAAGAGTAGATCGCTTTCTTCCCAAAGTGCCATACAGGTTCAATATAAGCCATATCAAATCCCAGCTGGTTTTTGTGTTTTTCTTGAAAAATTGACAAGTTGAACCAAAAGTTTTTACAGAAATGTAGAGGATGTAGAACAACCAATCTTAAAAGGAGAAAAGGCTGGAGTCACACTTCCCATGTTTAAAGCTTACTATAAAGATAGAGAAATAAAAATGACTGGTACTGGCATAAGCTAAACCTATAGTTTGAAAGCATAGATTCACAGTTTACTAATAAACCCTTATTTTGTGATCAACTAATTTTTCACTAAGAGTGCCATGAAACTGACAAAAGAATAGTATTTTCATCAAATAATCCTGGGACAATGGTATTTTAGATTAAAAAAAAAAAAGTTGAACCCCTACTTAATACCATACAAAAGAAATTGATCAAAGACCTATATGTGGGTCTCCCTGGTGGCCTAGGGGTTTAGTCTCAACACTGTCACCACTACTGCCTGGGTCTGACCCATAGTCAGGGATCTAGGCCACACATGGTGCAGTGGACCTTTCCTGTCTCGCCCGCTGCTCCCCCTTAAGCAGTGTATTTCAATCAATTTGCCTGTTCTGCTCCTCACTCTGACTCTAGTAAATCCTCTCCCTATCCCCAATCTCTGGCCTATAACTCAGCTCTTGTGTGCATAAATAAATTAATGTTTTTAATATTTTTTTAAAACTGCCTAAGGCATAACAAATGTTTAACTCAAGCCTCAGACCAATGCTAAGAAGGATCAAGATCCCCTAGCAAACAAGATGGAAAACACTTAATAAAAATAATGGTCAGACCTTAAGGAAATGCCTCTACACACATGCCAGAATAAATGAAACAACATGGGTGACTCAAAGAAACATAGCGAGTATCTTCAAAGGAAAAGAAGCAAAGCAGAATTAACCTATGATTTTAAGTGAACTCAAAGGTTAGAGAATTAATGATTAACAGTGACTTAAAAATCAGTAGTCTTCCATGTGGTTTCAAGGGTTGGATTACTAACTCTAACATCTAAACTAACAAAAATGTCTATATTTTAAGAATTCTACCTGATTTTATGAAGCTGTTTTGAAGTGAAGGATCTCCAGAAGAAATATACTGATGACTTGTAAAATTTGTATTCCCAGGCATAGTTGGTTGAGATGATGCACGAGGGCTGTGGTTTGTTTGTGGTCCTGTGGATTGATAGTTATATTGCCAATTTGAAGATGGTGGTACATTGGCTCCAGGAAGAAAGCTACCAGAAGGCAATGGTGTAGCAGCTGGGTTCTGAGAAGTAGGTAGCGGCATTTGGGGAACAGGACCACTAAGGAATGAAGGTGTCACTGGATTAGAAGTAACAGGTGGTCTATTAAGAGTCTGCCCGAGTCCCTGATAATTACTTAATGGAGAAACAGTCTGAGAACTACCATAGTTAGACTGTCCAGAGATTGGATTCAACGTCTTTGCTGGTATTAGATGAGGATAGGATCCTGGAAGCTGAGAATTATATCCTTGGCTCACCGACACTTGTGAAGACATCAGTGCATTTGGGACAGGACCTTCCAATAAGAAAATGAAAAATTAGTCTTGCAAACAAAGCAGTATTTTTAATAACTACATTAAAACAAATCATACTCATACAACTCAAAGAAAACCCAAAAAAACCCAATTTAAAAATGAGCAAAGGGGGCCTTCCCTGGGGGTGCAACAGGTTAAAGCTCAATACTATGAAGCCATCCATAGCCACTGCAGGATGAGTTTGATCCCCAGCTAGGGAGGTGACCCACATGGCGCAACAGACCTCTCTGACCCACCAGCTGCTCCTCTCAGCAGTGTATTTCAACAGATCTACCTGTTACACTCCCCAAATCTCTGACAAATCCTCTCACCCCCTGCACCTCTGCCCTATATCCCAGTTCTTGTATGTATAAATAAATCTTTTAAAAAACTAAAATAAGCAAAGGACTTAAATAGAAATTTAAATATATTTAAAAAAAAAAAGACATACAAGTGACCAATAAGCACAACAGAAAACAATCAATATTACTAGCCTTTAGAGAAGAAAAAAAAAAAAAAAAAAAAAGATACCATTCACATCAACTAGGATGGCTAAAATGAAAGGGAGGAACCTCTGGTGGCTAAGGGGTTAAGTCTCACCACTACCATCATTAAGATTTCACCGAGATCACCTGAGTTTCATGACAGCCAGGGAGCTAACCCACTAGGCACAACAGACCTCTCCTGTCTCACCTGCTGCTCCCCTCAGCAGTGTAGCTCACTCAATCTGCCTGTTCTGCTCTCCACTCTGTCTATAGTGAATTCTCTCACCCACCCCACCCGCCCCACACCTCTGGCCTATACCCCAGTTCTTCTACACATAAATAAATCTTTAATTTTTTTTTAAAGATTTATTTATTTGTACATACAGAACTGGGGTACAGGCCAGAGGATCAGGGGTGGCGAGAGGCTTCACCAGAGACAGAGTGGGGAGCAGAACAGGCAGATCGACGAAGTACACTGCTGAGGGGAGCAGCGAGCGGGTCAGGAGGGGTCTGCCGCGCCATGTGGTCACCTCCGGGGCAGGCGGGAATCAAACTCATGCGGAAGTGCTTCTCAGTGCTGTGCTTTAACCCGCTGTGCCACCAGGGAGGGCCAAATCTTTAATTTTTTAATGGAAAATTAACTATTTATATCTAGGAATAGTTTGCCTAGATAATATATTAATTCTCAAACAGTAATAGATGAATTACAGAATCTCATATTCTAAAAATGACAGTGAAGATTCTGGTACTATGAGAAATTCTAAGTTTAAAGCAGTTAAGCAACTTGTCTCAAATCACACTCTAAGTCAACACAGTTGAGCTCCTAGTAATTTACAGTATTCTATACTTTAGAATTCACAAACATGTACATTCTCTGTTAGTATTTTATTAAATGTTGGCCTTTTCACCTACTAAATTCTCCTACTATATTCTATAATATTATAACTCTACAGTGAGGTGAATATCCAATCTGTGAGATATGCTACAAAAAGTTATCTAAAAGAATACAAACCCTACACAATCAATTTCTTGATAGTAAAAGATCATTCTATATGAAACATATTGGAAAGAGGCACTATAAAGTAGCAATGAAGAACACAGATTTGAACAACTACCTGAGATCAAATCACAGCCTTGACATTTAATAACTGTTCTTGAGCAAGATATTTAATCTTTCTAGACCTCAGTTTCCTCAGGAAAGCAATAGTTACTAAATTATAGTGTTGATATATATGGTATGGAGAAAAATGACACCCATCCACCCCCAAAATATGGTTATAGCTTAATCCCTGGAACAGATGAATGTTAGGTTTTAGGACAAAAAAGAATTAAGGTTGCAGAAAATTAAGGTTCTTCATCAAGAGAATTTGAGATTGAGATAATTTCAGTATATCAGGATAATCTGATACATAAACACAAAGGTGAAAGAGGGAGGTAGGAAGCTAGCAAGACCTGACAGGCCGGGGACCTCCCTGGTGGCTCAAGGAATTGTAAGTCTCAGTACTATTAAGCTACCTGCAGCCAATGAAGCACCAGTTAGGTCCCCAGCCACGGAGGTGACCACATGGTACGGCAGAGAGCTCTCCTGGCTCTCCTGCTGCTCCCCTCAGCAATTTATTTCTGTCAATCTACCTGTTTTACTCCCCACTCTGTCTCTGGGGAATCCTCTCACTGCCTCCCTCCCCACCACAACTCTAGCCTGTACCCCAGCTCTTGCATGCACAAAATAAATGAGTAAGTTTTGAAAACAAACAAACAAAAAAAGACCTGAAAGGTCACTTGAAAAAGGTAGGGACCATAAACCTGGATAACCTGCAGAAGGTGGTATTAAATTACAAAAGTACAACCAAGTGAAATTTTAAAATCTAATTGGCTTTATTAAACAATGAATGAAATGTTTATGATGGAATGTTTTGGGGCAGCATTGTATCAGGCAAGTAGAAAGGCACAGCAGAAATGTTATTAAAAATGGAAGGTTTTAACCCCATCAAGAAATGGGCAGAAGAGCTAACAAGACACTTCTCCAAAGAGAAAATGCAGACAGCCAACAAGCATATGAAAAAATGTTCAGCATCACTTGTAATAAGGGAAAAGCAAATTAAAACCACAATGAGACACCATCTCACCCCAGTGAGAATGGCACATCTTCAAACAGCCAGCAACAAATGTTGGCGAGGATGTGGAGAAAAAGGAACTCTCCTGCATTGCTGGTGAGAATGCAAACTAGTACAACCACTATGGAAAACTGTTTGGAGGTCCCTCAAACTGCTAAACATGGAGCTTCCCTACGACCCAGCAATCCCACTTCTAGGTATCTACCCAAAAGACACGAAAACACTGATTCAAAAAGACACCTGCACCCCCATGTTTATTGCTGCCTTATTTACAATTGGAAATACATGGAAACAACCCAAATGCCCAAAAGTAGCTAACTGGATTAAAAAGATGTGGTACATATACACAGTGGAATATTACTCAGCAACTAAAAAAAATAAACAAATGCCTTTTGCAACAACATGGATGGCGCAGGAAAAGATGGTGCTTAGTGAAAAAGCCAGAAAGAAAAGGAAAAATACCAGATGGTTTCACTCATAACAGGAGTATAAAGGACCAGGTGAGAAAATAATAATGAACAATTATATATCAGAGACATCTCATGAGGGTGAAGTGGGGAATAGGATCAAAAACAGTGGGGGGAGGGAAGTGCGCTGGACTATGGTGGTGGTACATGGGTGATTTGGTGATGAGAAGCCCACAAGGATTACAACTGAGATGAAAAAAATGCACAAAATGATGTAAAAATAAACTTATATTATTGAAAGAAAAAAAATTGAAGGTTTTTGGCAGCATCCCTGGTGGCACAAGGGGTTAAGTCTCAGCATGATGAAGCTATCTGCAGCCACTGCAGCACAAAATTCAATCCCTACTCATGGAGCTGACCCACATGGCACAGCAGACCTCTCCTGTCACACCTGCTGCTCCCCTCAACAGTGGATTGCAGTGGATCTACCTGTTCTGTTCCCCACTCTGTCTCTGGTGAATCCTCTCACCTCCCCAACCTCTGGCCTACACTCCAGCTCTTGTATACATAAACAAATCTTTACAAATAAATAAATAAAAATGGAAGGTTTTTATAGACATAAAGAGAGTAGGACAAGATTAGCAAAAGAAAAGAAGTAATGCTTCATGCAAGCCACATTCCATTAGGGAAGGCATAGAGAGGTCTTTCACAGATTACCTCACTAGAGTGAGCAGGGATTTCCTGCTTGATTAGTTTAGATTTCTACTTTGGGCAGAAGCTGAAACTGCAATTAGGTTAGGTGTTAAGATTTTCTGGGCCCATCATGAAGTACTCCTTTAGGGACTTTGTTCCTTTTCTTTTCATCCTAACAGCAGAAAAGGCAAGAAAACTGTCTTCTAAAGTCTTCAATAGGGAATGCAACCTGAATGACATATTTCAGGCTTCTGACCTCTAGAACTATAGGATGATAGATGTGCTGTTTTAAATCACTATTATCTGTGGTAATTTGTTATAGCAGCAATATAAAACAAAGTGAGAATGAGATTTATGTGAAATATAATCTCAGTACTCAACAAATATTTACTACTGTTATCTAAGAAATGTATCTGTCTCCTTAACACTGCAGCACAGTGTATTGCTAATTCTGTTATCAGTAAACTAATTTCATCTGTACTAACAATTTTCTTCAAGCCCTTCAATTTAATAAAGACTGATCTTATGGACTAACTTTTCATTTATTCCAAATGGTTAAGAACATTCTATTCATTCCCTAACTTAAAAGACACATTTTACTAAATATCTTCTGGACACAATAAGGTGAGTAACATCTACTCCATTACCACCCTCAGCCAGTTCACAGTGTCAAATGCAAGAACAGAGTGACAAATGGAAACCCATGAGAACACTGAGGAAGCAGCACTTGAACTAACCTAACAGCAGGAAGGCAGCAAAAAGATGTCCTGAGAAAGGCCAAGTTTAAATCATTTTTTAAAAGTTATTTATTTATGCATACCAGAACTAGGGTACAGGCCAGAGGTGGGTCCACCAGAAGTAGAGAGGGGAGAAGAACAGGCAGACTGACAGAAATACACTGCTAAGGGGAGCTGCAAGTTGGCCGGTAGGGGTCTGCCTCACCATGTGGGTCACCTTCTGTACAGTGGCTAAGGATGGTTTCATAGTGCTGCACTTTAACATGCTGCACCACTTAAGTGGTAACTGGAACTAGACTCAAGAAAAAATATCGAGTGTTCCCAGAAAAGGGAGCCTAAAAGAGCATTCTGGAAAAAAGTTGAGTATTGAAGACCAAAAGTCTGGTGACTGAGTGAAATAACTGATGTGAACACGAGTTCAGGACTTGATGATAGTGAGAAAATAGCATGCATTCAGTAGAAATTAGACTTCAAATATTTGAAATTTTATCTTGTCCTGAACTAGTAGCATGCACTGCAGTACTCTCTCATGGTTCTGGGAAAAAAGAATATGTAGTCATAAAACCACATAGTAGGCCCTCCCTGGTGGCGCAGCGGGTTAAAGCACAGTACTGAGAATCTAAAGCCGCTTCCTCATGAGTTCGATTCCCGCCTGTCCCGGAGGTGACCACATGGCGCGGCAGACCTCTCCTGACCCGCCCGCTGCTCCCCTCAGCAGTGTACTTCATCGATCTGCCTGTTCTGTTCCCCACTGTGTCTCTGGTGAAGCCTCTCACCGCCCCTGAGCCTCTGGCCTGTACCCCAGTTCTGTATGCACAAATAAATAAATCTTAAAAACACAAAACAAAACAAAACAAAAAAAACCACATAGTAGAAGAAATAATGAACCAATAGAAAAGAACCTGCTTTGCTGTAGTTACTACCAGATTCACTGTGAGAGCAACCACAGCAGGGTAGCAAAATTGAGTCTTGGCAAAAAGTTTATTACTTAAGAGGAAAGACTGGGTGGAAGATGCCTTTTGTAAAAGTCATTTACATGTACAAAGGGAGAACTGTCTCCATAAGGGCTTCTTCCACTTTAATTTTCTCCATACTTCTTCTACACTGTTTGTGGCAATACCTAATCTCCTCCTGTTGAAAACAAGTTTCATGTTAAAAAAGGAAAAATAATGCTAATATACTAATATTAGAACAATACAGAGAAGATTAGCATGGCCCCTGCATAAGATGACACAAAAATTCATGAAGCATTCCATATTTTGTCCTAGAGCCCTTTGCTGAATGATTAGGAAAAGCCATGAGTCAAAGCACAAGTATGAAACAGTAATGGAATTATAATCTCACTGTTTAAAAAAAAAAGGGGGGGGAATGATAATTACCCAAATGATGTTCCAACATGTTCAAAATTAAAACACGTGAATTAATTTTGGCTACAGTCAAACATAATCTGTCACATTATTTAATTTTTTTCCTTTGTTTTAAATTTAAACTGTAATGCTTTTGAAGATGTTTTTTATTTAAAATTTGTTTTAATAAAACAATTACATTTGGGTACATTACAATGTACCCAAAGTTATAAGTATATGGAGTTCATACCTAGTTTTGTGTTTGTATATACATTTAGTAAAAAATAATTTAACATTGGGGTTGGAGAGAAATGACTAGTACCTGTACAATACTTAGCTAAAAAAAAAAAAAGTTGAAGAAACAGAACTGTGGAATTTGACGCAAAACTGAATATGAGAATGAGATATGTAAACTAACATGAAAAAGGATAGAGGAAGTAAGGAATCAAAGATGACTCCCAGATTCTAACCTGACCAATTAAGTGGACAGCAGTGCCATTTCCCAGGAAAGGAAAAGAATTGGGGAAGGTAGGAAAAACAAAGGGAGAAGGGGTTGAAGAACTATTTTAAAAGTAATTTCAGGGACCTCCCTGGTGGCACAACAGGTTAAAGCACAGCACTATGAAGCCCTCCATAGCTACTGCAGCACAATGATCCCTAGCCAGGGAGTGACCCACATGGCCCAGCAGACCTCTCCTGTCTCACCCACTGCTCCCCTCAGCAGTGTACTTCATCAGTGTGCCCTGTTGTGTTCCCTATTCTGTCTCTGGTGAATCCTCTCACTGCCCCTGCACCTCTGGCCTCTACCCCAGTTCCATATGCATAAATAAAATCTTTTTTTTTTTTTAAAAAGCAATTTCAGATGCCAAAGTGGAATCCAAGTAGATAGGGGCCTCCCTGGTGGTATAATGGGTTAAGTGGCAGCACTATAAAGCTATGTGCAGCCACTGCAGCATGAGTTCAATCCCCAGCCAGAGAGGTGACCTACATGGCACAGCAGACCTCTCCTGACCCACCCACTGCTCCCCTCAGCAGTGTATTTCAGTCCATCTGCCTGTTCTGCTCCCCACTCTGTCTCTGGTGAATCTTCTCATTGCCCCACACCTCTAACTAGCTTTTATATGTCTAACTAATTTAAAAAAAAATAAAAATAAATCCAAGTGGAGGTATCCAACAGAAAGATACCCATATGAGCCAAAGAGATGGGTTTCCACTTATGATTTTGGGAGGCGCTGGCTTATGTACAATATTTTACCATGGGAATTAATATCATGCAAGGACTATGTATAGAGTAAGAAAAGAATAGGCTAAAGAAATTATGTGAAATGTTTATTGTTATTAAAGATATAGAGTCAGGCCCAAATTCTTAAGAACATCAAGATTTAAAGGGTGGGAGTATGAGGAGAGAGTAAAATCAACTAAAAATAGTAAAAGTATTGAAAATAATGCTATTGAGAAACAGTGATCAAAAAAGGTAGAAGGGAAAGCCAAAAGACTGTGAAAGCCTAGAAACCAAAACTAGTAGTGGTCAAGGGTATCAATACCTGCTTGGAAAATAAAGTGAAAACGTATATATATTTTTTATTTATTTAATAAAGGTCACTGTGGCCTTATTAAGTGTTTCGGGAATAAATGGGGGCAGAAACCATATTAGAAAGTGTGGAGAAACGACAGCTTCCTTTTTTCTAATAAACCTAATCTTCTTGAGTATTAAAAAAAAAGGTTGAGAAGCAAATGAGATTAAAATAAATGTAGACAATTGCTACTCAGCCACCCAGCTAATAGCTTTAGAATCAGAGAGCCTGTAACAGGGTGGTCCCTAGGAAAAGGGAAAGTTCCAGGTTCCCTGCCCCATCCCAAAGGAGGGTGAAGCTGAGCAGAGAAAAAGGAGAGAAGAGAAGGAATCAGAGAAGAAGAAGGAGGAAGCTGGATGGAGAACAAGAAGGAGACCTGAGGAAGCCACATGGAGCAGCAAGCATGTGAGGAAGAAACCGTGCTTGTTTTCTGACCCTGGACTGGTGAAGGCAGATGTGGGTGAGAGACCTGTAGGGAGGTGACTATGGCAGTGTTTATATTGATTTTGATGTTGCTCTTTTCCTCCCAGATTTGTCTGGCCATTTCTGACCCTTTTCCATGGGTCCCGGCCAGAAGGTGCTTTATCTTGTGGCCAGCTTTCAGGCCTTGCTTTCAGCCAGTCCCTTTTGGGTAGACTTTTGCCCACGAGAGGATGGGTAGCTTCAGGTGTTTGATTTAGACATTACATTCTTTGTCTTCTGTATTGTATACTCACTGTATTAAAGTCCCTTTTCATTAAAGTTATGTTTTGTCTTGTTGCAGCGGATGGATGGCAGAACCCACTTACAGCAGGTAGATTTGGGGCTTCAGGGGTGTCCCTCTCTCCCTGTCCTGTAACAGATTTGGTATCCTGTAACAAGCCTAAGTCAGATTCTGTATTCTATAAGACTCAGTGGGGTCTCTGAGTCTGATTAGTAAATTGCACTTACAGGTGATTCTCATATATTTCTGAGTGAACTGTATGAACTTTAGAAATCACTAATGTGTTGAAATGATTGACGTATATTATTCATAAAACGTAGCACATAAAAATAAAGATACTTCTGCTGTACTGCCCAATGCATATGAAGTAAACTATCTATTCCTTCACAAGTTTCTTCAAGAAAGTCTACTAGATACACACAAAAATCTACTGAATAAGCTACTCCCTTACATAAATTTAATAATAAGCGGGGAAAAATATTCCCCAGAAAGGTTTATCCTAAAATTCCACATAAGTTAAAAATTTCAGATCTTTCTTTGTATTCTTCAGTAACTAATTCATTAATACATTCAGTAAATTTGAGTTAGTACTTGCCAGAGACAGCTTACACTTTCCACCTACTATCACACATGAATACAACTGATGAACCAATTTTAATTAATTCAAGACTCTCTGAATGTGATCCTATTAATAATGATAGCCTACATAAACACATCACATTTTAGACAGCAACATAGTCCCTTAAACCTCAAAAAGTTCTTTCTGTCTATAGGCTTTTAAATACAACAGATAAGTACAGTGTAATTATTTGGGGGGAAAATCTTGATGTAGCACACAACAAATGGATGCCACTGCCAGAGTACAACTTGTGGGCTAATCACTAAAAATAAGGGTTTTAAGAAAGCAATGGAGGGCCCTCCCTGGTGGCCAGTGGGTTAAAGCGCAGCACTGCAAGACAGTGGCAGTGCGCTTCAGTGTGCCCTCCATCAATAGCCCCGGAGGTGATCCACATGGTGCAGCACACTGCTGCTGTCTCTCCTGCTGCTCCCCTCAACAGTGTACTTCACTGATCAGCCAGCCTGTTCTGCTCCCAACTCTCTCACAACCCTGCACCTCTGGCCTGTACCCCAGTTCTGTATGCATAAATAAATAAATCTTTAAAAAGAAAGCAAGCAAGCAATGGAAAGAGATAAGCAAAAACTAGAAATCAAAGTAGGGGTGAGGGCACAAAACATCTATAAAGTGGTATGATGAAGTAGCAAGCATGACCTCAAAAAATCACCAATATTCATTGTAATTATACAAATCCACCTACATAAAGAAACCGAAGAGGGTTCTTGATTCATACACTACTTCAAAGTGCTAGGTCCTGTCACTTTGAATAACCAGTAAGTAGAACAACAGTGGTTAAGTAAGGCTGCCTAGGTTTTGGGTTTCACAAATGAATAGCTGTATGACCTTGAGCTAGTTGTTTAACCAATTATTCCTCTCAGACTCCTTCTCAGGTTTATAAACCTAACAGTTCTTATTTCATAGGGCTGTTGTGAGGCTTAGAAAAGATGATGCATATAATGCATATAATGCAGCCTAGCACAGTCACAGAGTAAGTAAAAAATAAATGTTGATTCTCATTACTGTTTCTGCCTTTCAGGTGCTCCCTGTCTTACAGCAGAGAAAAACAAGAAGTTCAGAGGCAGGCTAGGAGTCTTAAGGGAATCTAAAGTTACTGCCCCTACTGAAAACATTAAAAGGAACTCAGCCACAATTGGTGTTATAGACCACATGCCATTTTTATTTACAGTATGCTTTGATCATGACTAAAGACTTCCTATACTAAATACACTATCATAAACGATGGTTTACATCATAGTGAAACTAGAAGAGATTTATATTTCTGCAATGCCTAAAATAGAGATGTAAATCGATGACCACATATACGTTACATAGTCTACTGTGTTTGATAATAATTTGAGAAAAATCCACCGGGAAAAAAGTTTGAAGTGAGCACTAATCTTACTATGGGTCACTCAGAAACATGCTTAATGATCTAAATTGCAAAATACCCACTCCTAAAACTTTCATTGAGTAAAGCTGACTACTTTTAAGATGTGCTAAATGCCAAGTGAGGAGCTCGAAACAGAATGATGTGCAAAAGTAAATATTCTTAGCTTCACAGGATTTAAAGTCTAGAGAGGAGACAGATAACAAAGTGGTGTCCACTTATTCATCAGGGATTTGTTCTAAGACACCATCAATGAATGACTAAAAGTGCAAATAGCACAAAATCCTATATAAACTGGGCTTTTTGTCTACATACATGTCTCCGATAAAGTAACTTATACATTAGGTACAATAAGAGATTAACAATAATTAAAAATATAGCAATTCACTAATAACAAAAATTATGTGGGGGCTCTTTTCCTTTCTCGAAATATCATGTAATACGTAATATTTTCCAAAGACAGTTCTTCATAATTACAACATTACAGTATAAAAGGAGAATTTGGTAAGAGAGATGGTGGGATTATCCTTCACATACTTAATCTATATTTTAGAGATGAAATTTACATAAATATTACAATTTCTAATTGATTTGGTAAACTGAATTAACAGAACAGTTAACTTAACCATATCCTTATCACATGATAATCAAATTATCTGCCAGTTTTAGTGGTACAGAATCATTATTAATTTATGAAGAATTCTATTATATAGTGACACTACACAATATGAAAGCAAATTATGTAAAAATGAAAAAAGTAACTAGTAGGTCTTTGAAGCTATCCACAGCCACTGCAGCAAGAGTTCAATCCCCAACCAGGGAGCTGACCTATATGGCTCAGCAGACTCCTCCGGTCCACTGCTTCCCCTCAGCAGTGTATTTCAGTGTATCTGCCTGTTCTGCTCCCCACTGTCTCTGACGAATCCTCTCACCAATCCCCCTGAACCTCTGTCCTATACCCCAGTTCTTGTATGCATAAATAAATAAATCTTTTTTTAAAAATCTGAAAATCTAACTGAACTGTAATGTGCTTCACACAAGCCTGAAGTTCAAGGGTTTTCAACAGAATATTTAGACAGTAATAACTGTCTTGAAAGAGTTAGTCACAAAAAACAGATTTCAGAATTGAACTTTTTTTCACCTTTTAAAGAAACACCTCTCCTTCTATTACCCACCTATATTACTCTCTTTATTATTAGTGGGAAGAACACTAAAAACCCAATATAGGACATTAGCCATTTTACTGAGACTATGTCTACAAAAAAAACTATATATGAGGCTTAGGAAAAAACTGTCAAAATTAAATCTTAAAAAGGTGTATATTTGCAATCCTATGATTTCCTTCCCTATCTGAATTTCCAATTGGCTCTGGACAACCAGTGTACAGGACTTCTTATTTTTATTTATATTTCTAAGGGAAAAAGTTAAATGTTACATAGTAATTGTCTCTTGGACTGGATCAAAACAACACAGTAGCTTCTCCAATAGAGCAAATCACAATGGCTAAATTCCCTTAACATTTCGTAATTATCAGAACTTAATATACTTAAAGATAAGCTTAAAAGAAAAATAGCAATTTATAAATTAGAAAAAATAACATAGCCATATGACATGTCTTTTTACCTTAAACTGAATGTATTAGAATTATTTCATCCTCATTGTAAATGTTACTAAATATCCTAAGAGAAGATGTAGTTTACATTATCTGCTACCATACAAATGAAGGAGCACAATGGATTCAACTTAACACCAGTTCACTGCTTACCCACACTTATTCTTGTTTCTTCCTACTCAGACATTTTTAAAAGTCTTTTAGAGCCTTCTTTGTAAAGACAATAGTAATGTTCTCTAAAATAATACAAATTAGTAATTTTAGTCACTGCTTATTTTCCTGACCAATCTTTCCTTATTTTCCTAAGCAACCTTAGACTCCAAAGTCCAAAATTTAAGTATTTCGGTGTTAATTCTACTAGCATTGTTCCTTAAACCAAAGATTTCTAGGTAAATTGGTAACCTGGCAAACTGTTAGCAGAAAATCTTTATATAACAATATAAGCTTGGAAATCACAATGTAGGGCAATTTACAAAATGTGAGAAGAGTTGTAAATTACAAGACTTTTTCTCTCAACAGCGTGTGCCACATACGCATTCTCACCAGAGGTTCAGAGTTTTGTCCAGCTCTTTCCTCTAGAAATCAAACAGCAGCTCCATTCCTCAATCTGGTTCTTTCAAAGCTGAAAACTGAACAGGTGCCTTAAGTGCAATTCCAGGGAGGTTCTCCGAGATGAACAGACCCTAAAGGGCTCCAAAGCCCGGTCTCTCATTCATCTGGGTAAATTCAGACTGAGTTCGACCCCCAATCCAGACCCCAAACTCAGCTCTCGCTAAAAGGCAGGGGGTGGTGCAGATGGAACCTCACACCACACTGGCACTGTGAGCTTTGTATCCAGTTTTCGAGTTCTGCATCAAATCAGTATTCCTCACCCATGTATAGCCGGGCGTTGCGTATAGCAAATGCCCATTAACTGTTTACTAAGTAGACGAATACACAAATTTGAGACACTAAGACGAATCCTGGGTGGCGAGTGCTGTCCACCGCGGTCTCCAGGGCCCAGCCTCCACCACCAGCACCTTCTCCGGACCCCGGAGGGGAGGTCATCCTCTCCTCGGTCGCTTCGTTGGCCGCCGCAACCAAAGGTCAACTCGAGCCTGTGCCCTAGTCGCGCCCTCCCGACCTCCCAGAAGCGGCACTTACCGTTGGTGTAGAGAGACCCCGAGGCTGAGGCGGCCCCGTTCTGGGCCTGGAAGTTGGCTGGGGCGCCGCCGGTGGCCGGTATCCCCGGCTGGGACATGACGACAGTGGCTATCGAGGTTGGGAAGGGGTTGGTCGGGGTCTGCGACAGCGCCAGGGGGAAAACTGAAAGACTACTGGAAGCGGAGGGGGGAGCTGGCGACTTAGGAGGCAAAGGCGCGGCGCGTCAAGCCCTAGGCACGGCGCCGCATTCTCTCCAGCCCGCCGGCGACTACGGCCAGGCCTGGCAGATGAGGCTTGGGTATCCGGCTGGTGGGAGCGGGGACACCGGACAGTGAGGCGGCAGCCTAGCCAAACCAGAAGGAGGCAGGCCCAGGCCGGAAGTGTCTGTCAGACGCCGGCCGCGCAGGCGCAGTCGGGACACGTGGCACTTCCGACTCCCGGGTCGCCGCAGCACTTGTTGTCGCGGCGCCTCCTCTCTCGGCCGGGCTGCCCCGAGGCCACCTGACAGCTCCGGGTGTCCCGACCCTCCCGTAGGACCGTGCCCCGCCTCGCCTGCCACGTCACTGACTCTCACGGCCGGCAGGAAGTGGCGTATGTCACCGCTGCGGAAACCCCCGCCGTCGAGAACGTCATGCGGCCTGTGGTGCTGGGAGGGCTGTCGGCCTCGGGAGCCGGTTTCGTGAGGCGGTGCCGACAGTTTCTCTGGGATTCCCGCGACAACGACCTGAGACGGGCGTCATCGACCCTTGTAGGGCCAGTGCTTCTGGCAGCTGAACTGATTAATGTTCATCATAGTATTTCGTTTCACGTTTCGTCATCATATTCCAGCTGCAAATTGTGAGGGAATGTTTTTAAAGCGGTGGTTACTACTGTAGGTGTGTTTAAAGTAAATCTAGTCGAGGAGGAAGATTCAGGAGGAGCTTTAATTTTGAAACTCGCTGATTCATGGCATAGTCACGCTCAAGTTCCCTTAACCACATACTGACAGAGCATTTAAATGGCAGTTTTATTTCCTCTTTAAGAGTTTACACTATGGTCGTACATTCAAATTTTCTTACTGGGCAATTTTTGACTTTAGACTTTTTTGTAAGTAGATTTTTTTTTTTTAGGCCAAAGAGAAACTAGAATGATTAGTGCAGAATAGTCACTTTAATGAAAGTAAAGTGTTTAGGCAACATAGTTTATTAACAATGTCAGTAATCATCATAGCTACTTCCATACTACTGAAGTGTTCCCTGCTCTGGGCTGATGCTAAAGCTCTTCTTTCAATCTCAAACCTGTACTGTAGATTGAAATGTAATTCTTAGGGTTTCCCAACCGTGAAGGGTGAAATACATCTCACTTAACTAGTTTAATGTCAAATGCCTGCTATGAAATGTTGTATTAAATAAACACAAAGAATAGTAAACCACGTTGGGCCAGAAAAACAAATGATAAGAATTCAGATAGGAAAAAAAAAAAAAGAATTCAGATAGGGGCCCTCCCTGGTGGCACAAGGGTTTAAAGCACAGCACTATGAAGTTATCAGCAGCCACTGCAGCAGAGTTTGATCCCTGCACCAGAAAGGTGACTCACATGGCACAGACGACCTCTCCTGTCTGGCCACTGCTCCCCTCAGCAGTGTATTTCAGGCAGTCCTCACTGCTCCCCACTCTGTCGCTGGTGAATCCTCTCACACACACACCCCATCCTCGCATTTCTGGTCTGTACCCCAGTTCTTGTATGCATAAATAAATGGATCTTTAAAAAAAAAAAAAAGAATTCCGATAACTAAGCGATAGGTTTGATACAGTAAGGAGGACACAAAGAGATAGCAAGACCAATGAAACCAAAAGTAGATTTATTTCTGTGCTCCCCGGCGAGGTTCACTGATCCCAGAGAGAGTTGAGGTCACAGAAGTCGCATGGTGGGAAGGGTAGGAGGGGTTTTTATAGGCCTAGGTAGGGGGGAGAAATGGCCAGGTGGAAAATTTTGATAAGGAACTGGAACTTATTTTTCTGCCTGGGCTTGTGTTAACCCTTGGTGACAAGTCTTAAGGTTATCGCTCCCAAATATCTGCTTCTGCTTGGGGCAACTGTTCCTTCCGTGTGTCTATATGGCTGGTGCCTGAACCTTACACTAAGAGTTTTTTCCTAATCCTGTTTTTATCGTTAATTTCAGAATCTTACAGAAAAATTATATGTGGATTCAAGAACTTTGTATAAAATGAAAGAACAAAGGCTTCTTAAGGTGAAGGTATTTTCAGTCAAACTGTTTTCAGCTTGCAGCTCCTATAATAAAATTTTTAAAACAGACCTTTCAAAGTTTTAAGAAGAAATCAATCTTAGAACTAAACTATCCTGAAGTCAAACAGAATGTCACGGCCACTCTTCAAAGGAACAGATGCTTAGACCTGTTCTCAAACTTTCATTAGTTTAATTCTTTTTTTAATGCAACTTCTTCATGATTGTGGTTTGTTGAACTTGGCATTGGAGTTTAACTTGGCTAAATCAAGCTTTCTTTGGACTTTGTTCTGTTTAAGCAATATGTGTGCAAAGAAAAAACTAATGGAGTCAGGCATTTCAAAAAATAAATAATCACACTGATCAAATCAGGTTAAGTAAACATAAATAATTTGCTAATAAGTAAACACCTTTTCTAAAATTTGTTCCACCCCAAAGTGAATCCATTGCTATTATTTTCCCCAAAACTATAGTTGTCAATCTTTTTTAATATTTTGGTATAGTCAGCTTTAAAACACTGAGGTGGAAAAGCAGGATTTGTCTTCTGCCCACCATCAGGAGATAGTAGAAAGTTTAAAAAAAAAAAAAAAAGGAAGGTAATTTAATTAAAATGAGACAATATATTTAAGAATGTTAATTTTCATGTGAAGTATTATTCACACACTGGCAAACCCTTGCCTGAGTTCTTAAAGTATAGCCACATAAATATCAAGGAAAAATGATTACAGATGTTACTAGTTAAGAGTACTAATATTGGGCCTCCCTGGTGTCACAGGAAGGTAAGTCTCAGCACTATGAAGCTATTGACAGCCACTGCAGCACAAGTTCGATGTCTGGCCAGGTTGCTGACCCACATGGCACAGCAGACCTCTTCTGTTTCACCTTCCCGTTACTCCCCTCAGCAATGTATTTCAGTGGATCTGCGTGTTCTGCTCCCCACTCTGTCTCTGGCGAATTCTCTCATTTCCCCACACCTCTGACCTCACCTCAGTTCTTGTGTGCATAAATAAAAATAAATCTTAAAAAAAGAAAAACAGGCCCTCCCTGGTGGCGCAATGGATTAGAACACAGCATTGCAAGCTAGATGCAGCCTTCAGTGTGAGCTCTATCGCTGGCCCCGGAAGTGATCTACATGGTACGGCAGACCTCTCCTGACCCACCAGCTGCTCCCCTCGGCAGTGTACTTCGTTGATCTGTTCTGCTCCCTACTCCCCGGCATCTCTGGGCTGTACCCCAATTCTTATGCATAAATAAGTAAATCTTTAAAAAACAACAACAAAATGTAACATGAAAGTGTTTCAGTAAAGAGAACTATACAAAGACTGTTTCAATAAATATGGTTAGTGAGGCCTCCCTGGTGGCACAGGGGTTAAAGACACAGTGCTATCAAGTTATGGTCAGCCACCTCAGAACGAGTTTGATCCTATCTCAGTAGATTTAAAAGCAAATAAATTTGATTATTGATTTACACCCAAAACGAGACAAGCTTTCCTGATAAAATTTGCTGATATGCAGAAGTGGATTGCTAGGTTCACGAGATGGGGGGCGGCTTCTGTCTGCCCACGAATGTTGAATTGTCATCTGATAAACAGGATCAACTGTTTACTTTTCAGTATGGCTAAAATTATTCAAATTTTTTCTATTTCAAACAAGCACAAAGAGGTTTCAATTAAAAATAGATTTGTTCTGAAACTTTCTTGTTCTATTTTAGAAGCAGTTCCTTTGGCCTCATTTGCTTCTGACAAAACATCTGCTTGTAAGTAAAGTCAGTAGCTCTTGAGCTACATCACAATTACACTCATCCCACACCAAGAACCCTTTGCTTTCTTTGAAATTTTTTTATCTTTATGTGCTTCTTGCCATTATCACAGTCTGCCTACTCATCATCTTGCACTGAATCTACTGAAATAGTCTTTCTGGTTCCTCTTTTTCCAACATGTTGAATTGGGCCCTCAAGAACTGACTCCATTTTTATCTAACCAAACCCATAAACTTAGAATTGCTTGATGCTCTGTACCTGCTCCATCAAGTCACTCTGCATGGCTTTTCTCCATTCATATCACGTAAATTCTAACGTCCTACTGATAGCCTTCAAGGCCACTCATGACCGAGCCTTGCTACTTCCCAGTTCTCATCTTCCACACTCCCTTTTACTTATTCCACTCCAGACACAGTTGTTATTTCTCTATGGCCCAAGAACAAGCCTGCCTTTTACACTTCCTTCCATGGTCTGTAATGTTCTTCCCCCAAACACCCAGCTAGCTCAATTTCTCACTGTTTCACCCTTTATTCAAACATTACATTATCAATGGGCCTTTTGGGAACATGCCATTGGACAGTACTTTCATCGGCTTATTTTTCGATCATTACACTAATTATTATGTTTATGTCTATATATTTTTTTCTTCAGTTAAATGAAAGTTTATACATAGCCTGCAATTCAAAGGTACTCAATTTGATGTCATGTGTATCTCCTTGTTTAGACTGTCAGAAAGCAGAGACCAGGGACTGTGTTCTCAGCACTCAGCTTGGAGTCACATTTTCCATGTGTTCAATAAACATTTTTAAATGAATAAATTCAGTGTCATCTTCCAGTCTTCTATTTTGACTCTCTGACCCTCATTAATTCACTAATATGCTTATATTGCACTTACAATCTAAACCATATTCACTAGCACTTGTTTCTAAACTATGTCCAGTCTTTAATTCTTTGAGGCTCTTAATTATTATGCTAGGTTGTGTGTTGCATCTGATGGTAGCAAAATAATGTCAGTCTTTGGTCAGGCCTTCTCTCCACTGGGCAGCCCTGCAAGTAAATCAAATACTTTTTTTTCTTTTTTAACCCAAAATAAGTCCCTCTGCTCCTACCCACTCTACAAATACCTTGGCACCATTAGAGATGTCAGATGCAACTTCCCCTCTAAATCTTTCATTATACTTTCTGATGTGATGAATATCCTCATGAGCTCTATTATTTATTGATTAATTTGTTCAGTCAATAATTAA
>NW_004567122.1:25547684-25549689 GCF_000260355.1 Condylura cristata | reverse complement strand
CATCCGTTTTTGAGCATTTGGGCTGTTTCCATGTCTTTGCAATTGTAAATAAAGCAGCAATAAACATGGGGGTGCAGGTGTCTTTGAATCAGTGTTTTTGTGTCTTTTGGGTAGATACCTAGGAGTGGGGTTGCTGGGTCGTAGGGAAGCTCCATGTTTAGCAGTTTGAGGAACCTCCAAGCAGTT
Source organism: Condylura cristata (assembly GCF_000260355.1). Lineage (NCBI taxonomy): Eukaryota > Metazoa > Chordata > Mammalia > Eulipotyphla > Talpidae > Condylura > Condylura cristata. The sequence continues at coordinate 25,549,503 of NW_004567122.1, read as the reverse complement.
TTCCATAGTAGTTGTACTTGATTGCATTCCCACCAGCAGTGCAGGAGAGTTCCTTCTTCTCCACATCCTTGCCAACATTTGCTGTTGCTAGTTGTTTGAAGATGTGCCATTCTCACTGGGGTGAGGTGGTATCTCATTGCATCTCCCTTATTACAAGTGATGTTGAACATTAGAAAAAGTATAATTTTTAAAAAATTTAGATGTGTAAGTGCTATAGAGGAATCACTTCTGAGAACAGCAGTTAGGAACCTGATTTGGATAGAATGGTTAGGATTGGTGATAATAAGTTGTGATCTAAAGGATGAGAAACTATACAAAGACTATGAGAAGACTTTACTCTGACCAAAACAAACAGCACCTTCAAGTTTCAGAGGCAAGAATGTGTTTACTGTGGCAGACTGACAGGAGATGAGACTGGAAAATAAAGGGGCCCAGCAGTAAGAATCTTTTAAGTCACTATAAGGAAATCATTGACTTTGAAAAGAAATTGAATAATTTAGAAGAATTATATATAGGTGATTAATTTGACCCACATCATGCTTTGTTTGATTACATTTAAAAAAATATTTACTTATTTATACATACAAGAACTGGGGTACAGGCTATTGAGGTGCAGAGGGGTGATGGTGAGAGGATTCATCAGAGACAGAGTGGGGAACAGAACAGGCAGAGCCACTGAAATACACTGCTGAGGGGGCAGGAGATATAGGAGAGGTCTACTGCGCCATGTGTGTCAGCTCCCTGGCTGAAGATGGAGCTCATGCTGTAGTGGCTGGGGATAGCTTCATCTTTCTGTGCTGTAACCCCTTGTGCCACCAGGGAGAGCTCTATTTGATTACATTTTTAAAACATCAGTCCAATAGCTGTGAAGATAATTGATTAGAGGGTAAGAATGGAGTTGATACAATAATATAGGCCTATTACGATGATGGTGGCTTGTAGGAAGGTGACTGAAGTGGTAAAGATAAACATAGGCTCACTAATCCAAGTTAAAACTTTGGACTTTGCTATCTCTTCTACTTCTGCTAGTAACATGTCATCAGTTATGACATTTTCTAGGTTCCAACCTTTATACTTTTTACACGACTCCCTATTCTCTGTTCCCACTAACCCAACCCATGTTACCTCTCACCTGCATGACTGCAATGGCGTCATTACTGATCTCAACTTTCAGTCTGACTTGTTCCAATGCAACCTACGTGCTGCTGCTAGAGGACACTTTCAAAAACACAACTCTGAGTATGTTTCCACTCTGCTCAAAACTTCCCAAAAGCTCTATAGTTTAGGAGTCCCTAATACTCCAATTTAATCTACATATACTTTTTTTAGCCCTTTTATCCATCAACAGTTATATAGGTTTCTTTCATGTCATGGCTATTATAAATATTGCTGCAGTGAACATGGGGGTACATTTACCTTTTGAGTCAGATTTTATGGTAGTTCTATCTTTTTTAAAGATTTAATTTATTTGTTTATTTATTTACATATTACTCAGGCTATAGTGGTGATAGTGCTGAGACTTAAAACCCTAGCCCACCAGGGAGGTAGCCTGGTTGTGCCTATTTAAAGTCCCACCAACAATACACAAGTTTTCCCTCTTTCGTACCTTCTTACCAACACTTATTTGTCTAATTTGAAAGCATCTGTTCTCAAGATCTATTCCTGTTATTACAAATGGTAAGATATCCTTCATTTTTTTTTAAAGATTTATTTATTTATACAAGACTAGGCTACACGCCAGAGATGCGGAGGGTGAGAGGATTCACCAGAGACAGAGTGGGGAGCGGAACAGACAGACTGACGAAGTCCACTGCTGAGG
>NW_004567122.1:25531155-25547134 GCF_000260355.1 Condylura cristata | reverse complement strand
AAAGAAAGAAAGAAAGAAAGAAAGAAAGAAAGAAAGAAAGAAAGAAAGAAAGAAAGAAAGAAAGAAAGAAAGAAAGAAAGAAAGAAAGAAAGCCTATCCAGGATGAACTGTAACCTTGAATTGCATGGTGAAATGCCTTAGGCCACTTAAATGTGTTTATTACACCAAACTGAATTTCAGACTAGGTGACTGGAAAAGAGAGTAGAAGGAAACCCAGACTGGATCAACAGGTTTCTCCAGCTTACACCAATGGTCTCTAGGGAGATTCTTCCACTCCTTGAGGACGAAAATGTATCTTCATGCTATGAATAGGTTTTATTGAGTACTGAAAAGTACTCAAGGAGGGAAAGGTGGATAAGATTCTTGACATCAGGAAGCTGATGAAATGTCTATTGGGGAAAATTTTGGGGAAATATTTGTACATAGTTAATTATAAAATTATTTATAAAATAATGTTAGTGAGAAGGTACTGTTGCTGTGGGAACCAGTAACAGAGGGCTTACCCAAGTCTGGAAGGGAGACTTTATTATTCTTTTGTGTGTTGTGTATGTGAACCTGTAATGTTAAGTATTGATCATTGTCACACACACATCCCTGGGGAGGGAGGTTTTAAGGTTATGGGGCTATGTATACTGAGACTCAGGGTGTAAGAGTAAACTTATTGGCAAGAAGAGGTCTGAAGAAGTGTTTCTGGCAAAAGAAGGCTAAATGGAGTGAGGCATTTCCTGAGGCTCAAGCAGGAAAGGGGGATGATCCAGCAGAACCAGTTATAGCTTTGTTGAAGCTATAGAAATATTGCTCCTCCTGTTCTTACTAAGTAGAATCCTAAGTGGGTAAGCTATCTTGGAAACACTAACCTTGCTTCCGCTTAAGATATAGAAGTATTCCCACTTAAACACATTTAAGGCTTTCTCTCTCCTCCTCTACCATCCATTGCTCTGCATGAAGATGATCATTCCCTGCCATGTCTTCTCACAAGATTTTCAAGTGACTCCTAGTCAAGAAATTAAAACAGAATAGTCTCATTCCCTAGTGAATTTGTATGAAAACTGGAAATAAAATCAGATACAATTCCAAGAGAAGACATTAGAGAAGAAAAGCTGGATCATTAGGGAATCTCACATAAACACACATATTAATGCTGAATCAAGGTCACTAAGCATCTTGCCACAGCATGCTGAAAACACTGCTACTATTAGGGCACTTTATTAAAAAATCATTTTTCTCTTTATATGCTTCTGCACTACTAGGTTTGCTCAGTAATATATACATGAGACCTTTGAAAAATATAAACAAACATGCTAATTCATTAGCAAAGAACGGAGTATTTAATACCTAGCATCCAAATACACCTGGCACACAGCTACATTTTATAAATTGTGAATTCAAGAAACACATGTACTTTGCAGCTGTAAAGACAGATGGGGGTAATGTCCCCAAGCTGGAGACCAATGTTTCCTTCTTTTGCATAGGTCTGTCGCCCCCTAAAGACCCTTCAGATAGGTGCGCTCAGCCCAGGGATTGGTAGCGGAACCTCGAGGAGGCGGAACTGTCGACTGGTAGTTGAGATACTGGGGACTATCGCAAACGAGGCACCGCCAGCCCGGAAGGAGCTGAAGCGAGTTGGGGCCGCGGCAGCCATCGTGCTTTACGGTTCGGTGTCGGAGGGTGGAGGGCCGACCCCAAGCAAGGAATTGCGTTCTCTCCAGTCCCAGGTGAGTGGTGGCCGCCCTTCCAGGACAGCCGGCGAGCGGCACTGTGGGCCTGTGGGAAGGCTTACTTTCTGAACCGGAGCCCTCCGTGTCCCTGCTGGTGGACGGACGGAGAAGGGGTTCCAGTTTTCCGCCCTGGAAGCAGGCGGCGCGAGGGAGGACAGGTTCCTTTGCTGTTTTGCTGGAGCCCGCTCAGATGACCCACGGGGCATGACACCACTGCTGTCCAGTGGTGGGTTATGCCCGGAAAAAAACAGCATGACTCGAAACTTCAGGGGTGCCCTTCTTCACCTCGATTTTTTCAGCCAGTAAGGTGAAGGCTGTGGGGATCATTGACAACACTAGAGGTGGTGACGCGGTATGTTGTTTTCAGTTCTCCCAAATAATGTGGGGCACACTGAGCTCCCTAAATGGTAGTTAATTTAACTTCTTGCCAATGCCCAAGTTTCGGTTGAGTGGGAACAATATATACTTCTGGGGGAGGGGGGGAATGTAGTGATCTACAATTTGTTTAAAGATTTTTCCCACTAGGAAATTAGTTTTAATAACAACTAAAACGCTGATATTTTTGAACCCCAAAACAAAACTCTCCAGGAATTTAAGGTACTTGGTGTGGGCAAAATGAGGAGAAGAAATTCTTTTAGCTTGAAAGGTAAACCCAAAAATTACTGACATTCTCATATAAAGTTCTGTATTACTACTTCTCTTACAAGGATGTTCTGTGATCAATTAAAATATCACTTAGAGTAAGTCACGATGAAGCAAATAAGGAAAGGAACCTTCTTTCACTATGTATAAGGGAGGAAGGGAGCTAGTTGTGCATGCTGTGGTCCACTAAGAAAGGTAGTGTAACATCTCTGTTTTACAGATGAGGAAAGAAGGAAGATTTACAACTTGTCAGTATTAGTGTTGCCTATAGATCAAAACAAGGTGACTATCTAGTATTGCTTTGGTGGGTTTGCATTCCGCAACAAAATATTTTGAACTTGGCATTTTTTGAGTTTGCAGGAAAAGGAAGGTTTTGGCTTCATTGTAGGAATGTCAGAGAAGTATTGTCAGTAATTATGTCAGTTAGCAGTTTAAATAAAGTACATTTTAACCTTCCTTTGCCTCGACCTCCAAGCAAGAACTGAAACAAAAGATTAGATTATCAGAAATGAGCATCACTGCCACATCATTTGAAGCTTACAAATCAAAATTCTACAGTAATGATTCATTTCTCCACCCTCTTCTTTAAGTACACCTGGCTTAAACGTTTATTTTTCAGCAAGACATTACTAAGCAAATATTTTTGAAATCAGGTTGGAAAGTTTCTTTTCCTTCTATCTAGCTTTTAGAACGATTTCTAAAGTATTTTAAGGATTGAAATTGTCGTTGCTTGCTTGTTTTGATTCTTGTTTTTTCACTTCACTACTCAGATTCACACTTTTATTTTGTCATGTAGAGTATTTGCTCCTTTTAAAAAATTCTGTTTATATTGGTCACAGATTTAACCTTCTGTCAATGGAGTGTCACTTTTCCCTAAAGGAAATTTGAGTATGTATTTTTTGTTGATTACATGAACCAAAAGGTCTGTTCCATTGCTATGAATTAAGTCCCAAAATGTTTTCTATGTGTATTACTGTTTTAAAACTTGAAAGCTAAAGAAAGAAAATTTAATATTTATTAAGATAGTATTTAGAATATTTATTTAGGGAAGAATATTTATAAAGCATTTAATGTCAATCCTTAGGAATGCACAGGGTCTTGCCAAAATTCTACAAAACATGGCTAGTAGTGTTTTGGCCTTCTTTATATTTCTAGTACTAATTGAGTTTGAAACAGAGGCATGTGTAATTCTTAAGTCAGCTTACAGATAATTTACCTGACCTTATGGTGTTTTGTGCAAGATTTCGTCTTAAGCCTGAGAAAATTGGGTAAAAATTTATAACTGATCTCTTCTGATGAAATTTTTTTACCTGGAGTTGAAGGATACTATTCTTGTGCCTTTTCTGGTAATAGTCAGTGATGGTTTAACATTTAAAGTAATAGCAGAATATCATTACAAATTTATTTCATGTAAAAGATGTTAATGTTGCATTAATTTAACATTGGTATTTAAAGTTCTTGGATTTTAGTGTAGTCTGAGCTAATACCCCTTTATATTGTTAGTATTCTAAGTTTTCATGTACATTACCATATTTAATCAGTCTCTGAAGTCTCATTTTCATTACATATAGGAGGAAACTGTGCTCAAAAAGATTGGCTTTCCTAGGATGAAACAACTGTATTTCAAAAATGCATACTAAACTTAGTTTTTTATAAAATTCTAAGTTTGGGTACTCTATGTATATAGCCACAGATCTAACATGCTTTGCTTCCCAAAATTATTAATGTACTGATTCTATAATCCTACAGTGATGTCAGATTGGCCTTTTTAGAATATTATAGCTTTTATTTTCTCCCAGCACTACTCTGGAGTATTTATTTATTTTTTAAATTCTCTCCCTGTCCTCGGTACTTATAGCTTGTCATCTTACGTGTATTTTTTTTAGAAGTTCATAACTTAATAGTTTATGTAAATTTAAAAAAATTTAATAGCTAAACAGCTAAATATAGTATTTATACTTATAAAGTGTATTAGTTTTTTTAGTATATTCACAATGTTGCACTACCATCAGCACTACTATCAAATTACAGTACATTTCATTATGCATAAAAGAAATCTGGTACTCATTAGCAGTCATTCCTCACTTTCTTTTATCCCAGTCTCACAACCACTAATCTACTTATTCTAAGGATTTGCCTTTCTGGACATTTCATGTAAATGGAATCATCCATATAAATTAAATAGGACAAGGCTTTAAGAAGTTATTTGTAACCTGAGAGGTTCTGTTCCATTACATCCTTTGCACTGATTTTCACGTTACTTGAGTAGATCACTTCTAATCTGCATTGGGACTTTTCCTGTTTGGTGTTCATGCAATAAATAAATCTGCTGACGTGTATATGTTTCCTTGTTCTTGACCTTTGCTCTTCATAAGTCTTAGTAGTGTGTTCATGGTGTTGTGTAACCTGTTCTCAGAACTCAGGTATCTGTAGCTAAATAACTTATTTTTAGTTGGGGATCTGTGTTTCTACTTTAAAATGACTAGTCACTTGCAGCCTGTTTTAAGGTTCTTAGAAACTGACTTTACTGATCTATTAAGTATCTCCTTATCTTCTAAAACAGAAACTGTTCTTCCCCCTTCCTTCACATACTGTGTAATTAGATTATTTTTCAGGGCACAAACTTTACAATAATAAACTGGGACTGTCTTTTTCCTTGCTGCATTCTGCCCTCTGTCAACCCTCATAGTTCTCATCTGCGACAGTCACCTTCAGCTAAGACTTTGTAACTTGATTCAGTCTCCTATAGCCATACCTTCTATTCTTCTAAGTGATTCCACTGCCCGTCAGTGTGAACTGTATATACCCTATAGGCTTCACTTTTCTTTCATCTCCAGTTCCCTTCTGTTCTCCATGTCATAGTCAGGCCTTGAAACTTGCCACCACCTGATTATCATTTTTTGGATTCTATTTATTTGGAGGGGGGGGAGAGGGGGAGGGCTGTTTATTTTTTCCTCTCTTGAATTCTTGAACTTGTGTTCTCCACTTTGCTGGCATAATTCCTGACTCATCTTTTACCTCTCTTGTGCTTTTACTACATTTATACCAGCTTTTCTACTTAACACTTTCCCGTTATCCCAGTTCTATGAGATACCTGCCTTTGACTCTTCCCCCTCCCCTACTTATTTTCACACTTTTATCCTCTCAACTTTACCCGATCAGAGTACTTCAGTACTCTCAAGTTCCTATTACCCTTATAATTTTTCAGATCCTGTTCTGGACTTCATCTCCATTCACTCCCATTCTCTAATGCTGAGCACATTGCTGGGGAGAGGGAGAGGTTAGAGATCCGTAGATTGGTACTGCTGTGAATCTTTTCAACCCCAAATATTTTATTTTAGCAAATTTTTAAAAAGATTGATTTATTTATGCATTCAAGAGCTGGGGTGTAGGTCAGAGGTACAGAGGGGCAAGAGGATTCACCAGAGAAAGAGTGGGGAGCAGAACAGGCTGACTGACAGAAATACACTGCTGAGGGGAGCAGCAGGCATAACAGGAGGTCTGCTGTACATGCAGGTCATCTCCCTGAATGGGCATCGAATTTGTGCAGCAGTGGGTGAAGATAGCTTCATAGAGCTGAGACTTAACCCCTTGCACCACAAGGGAGGCTCACTTTTAGCAGTTTTTTTTCTGCACACACCCATTTTCACTTTTGGTGTCAAACTGCTGCTACTTCCTGAACCTCGTTCTAATTTCAGAAGAAAGAGGTGTACTCTCAGCTCAGACACTAGAGTCTTTGCCCCTTTTAGTTAATTCCTTCTTTATTCTCTCATCTTTAACCTTTCCCTTTCTACTGATTCCTTTCTTTCAGCTTAATATATTCAAGTCTTGCCTTTACTTAAGAAAACCTTACTTCCCTCATTCCTTTTTAAACCTTTTGAAGAGTAATCGCTCCTGTCTCCTTTCACCTTTCCCCTATTAATCACCAATCCTATTCACTCTAATAGCAACCAAGTACTACATACTTCCATTGTGCATTTTAACAGAGTTTTTTTTTTTTTTTTTTTTTTTAAGGCACCTGCAACTTGTTTCAGGCCACAGAGCTAATGACTCCTGGAGATAGGCTTTAGGATGTGCTTTAGAAACTGGTCATAGGCTGTCCTGTATTATTCTACACCATAGACTGGAAATGTTCTCAATAGTTGACTCCTTGTCACCAAAGCCAGCTGTGACATCTTTGTAGCTGTATTTGATCTGGCTAATTTCTTTCCAGTTTTGCCACAGTCACTTCAAGTTCTACCCTTTTGGGGTTTCATTGGTTCTTCCACCTGTAGCTGTTCCTTAAGTCTATCTCATTAAGTCTAACTCATTTCTTCTACAGTATTTGACAGATGTTTGTGGCAGGACTTCAGGCAGATATGTTAGGAAAACACTCAACATGATCACGTTTTTTTAAAAAAGATTTACTTATTTACGCTTATAGAACTGGGATACAGGCCAGAGGTGTGGTGGGTGAGAAGATTCACCAGAGACAGAGTGGGTAACAGAACAGGCAGATCTACAGAAATACACTGGAGCAGCGGGCAGTAGAGGTCTACTGAGCCATATAGGTCAGCTCCCTGGTTGGGGATTGAACTCGTGCTGCAGTGGCTTCTGAGAGCTTCATAGTGTGGTGCTTTAACCTATTGAGCCACCAGCAAGAGCCCAAAATGATCACAGTTGTATAGTGCATTAAAAACGAGAACAGTGGCCCTCCTTGTTGGCGCAGCAGGTTAAAGCGCAGTGCTGCAAGCTAGCCGCAACTGCCTCAGTGAGAGTTCAACCCTCACCCCAGAAGTGATCCACATGGTGTGCCAGATCTCTCCTGTCTCGCCTGCTGTTCTCCTCAGCAGTGTACTTTATCAGTCTGCCTGTTCTGTTCCCCCCTCTGTCTCTGGTGAATCTTCTCACCACCCCTGCGCCTCTGGCCTGTACCCCAGTTCTGTGTGTATAAATAAATCATCTTAAAAAATGAGAACAAATTTGGGAAGGAGAATGGGCCAGGGGTATTAAAGTGGGAGAGGTAGGTAGTGGATGTTGTGAAACACTGGAATGGAAGTTTCAATCATTTCTCAACTCAAAAATGTCTAATGAGTCTCCATCCACATGTATAGGGTGGCCATATCATTTATCATCAAAGAGGCACTCTTACAATGTCAAAACCATTAGGTGGTATGATTAAAAAATATGTAATCATTTAAACAAATTTAAGCCTTTAAAACTATTTGTTATAAAACTTTATTGAATGAACCAATGAAAGGAAAAGGGCTTAGACAGAGAAGTCAGAAAGAACTGGGCTGAAACTTAGATGTGTCAGTCACTAATAGCTGAAGTTTGTCAATTTCTTCTTCGTAAGATGGAAACAGTAATATATTTACCTTGAAAGACTGAACTAGTTAAGGTGAGATATCTCTCTCTATACCATGATATATCTATAATAAGACAGATATAAACATACATACATATAAGTCAAGGGCCTAGTACTGTGGGCTATATTAAAGTAATAATGTCAGCTAATAGTGAATAGTTACTCCATGCCAGGTCCTAAATGTTTAGTATGTAGTAATTTATTTAATCTGTACAATAACCATCTCAAGTAGCTATTACCCCTGTTTTAGAGGAAAGTGAAGTAATTTGTGTAAGGTAGTAAAAGTGATAAAACCGTGGCTCCAGAGCTCCTGCTCTTAACCTCTATACAATAATGTCCATAGGAGTTCAATAAATGATAGCTAGTATTTTTTGTATGTTATATTAAATTGGAAGGGTGGTTCAGTATTATTTCTTATGTCTAGATATATAGGTAGCAAACGTGAAGAACAAACACCTGAACCTGTTTTTCTTCTCAAACAGTGTAACAGCAAATAAACAAAGGAAGGTACCTCACTTAGTAGAGACAAAATGACTTTTTATCCCCTTGTCTGCAGTTAAAATAGATTAAGTTCCTCACTGGAACAAAAGAGAAAACAGACCAAAAAGTGAAGGGGAGTCTTTTTAAATGCATGCCCCTTTGCTCCAGACCTGATGCACCACACAGTCAGGTTAGAAAAGAGACAAGGGCTCCTCTTGCCTTTTTTTAAACCATTAAAATAAAATCCATATGTTTCTACACAGCAGAACACATAAAAGGAGACATTTTTAAAAATCAAAACAGAACAGGAAGGAAAAACTCAAACAAGATAAAAGAAAAGCACTTCTACCACTGAATCTAGACTTTGAGTTATTGAATCCCAGGACTGTTAGAGAACATACTGTTAGCTGCCTGGAGTTAATATCAGGTTTGTGCCTCATTCTGGCTCCTACCTCACTGTTTAGCACCCACTGACTTTACTGTTTGCATCTTCCTCACCCCAGTTTTATCACCTGACAGTGCCTGACTTCATGTATTCATTTACTTTCCCTCCTCTGCCTATTGGTATGCCACTCACAACCTCCTGGCAAACTCTTAATCTTCAAGAAGCTGGCTAACATCATCCAAGAAACCTTTCCTCATCTTCTTGCCACTTAGAATTATGGAAATAGGACTTAGATGTAGAGATAAGCAGAACTGGTTTTCTCAATTTTTATACATAATATATGCATTTGTGAGCATGCCATTCCTCTTCCTGTTGCATTTTATTATTATTACTTTTATGTTATGATTTTTAACCCCCCCCAGTAGCTTATGATATACAGTATTGACAATTTTTTTGTTTGTATTTGTATAAGTCTTAAAACTCTAACAGGTAAGTCATTACCATTCTAGGTAATATACTATTCATTTCAGTGTTTTTCATTTACATTTGCATGACTAACTTATTACTTTTGATTTTAACTTTTTTGAGAGAAAGAACATGTTTATCATCAGTATTTGTTTTCCTTCTGGTGTCTGCTTCAGGCTGTTGCACATTACGAGTTCATTAAACATGCATTGAATTGAGTAAACTATCTTAACACACTATTGCTCTATTTGATTTTCTACAGTAAAAATGGACAGTTCTTTTTGAAAAAGATATCCTACCTAAAGATCTTCAGAAAAGATGGGCAGGTTCCTCGTATATACTTTCTTAGAGTGCAGGTTTCAGTTTCTATATGACCAAGAGGGTAGAATGTTATAGAAGGTATTATTTTCCATGAATAAAATAGTAGCTTCTAAGATACTGGATTTTTGTACATATGTTACTATTATATACTAACACAAGAAACTATTCATAATTTGCCACTCTTAATCATGAATCAGTGGCTGCAAGAACAAAATTCTGGTCATGCTAGTTCAAAAAAAAAATGAGAGAAGAGGGGAGAAGCTACTGCCAGGATCTGGGGCGTTTCCTGCTAGACCTTGTCCAACTTGGAAGTCTCTTTTCTGTCTCTTAACTCTCATATGAATATCAAAGTGACAGTAGATTCGTATCTTCTAGGAATTCTGAGTATGATGGGCCCATCTTTGTCATTCTTGGCACTCTACTGGAATGAGTAGTTAAACAAAGAAGTACTGTATCACACTCTGTCTAAAAAATATCAAATTAGCACAACCCTTTAACTTTTAGGACTTGGTTCAGATTTTGGGCCTGGGTGCCTTTGTTCAGCTCTAGAAAATGAATTTAGTTGATTTGAATGTCCATTTCTATATAATATATGATCTTTCTTTTCTCAAGAGGTTTTTTTCTTTTCCTTACTAACCCTGTCAGTCAATCCTGAATTGGACTACAGTCACAGAATACTTAACAACAGAGATATATTCTGAGAATTGCATCATTAGACAACTGTGGGAACTTCTAGAATATCATTACACAAACCTCGATGGTATAGCCCACTGTACACTAAGGACACATGGTGTGTCCTATGGGGATCAGGACTGCATGACTGCATATGGGATTTCTCATCCACCCAAACACTGTAACTTAAGTTTTTTTTTTTTAAGAGATTTTAAAAAACATTCAATAATATAAAATTTGAAAAATCAGAAAGATGACAAACCCAAATGTTTCCACCTAGTACCAAGTGCTACAAAAGACCAAAAGAAAAAGACTTTTTTTACTTCACATGGGTATAATTAGACTTGGAAGCTTATTACTTTATCATCAAACTTCCTTTCTACTCTTTTTATTCCCACATATTCTTTTCCTCATCCCAAAGAAGGCTCTGGTAAATATTCCATGAGCCATATATACTCTAATTTATTTAACTTTTTGTTGAACAAAGGTTATTTTCCAACATTTTCCTTAGTAACACTTCAATACTTTTTATATACATAAAGCTTTTCCATACTTAGACCAGTTTCTAAAGTAGAATTCTTGTGTCACATGGTATTGACAGATACTTTATTGCCAAATTAGTTTTGGAAAAGAATTGAGCAATTTTGTTGCCATTTTTTAAAAATATAATAGAATAGTTTATTTTTACATCATTTTGCACATTTTTTTTTTCATCTCAATTGTGATCCCCGTGGGCTTCCCATCACCAAGTCACCCGTGTGCCATCACCATAGCCCCCACCCCCACCCCCTGCTTTTGATCCCATTCCCCACTCCACCCCCACAAAATGTCTCTGGCATATGGCTGTTCATTAATCTTCTTATTTTCTCGCCTGCTCCATTATACTCCTGCTATGAGCAAAACCATCCAGTATTTTTCTTTCTCTTTCTGGCCTATCTCACTAAGCATGATCTTTTCCAACTCCATCCAAGTTGCTGCAAAAGACATGTGTTTCCTTTTTTTGGTTGCTGAGTAATTCCATTGTATATATGTACCACATCTTTTTAATCCAGTCATTTACATTTGGGCAATAATGCCTTTCTTTTAACCACATCTTTTTTAGGCATGGCTCTTTCAATACCTTTTCATGTTTGCTACTTTAATGGATAAAGAATGGTCTCTATTTAATATTCCAATTGCTTTTTTTTTTTAAATGCATCAGTATAAATCCCTTTAGATCAGCCTGGATATAAGTGTTTAACTCCTTGTACTAAGGCTATTATAGGATTAGTTATACTTGGTGTTTGATGTTGATTATAAACTTTTTTTTTCCAGACACTGTAAGATTTGGATATGTCCTTCATATTTGACTGGATTTACAGTGGTTTCAGCAGTGTGCTACAGTTTTTAGGTAACGTTGACCCTATTGTTACCCCATTTAATGCTATTTTAGTAGTACTTATTTGTCTAGAGGTTCTTTATATAGAAACAATTATAAACATGGACTTTGAAATCATACAAACATGTTCAGTTACCCATGTACTCTGTTATGGCTGAAAAAGAGACTTGAAGGAGACACATGGGGGAGAGACATGCAGAGACTCTTGAAAGAAAGTTATATTAACAACATAATTATATAATCTTGGGCAAGTTACTTTTTCTATTTAGCCTTAATTTCCTTATCTGTAAAATGCCATTTGATTCCTATATCATAAGGTTAATAGAGATATTACTAACGGGAATAGCTATCATTAGCATGTAGCTAGCTGGTATACCCAGAGACCCCAAACTGTTAATGGCTGCAGCTCTAAAAGGAATTGGACTACCAATGTGCACAAAGACAAAGGAAGCATACTGTTAGTGTGAAAGATTTTTAACAGAAATATGTGTACAGAGACAGAAGTAAGAATATTCCTAATACAACTCTGAAAATTGCCCATCTCCTCATGGGCAAATGCCCAGCTAAATCAGCTCAGCCCAAACCAGGGCAGCTGAAACATGAACGCTTACCACAAGTCTGAGGTACCTTCAACTAGGAAAATAAGAGAAAGAACTTAGGCAAGTCCCAGAGAATATAGACAGAAGGAAAAACAAAAAATTCAAAAAGTACAGGGCCCTCCCTGGGGGCCTACTGGGTTAAAGCACAGTACTATGAAGCTTGCCACAGCTGCTTCAGCACAAATTCGATCCCTGGCCAGGGAAGTGATCCACATGACACAGCAGACCTCTCCTGACACACCCGCTGCTCCACTCAGCAGTGTACTTAAGTCATTCTGCCTGTTCTGCTCCCCACTTTGTCTTTGGTGAATCCTCTCACTGCCCCTGCACCTCTGGCCTGTACCCAGTTCTGTATGCATGAATAAATAAATCTTTTAAAAATTCAAAAAGTACAGATTGAGATAACAGCTGCCATCGTCGCTGCAAAGGACAGCCTCCCCACTTATCTCTTTCTCATGTCTTTTCCAAGTATTTCTTTCAAGAGTCTCTGCATGTCTCTCCCCCATGTGTCTCCTTCAAGTCTCTTTCTCAGCCATAACAGAGTACTTGTTGGCACTTGTTGGCTACAGAAGCAAGAGAGAGAAGGGCCTGTCTCCTGCGTTTCATATTATAGGTCCACCTGGCCACTCAGTTCCTTCTTAAGTTCTTAGTAGCCCCTGTTCAGGAAATCTGGTACATAGCACACTGGGACTTGTAGCCCAGGGCAGCTGCATTGCAAGAGGGCAGGGAATAGCATCCATTCTATGCTCCTCCTGTTTAGCACTACCATTTATTAGTCAGTTTACTTGAGTCCTGCATAATCTACTTATATTGGGGTCCTGCAGTCTACTTATGAGTATTTGGAGGCTTTCCCACACCAACAAGTAGGGAGTACAAAAATTCAATTAAATTCTGACACTATCTACCCAAAGAGAGAGTCAGATTCCAGGAATTTCTCAGATTCCTGTCAGCCTCCATTTCACCCTCCAGGGGTGTCACCCGGGCTTCTGGCAAACCCTTAATAAGTTGGAGGTTACCATGACCTCTTCAGATACCAGCTGTAAGCCCATGGTATTACCTACACTTTTGGTCAGCTGGTTATAAGTCAAGGGTTTCCATAAACCCTTCTTCAGGCTCAGTTAATGTGTAAGAACAGCTCAACTCAGGAAATCTATTTACTCACTGGATCCCCTATTTATTACAAAGGATATTATTCAGGGTCAGATGGGAGAGATGCATAGAGCAAGGTGTGGGGAAAGGGTGGCGCTTCCGTGCCCTCTCCCAGCATTGCTCTTCTCGTCAAGTCTCCACATGTTCACTGCTTGGAAGCTCTCTGATCCCCCTTTTTTGGAAGCTGCATTATATAAGCATGGTTGCTTAACTCATTGACCACTGGGACCATCTGCAGTTGAACTCGGCCTCTAAGCCCTTTCCACTCTCATCCCTTGAGCTCAGAGTATAGGGACCAGAAATTCCATCCTCCGATCCAGAGGTTAGTTCTCCAGGCCACCTTCTAAAGTACTTTCCAGAAAGCCTCCTTCATACATAACAAGAGGTACCTTGTTGCTCTCAGCACTTAAGAAATTCCAGAGTTTTGGAATTTCTTTCTTCTTTTCCAGAGTTTTGTGAGCCTTGAACTTAATGAATGCCAGATATGTATAAAAAACATAATCTGGTGATTTGAATGACTAAATTCTTTCTTATAAATCACAGTATTGCACATGCTTTATTGCATTTAATCTTCACAGAAATCCAGTGTATTCTTTTTATTATAAAAAATTCATGTTCCTTAAAATACCTTGATAATATAAATGGCAATTTATAATCTGCTAAATGAGACTTGCTCATCCAGCAGTTCTGACTGGTGATTTCCTTTATAAGCTTTAAAGATAGGAAAATTCTTAGTTTCTCATTCTTCTACTGAAGCCCTTGATTTGTGACAATTCAGTGAAACAAGCTTTTGATTGGGAGCTATACATTATTGCAATTACTTAGTGAAAATATTCCTGTCTTCTAGGCTAATGTTGTCCTTAGTTTGGTCTCAGCGTGATCATCATGTGGTGAAATGGCAGAAAAACACTTCATATACTTAAGAGTGATCAGCATTTGTAAATTGACCTCCAATTGTACTCCTTTAATATTAGTATTCTTGTACTATATATTATTAGGGGCCTCCCTGGTGATCTGGGCTCAGGTCTTAGCGTCTACCATTGCTTGGCCCACTGAACCAGCCTGAGTTGGATCGCTGGCCAAGGAGCTGATCCACATGGTGCAGCAGACCACTCCTGTCTCACCTGCTGCTCCTCTTAGCAGTGTATTTCAATAGATCTATCTGTTCTGCTCCCCACTCTGTCTCTGGTGAATATTATTACCTCCCTACTGCTGGCCTATTCCCCAGTTTTTCTAGCAAAAATAAGTAAGATCTTTAAAAATATATACATAATCTTAACTAAGAAAATTAATTTTGTTCAGAAACAATACGGTTTGACTATTATATGTTAAAAGGATAAAAATATTAACTCAGATTTGTCACTATTTGTATGTCTTAGAACCTTGATATTTGCATTTACTTTAACCAAGGTTTTTTCTTTTTAAATGAAATTCCTCCTATGTTTTATACTGTCACTCTACTACAGATCAAATCTTTGTATACAGGGGTTAAAGTCTCAGAGTTATCAAACTGTTGCCAGCCACTGTGGCATGACTTTGATCCCCTGGGCAGGGAGGGTGACCCACATGGTGCAGCAGACCTTTCCTGTCTCACCTTCTGTTCCCTCAGCAGTGTATTTCAATAGATCTGCCTTGTTTTCCTCTGTCTCTGGTGAATCCTCTCACATCCGCACCTCTAGCTTATACCCCAGTTCTTGTATGCATAAATAAAATAAAAATAAATCTTTTTTAAAATGTACCATTTTAGTGAGGGATACTAGTAATGGGAGTTTTATATGTATATAAAACTGCTCTTTTATAAAGGTTTTAAGGGCCCTTCCTGGTGGTGCAGTGGGTTAAAGTACAGCACAAGTGGGATCCCCAGCCAGGGGGGTGACCCATGCGGCACAGCAGACCTCTCCGCTGCTCCTCTCAGCAGTGATTTCAGTCAGTTTGCCTGTTCTGCTCCCCAACTCTGTCTCTTATGAATCCTTACCCCCCTTCAGTCCCATACCTCTGGCCTCTACCCCAGTTCTTGTATGTATAAATAAATAAATCCTTTTTAAAAAACAGGTTTTAAAAATTAAAGCTCAATACAGAATTCTGCAGTTAAGCATCAGTCAGTGCTGTCTTTTATATTTATCACCTTGTCTGTCAGTGACTGGTTAATATGTTTAAAGTGATGTGCTTGGTGTTTCTGTGGTGGTGGTTGTCATTTAGTGTTACGCAGTTCTATTATAGTTTAACCTTATTCTCGGGGAAATAGGACAATGAAGTAAATTTTTTACTGAAAAAAACTGGATAATTTTTATTTTTGAAACAATTTACATTCATCCATAAAAAATCTCTTTAATTTTTCTTTGGTCTAGCTTCATTTAAAACATGGTATCAAATATTTTAAGAATGTTTATCTAGTATTAGTATAGCACAGTTACTTAGTGTAAGGTGTCAAGGAAATCAGTGTTCTGGCATTACAGATAACTAAGGTAACATACTCTGTTGATTGAGGCAACATTTAGTGGTATAAAGACTTAAATTTCCAATTCATAATAGATTTAAAACAGCTCTTCAAAACTGTAAACAGGTTAGAAATTCAAGCTTATTGAAGCCACTGAAAAAAATCTTGGCCCTCCCTGGTGGTGCAGCAGGTTAAAGCACTGCACTGAGAAGCTAAAGCCACTTCCGCATGAGTTTGATTCCCACCTGCCCCGGAGTTGACCACATGGCGCGGCAGACCTCTCCTGACACGCCCGCTGCTCCCTTCAGCAATGTACTTCCTCGATCTGCCTGTTCTGCTCCCCACTCTGTCTCTGGTGAAGCCTCTCACCGCCCCTGAGCCTCTGG
>NW_004567122.1:25456390-25531055 GCF_000260355.1 Condylura cristata | reverse complement strand
AAGGTTTCACCAGAGACAGTGGAGAGCAGAACAGGTGGATTGAATGAAATACACTGCTGAGGGGAGCAGCAGGTGAGACAGGAGAGGTCTGCTGTACCATGTGAATCAGCTCCCTGGCTGGGCATCCAACCTATGCTGCAGCGGCTTGCGGATTGCTTTATAATGCTGAGACTTGACCCCTTGTGCCACCAGGGAGGCTACTAAATAAGAGTTTCTTCATCAAAAATCTAGAGTAAGTAGGAAAAATATATAACTAAATGGTAAATGTTATTTTGTACTTTTAATTAGAGTAATTTTTTTTAAAGAATTATTTATTCATACAGAACTGGGGTACAGGACAGAGATGCGGAAGGTGAGAGGATTCACCAGAGACAGCGTGGGGAGCAGAACAGGCAGATCGAGGAAGTACATTGCTGAAGGGAGCAGCGGGTGGGTCAGGAGAGGTCTGCCGCGCCATGTGGTCACCTCCAGGGCAGGCGGGAATCAAACTCATGCGGAAGTGGCTTTAAGCTTCTTAGTGCTGTGCTTTAGCCCGCTGCACCACCAGGGAGGGCCTAATTAGAGTAATTTTACTTGGGTAGTCTTTGTCAGATATATCTTTAATTAACCATAGCTTATCCTGCAGGGCTATACAAGAAAACTGGTAAATTGGTATTTCTTGGATTGGATAATGCAGGAAAAACCACATTGCTACATATGCTAAAAGATGACAGACTTGGACAACATGTCCCCACATTACATCCCAGTAAGTATATTCCTGGATGCTGTGTACTACTTTATTGGGTTATTCTCAAGCGTTAACCAAAAGTTTTCTATTTGAGTCTTTTTATTTGTAAACACATGATGATCAAGTGATTTGACCATTCTGAAAATAGTACAGTAAAATAATAGGTGATCCAGCTCATAGGGAACATATCTATATCTTGAAATAACATTCATTTCTTCCCCCCCCCCCCCCCACTTAGTATTCTCTTCTCCGGCTAGAAGAATTAAAAAATTAATGTCTGAGGAGTTATGACATGATTGAGGTCTACCCAACCAAACATTGCTTAGGTTATAGTCACCAACCACTACCTTACTTATATACCTGAATTTTTTTTTCAAATTTTAAAACTGTACTATTTCAGTTTTTAATTCAGTGGACTGATTATTGTCTTACAGTTCACTGGATACTCTCAAAAAAAAAACTCAGATTTTTCTAAGTTTTAAAAATTATTTTCTTAACTAGTACTTTTTCTAGTCCTGATAGATAATCTCACCAGTATCAAATATAGAAAACTAAAGAATTATTTCAAAAAACAAGGGAAACATTAAAACGCTCATAGAAAGTTTTACAAAAATTAAAACATAATCTGATGTACATTCTTTAAGAAAGACCACTTGGAAAACACTTGAAATCACTTAATATATACCATCCTGTGTATAAAATTATAGAATATAAACTGTTAAAGAAGTAAAGCAAATGTTAACGTGACAGAGTTAGTAGAAACAGAAGCATAACTTATAAATGACCTTGCTTTACAGTTGAAGACTACAAATCAGCTAGGCACAGAATTTATGGATAAGTTAATCCATTTTAATTTTGAAAAAGTAGTATGATCTTATTAATGAATAGACAACTGAGAATTAGACCAAAAAGTAGATACTATGACAGTTATTCAGTAAATATTCAAATAAAAACAAAGAATACACCAAAGTAGCATTTAATCTATAAAACTATTAGTGAGTGACATCGAAAAGCAAAATTTATAAAGTTAATGCATTTTTATATTAGAGAAGGGAATGTGGTTTGGCATGTAAGATTCTGATACAAGAATAATACTATTAAAGGAAAAATGGTCACGGTGAAATTGACTATATGAAATTGTTTGCAGAACCAGCAGAATTGTAAGATACTACAAAGTAGTCTTATATGTTAGTCATTTTTTAGTTTTTTGAAGTTGCTTCTTCATTTATTCAAGCACATTCAATCAAACCTTGTTCTAAGTCCAAAAGTAAAAGCAATGGTACAAAATAGATGCTGATCTGACAGCTTATATTAATTCAAGTTACATTTTTCAGTTCGTCAAAGCCCCCTATGACCTGGTAATTCCATTCATAGGAATTTATCCAGGAGAAATGTGAACATGTACAACAAAATTCTTGTATAGTAATGTTCATTGCCACTTTATTTGTAATAGCCAAAAACTGGAAACACCTCAGATGTTCATTTAAAAAAGAATCTATATATGGTGGTGGCACATGGGTGAACTGGTGGTAGGAAGCTCACGGGGATTATAAGATGGAAAATGATGTAAAGATAAACTATTATATTATTAAAAAAAATGAATCTATAAACAATAGGATGCTACTCGACAAGAAAAAGGAATAAACTCTTGCTAAAAAAAAAACTTGAGAAGGTGTTCAGAAAGTTTACTATTTGATGCTATTTACATGAAATTATAAGATTGGCAAAACTACCCTGAGGTGATAAGAAATCAGATCAGTGGTTGCTTCTCAAAGTGTAGGCAGGGACTGACTGGGGAAAAGGAAGTAGTCGTTCCTGGGATATAACAGTGTTCTTAATCAAATGGAACTTTTTTTGGAATTTTTTTTGTAAACTAGTTGGAATTATAACCATAAAGATAGTTTACCAACCACATATAAGCATTATTATTTCCTTATGGATAGTGACTTGGAACACAAATTGTACCTCATCCAGCTGACCAGACCTATATATACAGATTCTTTTTAACAAGGTAAATTATTCTGGGGCCTTGGTAGTCACACTGAATAGTTTACAGTTACCAGAAAACTAGACAAAAATTCATACACAACTGTTTTCAAATATTGGTAGGATGTGATTCTGCAGAACAGGAAAACAGCCCTTTCTGTATTCAAGTTTTATCACAGTGCAGGGAGAGAAAACCCAAATATAACCCAGTTGTCTTTATCAGGTGATATAGAAACCAGAATTTGGGGAATCTGAAGTGATTATAAGTGACTGGGCTGGGTACAAGAGAGGCAGGAGCTCTACAGAGAAAGAACTCCAGAAATTTATGTGACTGAAACTTTATGCACGCATAAGGTCAAACTTTTCATGACCAGTCATAGAACAGTATCTGGAGAAAGAGTAGTCATAGGAAATGTGTTAGCCAGCTAATTTCCAGAGCTCATGTAGAACTACAAGTCATTTTCTTCTCACCAGCTAGAATGGAGAGACTAGCTAATACATACCATTCAAGAGAGAGTCCAAAGGGACACTACTATGCAAATGTGACTAAAATAACCTCAAAATGAAGGCTGCCTTAGAGTTGCCCTAATTTACAAACAATTTTACTAACTGCCAAAATAAAATTAATCCCTCTTTCAGAGAATACAACAGAATCTACTATCAAAAAGTACTGAACGTGCAGGAAAATGTGATCCATTACCAGGAGAAAAATCAACTAGTAGAAACAAATCCAGAGTGACAAAGATGATAGAATTAGCAGATGTGTTAAAACAACTAATATGTGCATTGCTCATAGATTTACAGGTATATAATGAGAGAAGATATAAGACCAGAACAAAACGGAACCTCTGGTAATAAAAATACAGTAGCTGACATGAAATTTATATATTGTTTAAGATTAATGACCAATTAGACAGTGCCACTACTGCAGAAGGCTAGACCACTGAATTCAAGCGAATGTAATGAAAACTATGTAGAGTGAAGCATTTAGGGGAAAATGGAGACTCAGTTACTTGGGGGATGGTATCAAGCAGTCTGACAAACTTACCATTGACGTTCCAGCAGGGACTGGCAGAAAAAATACTTCAGTGGCCAAATTTTTTTATCAAAACTATGTCTTTAAAGGCTGTTTGTCACCTGTGAAAAAAGATAGCCATGAGAGAAAACCTATTTTACTGAAACTTTCATTGTAATTGCCATGGATTTCTGCTTTTGGTCCTGAGAAAGTAAGTCTGGAATTAGCCTTCCCATTGTAAATGACCAGAAAATTGTACAAGAATATATACAACTTTTTTTTCTGATATTGGGTTGTAGCTAGGCAGGGCTGTGATTCCTGAGAAGGAAAACACATTCCCCCCTTACTCAAGCTTTATCACAGTAAATATTTTTGCATCATTTCAGATGAATTACATTAAAAAAAAAAAAAGATTGGGGTAGTTATTTAAACTCACAGCAAATGTTCGTCTGACTAGATTAACATTTCAGCAGGAGAAATAGAGAAGGAAAAAAAGTAAGTGTTGGATTTGAGGTAGGTAGTGAATGTTTCTTTTTATAGTGTCAATTTGAATTGGAGTATATCTAATAAAAAGAATTCTGATATTTGATGTGATCTTATTTGCAGTTAAAGTAAGCGAAACATGAAAAAAAAGTACAAAATGATGTAAAAATAAACATATTATTAAAAAAAAGTAAGCCAAACATTAAATTTATGTACCCATAATTAATTTCTGATTTTCACATTGTAAATATATTTGTATTATTATTTAGCTTCAGAAGAATTAACCATTGCTGGCATGACCTTTACGACTTTTGATCTGGGTGGTCATGTTCAAGGTAAGGCTCTATTACTCATAGGTGCTTTTATCTAAATAAAAAAGTGGCTATTATGATCCAGTGCTTGAAATTTCATTCTATTCAATGAAGACTAGAATAGACTTAAAATTTAGGAATTATTACAGCCACACAAAAGCTTTAAAAGCAAAGGGTGATTTTCATGATATTCTTAGTCATTTTAAGTCTGAATTGCTTTTGGTGGTCAAGTATTGATTAATCTTTAGCTTTCACTCTCATCTCCCAATCCACAATTCACTTGTCATAATCATGTTACGAACATTTACACACTCCTATTCAAAACCTTCAGCATCTAACTCATCATCTACAAAATAAAAACTGGAGTTACTAACCTGGCATTTGGCATCCCTCTGATCTAATCCCCATTTGCTTTTCATGTCTTTATTTCCCATTATTCCCCTCCCCATTCTCCACTGAAACCAGACCCTCTTCATATCTTCTATAATCTCTGTGGGTTTTTTTTTACTCATGTTGAGCCCAACCGCAAGATAACCCACCTGCTGGACCAGAGGCTCCCTTCCCTGAGAAGTCACTCCCAGCTGTGAGTGCTCTCAATTATGCTTCTGTTGCACTCAGTGCTATGTGCATATGTCTACAAGTTTGGAAAGACTCCTATACTACATTTTCTGGCACTAAAATAATTATTTTTTATATTCCCAAAAGGACTTGACAGTACCCAGCATGTAGTAAGTCATAACTACCAAGTCGGTGAGCCTCCTAAAAACCTATTAGTTGAAAAGATTTTAAATTTAAATGGCTGTGGCTAAAGCATGAGACATGATAATTGTTTGAAATAAACAAATTTCTGGAATTAGATATCAATGGTATTTGTCTGAGACTTCATTTCTGTATTGTTTTTAACACTGTTCATAAAACTGAAGTTAGAGGAAAAAAGCTATTTTCCACTGGGCTACTTAAAAAAAACATTTCTCTAAAAAAAAAAAGTGGTTATGGGGACAATTATCTTCATGGTTTCATAGACTTTAATTTCTGTCATGAGTAGAATAGTTTGCCTCGATTATCTCATGTAACATACCTGTACTTGGTAGTCATTTCCTTCTATCACTGACTGTAAGTTTATCTGCTCTAAAACTGATAAGAAATGTGAAAAAACAAATATTGCAAATTTCTATAGTTGTCTTCAATTAACAACCTTAATGTGCAGCATTGTTCATTGATAGCAAATACTGATTCTACTTAGTAACATGGAAAACTGGGGTGGAGTAAAATATTTGACTTGCTCACAATCAAGGAGAGCCTAAAATTTCTTTTGGAAAGATTTTGCAATATTGGGTAAAAGATTAGCTATTAGTATGTATTGATCCTTCACTACATACACAAGTTAAAGGATAATTTGACATCTTGTTGGGCTCTTCTATCAAACCTCCTAGTAGGTTTTACTAGCAAATAAAATCTAACTCCTGATTGTTTTTTGTTAGCTCGAAGAGTGTGGAAAAACTACCTTCCTGCTATCAATGGCATTGTATTTCTGGTGGATTGCGCAGACCACGAAAGGTTGTTAGAATCAAAAGAAGAACTTGATGTAAGTTAACTAATTAAAACTAAACATAGTTGAAGGACTCTGATAAGCCTAAGGAAATAGTTTGGAGCTCTACATATAGGATTACAGCATTTCTGCAGGCTTAATGTAACTCCTGGCAATTTGTCTACTTCAGTGATTCTGTAAAATACAGGGGAGTAGCCTGGAGTAATTAGAGCTATTGAGGAAATGCTAACAGTCTTCCGTCCTGAAGCCTTCGGAGCTCACTCTGCAAGTATACTCTTGTGATATATTTCATGTCCGCTCCAGTCCCTGGTCATCTTAGGGTGCCAGTTTCTTCAGGAGTTGTCCAGGACTTAGAAATGGTATAACAAACCATCTTTGTGAGTATTGTCAGAAGAGAAAAAGGCTCTGTGGAGACACCGCCTCGCCCATCCCAGGTCAGGTAAAGTTACTTAGGAGCATCAGTCAAGGCCAGTGTTAGAGCTGAGACCAAGAAAAAAGCAGGTCCCTGGTTTGACTGAAGTTTGACCCGACTATGCCTCTGTCCATAGGAGGCCAACAAATACTGTTTCATATGGTAAAGTCTAGGTGAGTTCTGTGGTCATGAATTGGGTTCAGAAAGTTCCTGAATTATTATTTTGTGCCAGGCAGTGTGCACTTTACCTCAATTAATTCTTGAGTCAGCTCCATAAGGTAGGTGCTACTATTCCATATTCTCTCCTGGCTTCAGTGAAAACTAGATGTCTTAAGATCTCATAACTTGGAAGCAGCACAAGCATAAGCGAAATCAGGTCTGTCCACTTCCAAGGTGTTGGTTCTAGTCACTGCACCTCACTGATTCAGAGTGAGCATTTACAAATGGAGCCTTAAGGAGGAGAACTGTGCTTATGTCTTCCTTGGGTTCACTTTAAAATATAGGGTAAGTATACCAAAGGAAAATGAAAAACTGACATAATTATAAAGAAGTCCTTGATACCCATTTGGTATCCTGCCAAATACCTTCAGATGGTTTCATATCAACATCTGCCCTTTTGTTTTCAGTCACTAATGACAGATGAAACCATTGCTAATGTGCCTATACTGATTCTGGGGAATAAGATCGACAGACCTGAAGCCATCAGTGAAGAGAGGTTACGGGAGATGTTTGGTTTATTTGGTCAGACGACAGGAAAGGTAAAAAGAAATTTTGTTTTGACAAATGTATTTGTTGAATGTTGAATGTCAAATGACTGAAATGTATTTCATCCAGTAGTACAAATGTCTTTTACTATTATAATTACTATTGTTTATCTACACAAGCTCACTACTATCTTTTTTTCCGTAGAAGGGAAAAAACAAACACTGACTTAAACACTTGGGTCTTTTTTTTTTAATGCCCTAATTGGAAAGCTTTTCTTAATTCTTCTTCTTTTTTTTTATCTTTTCATGATTCTAACAAAAAAATCAAAGTTCATGCTTAAGATTAACTGAACGAAAGCTTTCAAAGTCTC
Organism: Condylura cristata; assembly: GCF_000260355.1. NCBI lineage: Eukaryota > Metazoa > Chordata > Mammalia > Eulipotyphla > Talpidae > Condylura > Condylura cristata. The sequence goes on along the minus strand of NW_004567122.1, from coordinate 25,523,497 downwards.
CTTTTTCACTAATTTTCAAAATTAGCTACCTAATATGGTATACTTTAATCATAGCCATACTTATATCCCTTGCTCAGTATTTAGGCAATTTATTTCACCAGAAATAAGAATGCAAAAATAAGAATAGGAGGGTTTCTGAACAAACACTTTATAGTAAGTTCCAAGATGCATTTTTTTTTTTTTACTGGGACTTGTTTGGGAAGGCTCCTCAGTGTATTGAAAAATCCCAGATAAGCAGTGGAAGAATTCAAATTACCAACAGTTTTTTTTTTTCTGTGGTGTACATATACTTTCTAGGGAGAAAAATTCTGCAGCCAGGTGACTTTGTTGTATTTTCTGTCTTCCTTTTAGTAAGTCAAACTGCACATTAATTTTTGGAATTGCCTTTTAATTTAGGCAAAAACTTAATCAGAGAATTAAGCCTGTGAATTTAAATTTTTCCTTTAAAGATGTATTTATATATGCATACAGAAGTGGGGTACAGGCCAATGGTGTAGGGCAATGAGAGGATTCACTAGAGATAGAGTGGGGAGCAGAACAGGCTGATTGATGAAGTACACTGCTGAAGGGAGCAGCGGACAAGTCAGGAGAGGTCTGCTGCGCCATGTGGGTCACCTCCCTGACCAGTCATTGAACTCATGCTGAAGTGGCTGTGGCTAGCCTCGTAGTGCTGTGCTTTAATCTGTTGCACTACCAGAGATGGCCCAAACCTTAAATTTTTCTAAGTCAAAAGTTATTTTTGTTTTTGGTGCCTCACAAACTCACCTTTTTCACACTGAGTGGACATCTGACTAAGAAAGAAGGAGGCTTTTTGTGTGTTTAGGAGTCTTGGATGCCTGATAGCCATGGTGTTATTACAGTCCTCATGTGTTTTAAAATGTTTACGCTGAGATGCTACTGGAGTAGAGCTTTTATTTCCTAAGAGGATCATCCAACATGATGTCTGTCTTCTTTTCTAGGGCAACATATCTCTAAAAGAACTGAATGCCCGACCCTTAGAAGTGTTCATGTGCAGTGTGCTCAAAAGACAAGGCTATGGAGAAGGCTTCCGCTGGATGGCGCAGTACATTGATTAACTTCTACTGGCATTGGTTCCAGGGCTCACCGTTCAGGCCTACTCAAGAGATCTGATCACTCAACATGCATAACTTGAATTTAATAGACTTTGGTTGGTTAGAAAACAAATGTTTTTTAGATTATTAATATATCAAGTTAATTTGAGTGAGAATTGAAAACTGATTCAAAGAAATGTGAATATCACAATGTTAGCTTTCTAATTCCATAAAAATAATTAGTTTTTACAGTTTGTAATCTGACATGACCTCAGCGTCATTTATGAAGAGCAACTTTCCAGCAGTACACTTGAAGCACTTTTTAACAACATGAAACTACAAATATAAACCATATTTCAAAGCTCATCATGTTCAATTTTTTATGTACTTTTTGGGAACTAGTTTTTAAATTTTAGATTATATGTCCACCTATCTTAAGTATACAGTTAGCTTACTGATGACTGCATGATGCCTTACAGTTTCCGATTAATATTTTTTCTTATGCAAACGTCATGCAATAAAACAAACTCTAATGTTTGGCATCCTTGTTGGGCAAATATTTCATTTTAATGTGTCTTACTTATCTAGCTAGTGTGATTTGGAATTTGAGTATTTAGTATTATACACATGAGGGTGTTGTTGGGAAAGGATATTTGCTTCAGAATATTATGAATAATGTTTAAGTCCCCAGAGGCTTTAGCAGTTTCCAGGAGACTGTTGTCTTTGGTTGCACCTTATACTACATTTATCTTTGAATCATGTGTATTTTTATTAGTAACACTATCACCAGAGCTGATGGGGTCCATTTCTTAGGCCTTTTGGGATCAGCCTTCTACAGCAGTATGTCTCCTGGTACAACACAAGATCATTCTTTGTTTGGTAGACCCCGCAGCTCCATTCCAGTTTCTGATTCTCTGTGCCTCTTCACCAAAAGTAATGTCAAGTACCAATCTCCTCACATTTAGAGGTATCCCCAGGGCAAGCAACAAGTAGGATTTTGTGTCTGGTATTAGAGGCCTGCCTATGAGAAAAATGTCTACTCTGCTTCAGTTGTCACTGAGATGTAGATTATGCTCCTGTTCTTTAGCAGGAAGAAAATGAATGCTTGTATTTAAATTTCTTTCTTTTTAGTTGCTTCAGCTGGCTTTTACTTTACAGTACACACAAAGGCTGTTATTTTAGATACAGTGCTTGCCATGTGATAGTGTCTACCAGCCTTACTGATAAACTTACTAATAAAATTTTAGCTAACTTCTGAAGTATTTTAATTTCCTAAAAAATTTTCTTTTTTCTTATGTTGGAGAATCCCATAATTAGTAACATAAAATGAAAGATAAGTGCCAAATATGTATTTTTAAATACCTTCAAACTTGGTCATAAACCAAGCTTTTATAGTATATTTTATCAGTTCCATTAGATTGTTGCAGTTTCATCAATAAACCAAACTTGGTCATAAATCAAACTTTTATAGTATCTTTTACCAATTCCATTGGATTGTTGCAATTTCATCAATAATTTTACTATAAAAATTAATGTTTTCTTTAGCCATTGTCCAAATCAGAGTGTTATCCATTTTGTCATCACTAATGTAACATACAGAGCAGATAAGGGTCGAGGGACTGCCTCTGGTTGATACCTGTCTTCAACACGATGGGTATTTCCTAGTGTGTCTATTGTGATACTTGAAAAGTTAAATATTTGTGTCATAAATTGGTACAAAGGAACTGGCTTCTCTAGAAGGGAAAAATGCTTTTTAACGTGAAATGATCTCACTCCAGAATTCTCATTCTAGTTCTGACATTGAGATCAAAGAAACAAAACTACTTTTTGGACCACAGCTGAACTGTGGATATTTTCCCAATTATCTAAATTCTTATGGCCTGACCCTCTAGAAATGAAGATGCCCTTAGCTATGACCAGCTTTCCTCCAAGCTCCAGGGAGATGGAGCAGCAAACCACTGGGCTTGCTCTCTGGCTTTGAGGGCTTCTTAGAGCACACTGCACTGAGTCATCGATCCTCTTCAAAAGAAGGAAAGTAAGAAAACGTCAAGAAACAGAAGGTCTCAGAAAACATCTACCCTGTATGTGCCTGTGAGTATGTGTACCTATGGGTAAATGTTAGTGTTGGGGACATAGATCAATTTTGTACCTCTCACTGTAAGGTTTGAAAGTGTAGTTAACACTGTTGGGTACAAGTGAATATTGGATTTCACATAAATCTGGCAGGTACTGTTCAAAGATATTTTAAAATATTAAATTTTAAACAGTAAGAATGTAAGGTTAAGGGCTTAGCCTACTTTAATTTAAAAAAACATTTTTTTAGCTCCATACCTGTTTCAATGACTGCTGTTAATTATAATTTTGGATAACTGGTTGATAGACTGCAGTTTATCTCAGTGAAAATTTAGAATGTCGGTGACAGCTTTTAAGAAAATTGGGGGATAGACATATCTTTAAGAATATGAAAAGATATTCTCCAACTTTGGCTTAGTTGACCCAGGGTCTCTGAGTACCAAAGATGTATGAATTCATATATTGCCTGTACAGATCTAAATTTTAGTTTTGTATGCCTATGTACATAGGTAAGTTCACTGTGGCTCACAACATATAAGCAAGATTCCCCTTCTTCTCCCAGTTTTCACTTTTCTTGTGCTTCTCAGCACTACTGGAAACTTACTTGTAAATCAGTAAGATAGGACAGTCATTATAAAATAGAGTATTTCCTGCCTTGTGCAAAATGATCAGTCAGCCCCATTCAAAACCCAGCATTTTCACAAGTTCCATCATAGAAAACAGTGTATATATCTAGTCGACATGATTTGAGAGTTCAGGAAAAAGCCTTACATTTTCTGAAACTATGTTTGATATGTGACTCAATGTGACATTTCAATCTTATTTGTCTCTACATGACTGATGTTTTGAAGGATTTACTGCCAAATAAATTCTGACCAGCAAACACTGGAAACAGATAATATAAAGAGGAATCTCAAAAATATCTTGTGTTAGTTTTATTTTGAGTATATTGTTTGGATTATTTTAACGCATGGACAAGTTATTAAAGTTTGAAAAAATCTCTCATCATGAAAAAATAGACATTAGCAAATAAAAGTTATGTAATTTAATAAGAAAGTCATTGTTTTCTATAAACCTTTAATCTGGTTATAAATGTAAGAATTCAGAAAGCAGTGTTACTGTTTTATATCAAGGACTAAATGTCAATCTACTGGTCATTTCCATCATTGTCCATCTCTTTTTTAAATACAAGGTAGTGCTTTTAACAACAAGAAACAATTACAGAATAGGGACTAAGCCCCTGTGTAATATGACTGGTATCTTATTAAAGCCATTTTTCCACTCCTAAACCCTACAATTGTGCCCCTCACACACCTTCACCCAACACTGCGATAACAAGATATCCTAAGTACACAGGGAACCTACCAGTCTATGAAAGATGCAGTCCTGAACCAATTAATTTTTGCCCTCATAATGTAGAACATTCAGTAGCTAATACATTTAATAACGCTGATTTTTCAGGGCTTGACCACATTTTTAAATAGCATCCAAAGTAAGCAGTTTCAGAAGTGTCTCCCATCCCAAACTTTAGGGCAGAAATGAGAAATGAACTTGTGGGATATTACGCAGAATTAGTTTTAGAAAAACTGCACTTCCATGGATGAATTTTTTTAGCGTGCATGAGGAGATTTGATTTTAGTTTGAAATTATTTCATCGGGTAAGGGGAGTGACAGTTCTAGTTGCAGACATATAGGTTGTCTTCATCATCAAGTATAAAAAAATCATATCAGAATGGTCAACATTGTGTGGGTTTCTGTATTCCCTGTGCCGCTCCTAACCTGAACTCGTGATCAGTTGCCATGATGAGTGAGGCAAGGGTGAACATAATGAAGTTAGTTGTAAAAGTGAGCAAAGTGTCTTCCATGGTGATGCCTTCAGTATTTGGCTGAATGCAGAGTATGTTGAAGTGGTAAGTTGGTGGGAAGGTTTTCGTCCTAACCTTATTTGCACTTTTGTACACCAAACTTGCACTAGCACCTTAGTGCAAATCTTAATTGTTTTACAGTGTATGTGCATTGTTAAACATAATTTATATAAAGATATTTCTGTTTACCTCTATGTATTTTTACAAAGAATAGCTACAATAGGTTAAATGTTCTTGAATTGTTTGTATGTTATTTTGATTATGTTCTGGTTTTTGCCCCCTATGAATCTGAGTGTCAGGAATAGAAAAATAAAATGCTAACCTGGTCTTTGAAAAGTTCTCATGTTGAGTTCTATTCTTACCCAGTTGTAATATTCATTTTGCTCATTACAACTTTCTGAGGCTTCAGAATCACAACGAGATCACAACTGGAACGTCTGCTTAAGCACCAAGGCCTAATTTGTTCTTTAGACTGAAGACAGAACCTCCCTGGTGGTGCAGGGGTTAAAGCCTCTGCGCTATCAAGCTATAGCTAGCCACTGGGGATTGACTAGCTGAGTTCAATCCCCATCCAAGGAGCTGACCCATATGGCTCAGCAGACTCTCTTGTGTAGCCCACTGCTCTTGTCAGCAGTGTATTTTTTTTAGTCAATATGCCTGTTCTGCTCTCCACTCTGTTTCTGGTGAATCCTCTCACCTCTCATCCTATCACTAGCCTACACCTTAGCTCTTGTATGCAGAAATAAATCTTGGGAAAAAAATGAAAACAACTTATAGGCAAACTGAAGTGGGACTTAACATGTTCTGACTCAGCTGAAATGTGAAAAATAAGCTGAGTTTGGTTTTATCTCCATTCATTGTTCTCTAGTTTTAGTATAACATCAGACTCTTCTGGAGAACTTTGAAAATAAAAACTCACCAAAGACTTGATTCAGTAGAACTCATAGTGGGACTACAGGGCAGGAACTGGCGTCTTTATACAAGCTTCTGAAGTTTTCCTGATGGCAGAGTATGTGGATTTTTCATGAAGAAAAATTATGTAACAATACTAAATACCAATAACATTAAATGATCAGTCGCCAGTGAAGACAAAAAATGAATCATTTATGTAAAGAATCTCAAATTACTTTTTGAGTCTTTAACCATCCCATGCTCAACATACAAAAGGCCACAAACTGTGTTTAGTTCCTTAACATAACCAAATCGTGATTCTTTCACAGTTGGGTCCATCAAACTGCAGATTATTATTGATCTAGTTATTTGTTGAGTTGAAACTATAAAGCAGGGAATAATGAATGCACTGAAGGGACAAATAGCAAAAAATTTAAGTCCATTTTATTCAGTTAATGTTCTTGAATTTACTTCCAAAACCTGATACTTGTCCCAAAAGGTACAAGAAATGCAACAATCATGGCACACGTCAAGGTTAAAGGCACCTTGTTGAGAACAAGGACATCCCGGGAAAGGTGAAAATGAAGTTGGGGTGGTAGCCACAGGCTTTCCACTGAAAGATGAAAAAAACAGCTGAGAAACTTGATTGAAAACAAAGGTCCTAACGCAGGCCTCATTTCTGCCCCTAGGCCTTCAAGCAGGGTTCAGTGCGGTTCAATGAAGTGGCAAAGTTAGGGCCTGTGTTTACAAAGCCTCTTAACTTGATTTATTTAAAATTAGACACCAAGGCTCAATGTTTGTGGTAATTATTTAGTAAATAAAGTAAGACTTTGGAATGTGGATTTTGATTAGAACATTAGGGAGAACAATTTAATATGTTTGATTGAAGTCACCATGACTTCAGGGGTGGCAATCTGCCATTACAAACAGGATGATGCTGCAAAAAGGAACTGAAGAGTTTTCTTTCTGGACTGTACTGAAAGAGGCTGGCTAAGAGGTGACACAAAAAGCTCTGTGTGAATCATGTTTTGTGCTGTTTAAAGAAAGGGAGAGAGTAACTGCAGAGGAGGAACAGGTGAATAGAGAAACACTTGGGGATTAAAACAGATTTTTGTTCACTGCCTTCTAGAGCTAAAGGGAACCGAATATGAAATCCAAAGAAGTACAGTCCCACTTTATGCTGGATTAGCAACACTTCTGAAACTAGAGTCATTACAAACATGACCAAGTTACAGCGCCACCTTTAGATGGCCCCAGCCGTCTGGTTTGGGGAGCAATCTCTAGACACATCTATGTGGGAAACCAAAGATCTTCTGCAAGCTAGGGAAAGGCAAGTTGACTTTCTTCCAGAGACTAGGGACTTCTCTTCGAAGAGGACAAAGGCCAAGGGCCTGTCTTTGGGTCTGGGGCCTGACAGAAGAGCACTCGCTCTGCTGTGAGAGCTGAGCAGTTATGAACTGGTCTATAGCTCAGGGTTCCCCTGTGCGGGGACATGTCCCTGACAGCTCCTGAAAGAAGCCAGGCAATGCTGCTTCCTTTCCTGACTGCCTGGCAGCAGATGGCAGGACATGAAGCTATTTAGAGAACAGCCTGAGTTTGTCTCCACCTCAGCTTCTATTTGGAGCTGGGCTCAGCTAACTCATCAGTGCTCTGGCAGAAAGGGGGTGGTGCATTCTCTGGGGTCTCAACTGGCCTTCCTTGGAGATGCAGAGCCCTGACCCAACCAACTACTTATAAATTGGGCAGCCTTAACCCATCACCCCATTTGCAGATGCTCTGTGGGGCAAAAGGGGCAGCATCCTTCTCACCAAGGTCTCTTCATGTCTCACAAAGCTTTAAGTACAGGAAACTGTCAGCACCTGGCACTTAGCCAGTGTGCTGGGGTTAGGTTCAGATTAGGGCATTCTGCCCCATTTTCCGCCCTTTGTTTCTTCAGTCAGTCTTGTTCAGAGTATCATTTGGAGCTCTTAAATACTTGCATACTTCATGTATCTCAATGTTAGCTGTCATTTTTCTATTTGATGCTCAAGTTTTTCCATATTTGGACAGAGGGATCTCTTTCAAATTAGCTCCAGTTTCCTTTTGACATGACCCTACTAGTCCAACAATTTCCTTGCTTTCAAGCATGACAAGATAGTTCAGACATAGATTTTATTTTCTGCTCCAGACTAGATATCAGTCACTTACCCAAAAAGCCTTCATTCTTTTCCTGGGAAATGGTACTTAGGGACCACAACCTGGATACCATGACTACTTATTGTCATTATAGTCATTACTTCTAGGTCTTTTCAGTATATAGGAATGGGAAGTGCATATTTTGGGGAAGAAGATACATTTTCACATTGGTGCTTTAATTCAATTTAAACTGATAACATTTTTATATTTAATTTTCTTTTCTCTCATGTTGAAATCATCATTTCTAGTAACGCTCTCCCTCTTTCTCACACATCACGATCACCAGTGAATGTAATCTTAGTCTTTTCTGTGCTTGCTTTCATCTTTAGGTTATATTCTACTAACAAAGTCCAGCCCAAACAATGTGTTTAAATAAATATCACTTTAAATACTTTTTCTCGCTCTGGATTTCAATTTTTTAGTTTTGATTTTTCAAATTTAATTTTTAATTTATGTAAAGTATATGCATAGTTCCAAAGTTGTAATTATAAACCAAAGCTTATTTAGATAGGTCTAGTTCCTCCATATTCTCTCCTTTTCCAGAGGTAACCATTTTCATTAGATTTGGCATATACCTCTACTTTTTTTTAAATGCTCAAGTCGGCAGGCACTGAACATGTGCCTGCTGGGAACCGGCATTACAGAATGACAAGGCATCCGGAGGAGAAAGGAAAGGCGCCCCAACACCACTGAGGAGGTTTCTAGGAAGGGGACACCAGAGCTGGAACTGAAGCTCGTGGTAAGCGGATATTTTAAGTATATAGCACAGCAAAGACAGTCATGGATACAGCACAGGGCACTCAGCAATTTGGGAAGAAGTACAGCACAGAGCCTATGGAGTACTGTGTGGATAATGTACTAGAAGGAGGTGAGAGTGGAGGATGACGGGAGTGTGAGGCCTGAACTAGAATGGAGGCAAGAGAACAAAGGTGCTCCTCCTCCACCTTCCAACCTGTTTTTCAAGAGAAGTTGGTTTTATCAAATTACATTTTGTGATATCGACAATGTTTCCCAACCCAAGGCAAGTAACTCACCAAGACAGCTCAGTCATGGGACCATCTAGCTAGACATGTGTGCTTTTCTCAAAATGCCATACTGACTATGAAGCACGTGCCCAACAAGGAAGATGCTGGTTCAGAACTAAAACACAGGCCGAAACCATTGAAACAGTAGGCTTGCCACCCTACAAAACACCTGGCTCTGCACTGGGGTATGGGACTCACGGAGGACCCTAATGGGAGGGGGAGCTGGCCAGCCTCTGTGCCCTTTCTCCACAAACTTCTGACCTGGGCCTGGCTTTGCCCAAATTTTCAGAGATCTGGTGGTGGAGAGCAGAGGAGAGGAAGAACTTGCATTCTGACCCTCTAGGGAAGTGCTGAACTTGAAAAGTCTGGCGGACAGGGTATCTTAATTCATCAGATAGCCCGTTGGCCACCAGTGAACACAAGACTGGACTCAATCGCTGTGGCTACAGGGCTTGAGGGGAACTGTGATGGCCATACCAAGTTTCCAGGGACAATTAAATTTAAGGAGACCTTTCAATACAAATGTCTCAGCACTGTATTGCTTTAAAAAGAACAGGCTGGGCCCTCCCTGGTGGCACAGCAGGTTTAAAGCACAGCACCATGAAGCTATCACAGCCACTGTACCATGAGTTTGATTCCCATCCAGGGAGGTGACCCACACGGCTTAGCAGACCTCTCCTGACCTGCCCTCTGCTCTCCTCAGCAGTGCATTTCAGTAGTTCTGCCTGTTCTGCTCCCCACTCTGTCTCGGTGAATCTTACTACCATCCCTGCATCTCTGGCCTGTACCCAAGTTCTGTGTGCATAAATAAATAAATAAATAAATAAATATAAATAAATATAAACAAACAAACAAACAAACAAACAAACAAATAAATAAATAAATAAATAAAACAATCTGTCACTGGCATTCGGAGGCTAGCCTAGACAAGGGGTCTGGGTAAGATGAACTTTCTCGCCCTCCTCACATCCTGCAATTCTATCACTTGACCTGCAGAGTGGGAACCAGTATTGATGGTGCAGTTTGGGACAAGTCCCACACCTTATCTCAAATAGAAGGAGATGCTCTTGGAAGGGAAAGGAGGCCACAAGATCTCTGGGGGGTGGGAGGGGGGAGTTTGAGGGGGGTGGGTGGTTTTACACTATCCCTTTTGACATTAGCTCATTTGTGAGTTCCCACTGGATGAGATGGCCATCAGCCTGTTCACCCACTGCCTATGGCTCTTAAGCTTCCTTCTGGAATCTGGGGGGCATAGACATTTGGATTGACCTGTGGGAAGTAAGACTTTGTACACCAAGCACCTATCACAAAAGTGGGTAGCCACTCAGATCCTCCAAATAGCTGACAGGGTATCTGCAGGTAAAGATTTATTTTGCTGAGTCATTTCCCCCGCTTGGCATCTATAAACCCTGCCTGTTCTCCAGACTCACTGTTACCACGACACTCAATGCTAGCCATGAAATAATCCCTCTTGCAAAACGGGGTAGGGGACAGGTCCTGTCCAGCTACCTATAGGATATTAGGTAACAAGGTTTCAAGTGTACAGGGTGGACACAGAGGAGGGACCCAAGTAACCCAGAATGCTGACAAGTTGGGAGTTTTCCAGGCCCAAGCAGCTGACTCACTGACAGGTTTCATCTGAGCTGCTTCCCTGAACACCACCAGGTGCTGACAACCAGTTCACCCCAGTTACTGCCCTGACCCCAGACCACTGTTGTCCTGGCTGGGTGTTGGGAGGCCCCTGAGAACTTGTAAACAGACGGGGCTTTGCAGGCTCAGATTCCAGGAAGTGACATTAGTAAACAAATCCTTCAGGTCTCCTGCCTCTGGTCAGTCTGCCAGCAGTAGAGCTTGTCAGATCAAACATGCCGCCTCTTTCTCCTCCTCCTCTAATGTTTTCAGTAGCTCCTCACTTGACCACCTCATACTCACTTTGTGGCTCTCAGTCACCTGGCATGGTGGGCCCAACAGGAACTCTCAGCCTTTTTCATAAACGAGGAAGTTGAGACTCAGAAGGGGCCAGAATATAGGTTCCTCATTATCCTGAGGCTCACAAAATTCACTTTCTCCTTCATGATTCATTTATGGATGAATTCTCTGGGCTTGATACTAATGTTAACTGAGGATGGAGGTAAGAACAAGGTGCATCACCCAACGAACACAGGCCCCTAGATCTGCAGCAAGCTTATCCTGGAACTCAAAACACAGAGGTCCTCAGTCCTGCTGCAGGGCCCAGGATGCATCCCCAAGCCTGGAGGTTATGGAGTCATGGATGCCCCAGAAGAGGCAAAGGCCCAAAGTGAACTTTTTATTTATTTATTTTTATTCTCCTGCCATCCCTGCTATGACTTTTTTTTTTAAGATTTATTTATTTATTCATACAGAACTGGGGTACAGGCCAGAGATGCGGAGGGCGAGAGGATTCACCAGAGACAGAGCAGGGAGCAGAACAGGCAGATCGATGAAGTACACTGCTGAGGGGGGCAGCGGGCGGGTCAGGAGAGGTCTGCTGCGCCATGTGGATCTCCTCCGGGGCAGGCGGGGATCGAACTCATGCGGAAGTGGCTTAAGCTTCTTAGTGCTGTGTTTTAACCCACTGCGCCACCAGAGAGGGCCCATGCTATGACTTTTTTTTAAAGTGCCTCAGAATGACTTCTTTTTGCTCAAGATTATATTTGTTGTTCTAAAAAAGCAGGATTTTTTATTTTCCCTGTACAGAATTCGTTTTTTAAAATTGTGGCCACGATGTAAATTTTACCATTTCAATAATTTCTAAGCATACATGTCTACTGCTTTTATGCATCAGAAACCCTGCGCCCCCAGCCTACCTCCCTACTCACCAAATACCTCCCACGGCCCTGCCTGGAGGCCCCAGCAACCACCACTGTACCTCCTGTTTCTGTGAGTCTGACTAGTTTAGACACCTCATGTAAGTGGAATTATATCACTGAACACAAAGTATTCAAGGTTTACCCATGTTGAGCATGTGTCAGAATTTTCTTCTGCAGGCTAACAGTACACAGTATGTATTTACTACCCTGTCTTTATCCATTCACCTCCTGATGGACACTTGGGTTGCTGCCACTTCTTGGCTATAGTGTCAACCAACATGACTTCTTTAAATGCTGACCTGAGACAGCCAAAAAACTTGAAATGCTTACGGAGGAGGAGCTCTAGAATGACAGACACCTTGATGCTCTCTCTGTTCAGCTATGGGTTGAGACATGAGATGCAATAGGAGCTGTAGCGTTAAGGAAAGTGTAGGTTGGGCTCTGTGTGTCCTGGCTCATGGCTATAGGCCTCTTTCCATTGCTCATGCACTGCAGGTGTGAGCTGTCAGGAGAGTTCGGACCTGCTCCAGTTTATACAGTATAAATTGTTCACCAGCACCAATCCTCTGCAGGGGACACAGGGTCATGGAGGACATGCCGAGTAGAATATTGGATATGACATTTGGAATTTACATATATGAAAAAAGTATTCATCATTTCCCCCCCCCCTAAGATTTACTTATTTATGCACACAAGAACTGGGATGCAGGCCAGAGGTTCAGGGGAGTGACAGGATTCACCAGAGTCAGAGAGGGAGCAGAATAGGCAGATTAATTGAAATACACTGCTGAGGAGAGCAGCGAGCGAGACAGGAGAGGTCTACTCCACCATGTGGGTCAGCTCCCTGGCCGGGGATCGAACTCATGCCGTAGTGGCTGTGGGTAGCTTCTTAGTGCTACACTTTAACCCCTTGCACCACCAGGGAGGCCCAGAAGTATTTATCTTTTGCCTGAAATTCTAATTGCACCGTATTTTGTATTATTTGCCAAATGTGACAACCAGCCCTTCCAGTCACTGAAGGTCTCCCTCACCAGCCGGCACCAGGGCCTCTGAAACCTGCCCTAGGTTCCCTCAGACAGAGCTGAGGTGGGCACTTCTCCAGGCCAGGTGTGGTGCACCCGTTGCTGCACTGAGCCTGCTGCTCTAGTCACCTCTGTGACAGAACACTATGCCTTTCTCCTTCCCTTTGACTCTTGGTAGTGAGCCTACCTGAACCTCAAAAGGCTGCCCTAAAACCTGTATTTTACAATCTCCTTTAGTCTATCACGCATCTCCCAAATGTTTACCTAGAGCCTCTGCCTATCTCTCATCAAAAGAATGAAGAATGGGATGCTGAGATTCAGTCCTCAGTGTCAAGAACTTAACATCAAGGATGTTCTCAAACATCCATTCAGGTGAGGTTGAAAAGTAGGGGTATCCTGCATGTGTGTAAAGACTGCTTTGAGCAACCTGCCTCTCCTAGCCTAGGTCAATGGTGCCTTTTAAGAGTTCTGAAAGCCTCATCTCCAACAGAAGGGATCTTTGCTGCCTCCTCTGGCAGCTCTGGGGATAAACAGATGAGCAGTGAGTCTGACGCTGGCTCAGTAATACTCCCTGTCAACCCACCCTTTACTTCCTCTCTGTGTGCCAGTTATCAGAAGGCAGGTGTCTTGTTGCTCTACCCAGCCCAACTTGGGCTGGACCCCAAGTAAGCACCAACTAATGCCTTAATCTCTCAGGAGGCTTTTTGTCCCTTGGTTCCTGAGGGCTGACAGAGAAGAGTCTTGTCCAGCCCGGCTGGCAGAGGGCAATGTGGCAGAAGGTGTAGGGGTCACAAGGAAGACCCCATACAAAGGAGGCTTGAGGTCTGAGCCTGGGGAATGCAGGGTTGGCCCTGGTGCAGGTGGCCTCAGCACTGGAGGTGGGAGCATCTGAGCTGCCACCTGTGGACAGCAGATGGCGCTCCAGACTCTCCTTTGCTGAAGTTTAGTAAAAACAAGGAGAGAACAGGGATACAGCCTAAAACCTCTGTCCCCACAAATCTGCACTCACAGGCAACTGGTCTCAGTATGTGATGACACACCACTTGAGATTATCTGATTAAAGACTGTCCGACTGGGGCCTGGCCTCTCCATGAGGGCATGTGTTCATCCTGGTGTCCTCAGTCAGTATATGATGGGTGTGCGGTGGAGGGTTGGGAGAGGGTGTAAGTGGACACTCCTTTCTTGGAAATGCTCCCACCTAGCATTTGGGATTTTTGTGCCACTGGCTCATTCACAATTATTTTAGATTGCTTATGTTTAAGTGATTGTAACTTGCTTAAAAAAAAAAAAAAAGATTTGGCCCTCCCTGGTGGTGCATTCGATTAAAGCACAGCACCTAAGAAGCTTAAGCCACTTCCGCATGAGTTCCATTCCCTCCTGCCCTGGAGGCTACCACATGGTGTGGCAGACCTCTCCTGACCTGCCCCTGCTGATCCCCTCAGCAGTGTACTTCCTCGAACTGCCTGTTCTGCTCCCCACTCTGTCTCTGGTGAATCCTCTCACTGCCCCTGAGCCTCTGGCCTGTACCCCAGTTCTGAATGCATAAATAAATAAATCTTTAAAAAAAAGATTTATTTATACATACAGAACTGGGGTACAGGCCAGAGGTGCAGGGGTGATGAGAGGATTCACCAGAGACAGAGTGGGGAGCAGAACAGGCCAGACTGACTGAAGTACACTGCTGAGGGGAGCAGCAGGCAGGTCAGGAGTGCTCTGCTACACCATGTGGGTCACCCCCCTGGCTGGGGATCAAACTCATGCTGCACTGACTGCAGATAGTTTCATAGTACTGTGCTCTAACCCTTTGTGCCACCAAAGAGGGCCCAAGTGATGGTATTTTGGATTTTGATTATATAAATATATCTCACTAACTCATTTGATCTGCTTCTTACTTTATAGACATGTGGCTACTAGTATCTCGTGTGTGGGTCACATTACTGACCAAAGCTGCTTTAGATCCCCATCCTGAGGGACTTGGCCTCTCCTGCCTCACACTCATCGGCTGAGCCAGCTCTGCAGCTACAGGTGCTGCAGTGGGGCCCTCACTCTCCTGGACCACCGAGGCCAGTTGGGCCTGGCTTTGGCCATTAAGGAGGGAGAGGCTGGGGTGTCCAGCCACGAGAGCTGGCTCAGACAGCTAGTAATTCCAAGCTACAGCTAGGTAGGTTGACCTCAAAGGAACCTCTCTGCTGTCTGATTTCTACCTGCACCTTGTACAGACCCCACAATTGAGGAAGAAAGCCTTTCCAACTCACAGCTGAGTTGCTGGGTCCCTGTGGATGGGAACCTGGAAAGACCACCCACATTTTCATCCATCAAGAGTTCCTTGGTTCCCTCGGCAGGATGTGTCCCATTAGTGAGGGAAACCTTCCATAGACGTCCAGAGCACAAACACACTCCACCCCACATGTATTTCCCTATGCCTTCCACTTTAGGGCGTGTATAAGGCTACCAGCAGCTCAACTCCGGGATGCGGGTGGGGCCTCCTCACACCAGCAAGCAAGTCTCGGACACCAGTAGGCTGTCCACACTGTCCACACTGAGCTCAATTCAGCTCCACTGACACAATCTACCCGAGATAGCCGCACCTTCCACAGGTAAAGGCTCCGTCTCCCACGTCTTCCTTCTACTTTACACGCCAACCTCAAGCCCAGAGTAACCCCCGACCCCCACCCAGTCAGAGTTCCCCATAATCTCCTCAGACTCCAGACCCTTCTCTGCGATCCCCAGGAAGCCCACCTAGAGTTCAGTTATTTGCTAGAATGACTGAGAACTCAGGAAACAAGTTTACTCACTGGGCACTCAAGAGTGAGATGAAGGGAAAAGTCTGGAACATCGGAGTACTTGTCTTCGTTGAAGTCCGGGTGCCAACACTGCACGTGAGATCGCCTCTGTGGTGCCGCCGGAAGCTCTCTGAAGCCCCGCCTCTTACAAAGACGCCCTTAAATCATTGGCGGAGCCCGAGCCCCGCCCAGGAAATAGAGGGGCGGGGCTTAAACCCCATCCTCTATTCAAACTAGCTTCCCTGCCAACTGCCTCCAAATAGTTATATGGAATAGATTTTGGTCATTTAATGATGGAATAACAATATCGCTAAGATCTGGAGGTGCCTTTGGGGACCCACCTTCTGTTGTAGATGAGGAAATGTAGCAATTCCCCAGGGTAAAGCATTAGCTGTCAGCAACTAGAAGAGACCTTGACTAGATACTAATTTCCACATAAATTGACCTGGGCCTCTAAGTAAATTCAGGACCTCTTCAACCACAGATTGACTCATATCTTTGCAGAGGCCCAGTTTTCTACCAAGGACACTACTGTCCTTCCTCCTCCCTATCCAGATTCCACTGGGCACTCTATCCCCTCAAATCCCCCAGGAGCAGGGGCCTGGAGCCATCACTGTATGTATCATACAGGCAGCATTCAGGCAGAAAAAAACAATGGTCATAGGCTCCATAGTGAGTGAATGGTGCTTTTCCTCAGAGAAACCCTTTTTGAATGACCCCACTCCCAGGTCCAAGCTTCCACAAGACTCCCCAATTATCTGTCTGTGTCCTTGCTGAACAGAGGAAGTCCCAGAGCAGGGCTCAAGATTTCCACTCTTTCCAGAGCTTGACACAGAACATGGTTCATGTGAATGGAATAGAATGGAAAGGAAGCCTGGGCCAGTATCTCACCTTGGGACACATTCCTTGCTTCTCCCCAAACCTTCCCAGTGCCCGGCAGGTGGTTCAAGTGGTGGGAAGAGTCCAACAAGACTGCCTTTGATGCTGAACTTCACCTCTTCCCAGAGATGAGATGTGGTTTTGGGTATATCCTTCGCCCTCTCTGAATTCCAGGGGATGGCAACAGTGACAAACAAACACAATCCTGCCCCAAAGCACAGCCCCCTAAGGCTTCTAGGTGGTAACAGCAGTTTCCTTGGGCTAGCCAGGAGACTCGCTATTTCATGGAACCCACAGTTGGGTGTGTACAGAGGAGAACCCCGAACTCCTACCCCATTCAACACAACAATCTCAGGCCAGCCAGCACAGAAAACATTGCTTTATTAACTGCGTTTGCCAACACACGAGGAGTAAAGGGCTCCTTAAGACACAGGCCCTGATAGGGGCCGGGTTCTTGGAACCCCCATGAGTGAGCAGGACAGGATGGGACTGGGAGCTACGCAGCAGTGGCAACACAGAATCATGCAGGGCACAGCGGGCACTGGCCACACCAAGAGGCCATACATTCTATTGCTTGTTAAGGGTAGCGAACATGGACAATGTACAAAAAGGAGAAATAGGTCTTTGCGTTAATGAAAAATACATTTTTTCTCTACAAAGGAATCTTTCTAATACAAGAAAATAAATATTGCAACATAAGCCAAAAATAATTTAAAATTGCTCTTTTCAATATATTTTCAATATTTCTCTTGTATATTAACAAATGGCACATCACTTTCTTTGAAACAAAGACAGAAGGTGTCTCCTCCTGTGACATTCATATCATCCCCCCACCCCGAGCCGATGTGGAGCACAGAGTGCTGTGCGTCTGAGGGACTAGGTGGCAGGAAGCGCCTTAAAGAACAACCAAAGCTCCCAGACTCCAACCCTGGCTCTTTGGCCAATGTGGCCAGCTGGGCCAGGGGCATGGCAAGTGGCCTCCCTGACAGCTTGGCTACAGACATCCAGACCATTCTGCAGAGCTTCAGGCTGGACAGAGGTTGGCCACATCTGGCTGTGGGCAAGGAAATGCCAAGTCCAGCTGCTGCCAAAGTTGGTTAGAATTGGGCAGTTAATTCTCTAGGAATTGCCCCAGCAAGTCCCGTAGCGTGCCCATACACAACACACACAAACATGCATGCACGGGGACACGAGACGTGCCCTGGCACACACCACACATCCACAGTGCAACACCCGTGCCTGGAAACCTGGGTGGCTTCTCCAAGAAACCGAGAGCCTTCCACAGCAAATGCTTATACACTGTCACAGAGCTGGAGCTCATTTAGTAAAATAAACCCTCTACCTCTCTTATCCTTATTTGTCTTAAAATACATTTACAATCCATAAAAATACTATCCTTGCACATTATCCTTTCTCACTGTGATGAAGGGAGGAGGTGATGGGCAGTCAGGATTGAGAGAATGGTGGTGACAACCAGAATGAATTACAGAGCAGCTTCTCCCTCCCAAAGGAGGGGCAGTGAGTGTGGGAAGATGGGGTCAAGTGAAAGGTCGGCCTCTGTCTGGCCTGAAAAAGGTCATCTATCTTTTCCCCTGCCTCTTGCCTTAATCTTAGAGGTGGACAGTAGGCAAGAAAGGGAATGAAGGGACTGTGGCTAATGGGGGAAGGACAGCGGCAGGAACCGGCATCCTTGTCCTCCTTGCAGTCTGCTGGGTGGACATCCTGGAGGTGGACAGCTGCTGGTGAGGACAATGCTGGAGCCTGGCCTGGAAGTGATGGGGCCAAAGCCAGCTAGACTAATGAACACCTGAGCTCCATGCTGGACACAGGCCCCAGGCACAGCCTGGTCCTTAGCAAGAGCTGATTGAGAGAATGGCGGGAAGCCAGAGGCCACGTGAGCCACCAGAGGCCCGAGGAGCGCTGGCTACCCGTTGAGTCTGCCTGGTCCAAACCCTGGGCAAACCCACTTCTCCCTGGTTTCTTGCCCCACTCCTACCCCTATGGGGCCCAGATTCTGCCTCAAGTTGGATGAAGGGGTAAAGGGGCCAGTGCCCCAACTAGGGGAGCTGAGCCAACACCCAGCACTTCCCTCCCCACCCCATCCCCAGCAGAGTTGGTTGTTCTTTAAGCTCATCCCTTTGTCCCCTCTCCCAGTGAGGTCAGACCGGGTGATCCAGCATATAAGGGTTGTGTGACCCGAAGTGACCTGAAGCATGGAGAAGGAAGGTCTGTTCAAGGCAGTAAATAGAGTGGGGTCGGGACGCTGCCGCTGCACAGGCCACTGCTACTAAGGCGGGCAGCCGGACTGAGCTCTGCACGTGGCTCAGGCCATCCCAACGCCCAGAATCCTTGAAACCCAGGCCAAGTCCACTCTGACTGGACACATCTGTCCGATCCTTGGAACTCAGCCATTATCTTTGTTTCCTGTTTTGCTAAGATTCACATGAAACCAAGTGTTGATGACAACGCCACTGTCGTACCTTGAAAGTTTTGCTGGAGTCAGTTGGAGGGGTGTGTCGAGTTGCACCCCATCCCTCTTACTTGCGCTTTGTGTCTTCATGGGGGGAATCACAGGGTCAAGACTTTGCCGCGCTGGTTTCGCTGTCAGTGTTCGTCCCCCTGTGAGTCTCAGAGTCCAGGAGAGCTCACAGGGGGCCCAGCCCAGAATCTGAAATCCAACGCCCGGTTCCCAGTCCCAACAGCTCAGCAACAGGACAGCCTTCTCTTTCGAGAGCTTTGGGATCGCTCCGTGGGTGTGCGCAACAGACGTTTTTCTAGACTTTGTTGCTAAAGAACTCCATGAAGAAAAGTCCAAGCGACAAGTTGTCAGGTCCAGGCTGTGCTGTATTATGGTCAAAATATTCTTTGGCATCCATAGAATGATTCGACTGATACACTGGACTTTTGCAAGGTTCTTGTTGGAGAAGTTCTGGCATGACCAGTGGCGGAAGTGACCCAGGAGTAATTTATAAAAGAAAAAAGAAGAAACAAAAACAAAACAAAAAAAAAAAACGCTTTCACTGAATTCCTTTTTGTTTGTTCCCTGAGCTATCACCCTGGGGCCACTCCACTCAAACTTTTCAGAGCAACTATCTGGGACCTGGGGGGTGAGATGGGAGGTGCAGGGAAAGACAGGATGGAAGGGGGAGGGGAAGGGAGTGTCGTAGCTGGGAAAGGGGTTAAGGCTTGAAGGGACTAAGGAACCAGGAACATCCAGCAAGACTTAGAACAGCCCCAGCAGGCTACTGCTGGCCCACTCTGGGCCCCGGGATCCCACTGCTTGTTGGAAGGAGGAGTTTCCAAAAGGAAACCGAGGAAGAAGCTCATCTCTTTGCAGGACTGGGAAACTTGAAAAGGCAAACGGTCTGGCCTGGTCAGCTGTCGGGAAGTGACCAGACTTTGGCCAAGACTGGCCCCGAAGGAAGGAAGTTGGAGCCCCAGAGTGATTCTCTGCAGTGGGCGAGTTTGAGCCCCACGCCCCTGTCTGGGCACTGGCCCTCCCTTGCAGCCCTCCGCTGGCACTGGCGGCTGGCTGTTTGGGAGTCCCCTGAGTAAATGGCACAGCTCAGGAAGGATTCTGGGAACCCCTTTCCAGAGCCGCCGGGCTGGGCGCTGGCAGGGGAGGAGCAGCAAGGGAGTGGAGGGGCGCGGGGTAGGCAGGCAGGCCTCGGATGATGTGGGTTATCAGCAACCGCTGAGGTTCCCCTGGAACCGGCGGGCCCTCGGCGCCCCCTCAGTGCTTTCTCGGATAAGCTCGTTGTGCTTGTGACAGTGAGTAGACTCTGGCTGGGTGTCACTTATTATGTATACTTCCTTGGGGATCAGTGGAGTGCAGCAGGACCCCCCAAATGGACCCCAGTGGGACTTGGGCAAGGCGGGGCAGGCCCTGGGCTGGCCCATCTGCCATGAAATAATGCCCTAACGACAGTCGGTGTCACCCAGTGGCAGCGGGCTGGAGTCCTGAGCGCTCCTTCACCTCGCCAGGAGCCCAGTGACGCCACGTGGGCCGGGGCAGGGGTGCTGCCTCGGTGGGGAGGCTGCACAGGACCTGGCGTGGTCCTTGTGGCCAGAGCCGTGGAAGGAATCCTAATGTCCTAGGCCAGCACAGAGGAAAGACAACAGTGTGGAATTCAAAACTCTCTCTATATTAAAAATAAAACCACAACAGAGTGGCAGCCTCGAGGGTCTGCGACACTCAGCAAAGATTGGAAATGGCAGTTGTGACTGGGCTGAGGCCTTGTGGGGGAACCAGGGCAGGGCCCGGGACAGGGGTAGGAGCGACTTAGGAGGCTAGAACCCCCATGCGGACCACCTCCTCAGCCCCTGCTTCCCGGGGACCCCGCTGTACCCCGCTGTCCTCGGCCTCCACGTCTGAGTCGCTCATCTCCCCATCAGAGAAGTAGCCATCAGTCTCGTTGTCAAAGTGCAGGCTGACCTTTGGTCTCTCAGCCACAGCAGGAGGCGGTCCTGTCCCAGCATCAGGCCTGGTGCCCGGCGACCTCCGGGTTCCCTTGCTCTCTCGAGGCAGTCGGAGCCGGCCTGAGGGCTTGGGGCTCGCCGTCGGGCCAGGCACTTGGACGTTCAAGTCGGCTGTCACTGGGGTTGCCTCGTCCAGGGTCTCAGGGGCCAGGGGTGGGGGGCTCTCGGGAGTAACTGGGATGGGGCAGTCCCCAGCTGTAGGACTGGAGAGCAGGTGAGACGGTGTTCGCCGTGGTGGTTTCCTGGCAGGTGGCCCTTGACCCCCCTTGCCGCTGCCTGCATCCTGGCTCCAGGGTTTCTTGGGGGGTTTGTCTGGAGTCGTCCGTGAACCGGGCCCTTCCTGGGGTGGTTTCTTCTTGGCTGGCAGGCGGGTACGGCCTCGGGCCTTCCTGGCAGGGTCACCAGGTCGCAGTGAGGGGTCCCGCATGAAGCTCAGCAGCGTCTCCTCGTCTTGTAGCAGCTCCTCCGAAAGCAGCCCCGGAGTAGGGTCCTCACGGTGCCCATTGTTCAGGGACCACTCACTCATGGCCATGTTCTCCGCTGTGATCTGCACAGACTGTGCCAGCCAGCTGTTGAAGAAGGTGCCATCGATGGGGAAGGACGTGGACAGGCCTGGAAGAAGGCAGAGGAAGCAGGTGAGATGCCAGCAGGTGTGCCCAGCCCTCTGAGGAAGCTCCCCCCAACAGAACAAAGAATGCCATTTCCTCCCACTCTCCCTCTGTGTTAGGCCCACTTGAGGTTATGTTGTTTTGTCCAGTCCTCCTGCCCATATCACCTAAGAGTGGAGGCCACACCACTTGTCCCTCTCCCTAGAAGAATGTCCTTTCCTGAAAATGGCTTCCTAGTTTGTGGAGCAGAGCACAAGCTGAAAATGTGGCCTCCCTGTTGAGAATGTCAAAGAGGCAACAGTAGAATATTGAACCGTGGAGGTCTTGAGCCTGCATGGGTGCAGAAGCTGGCCCTGCCCACCACCCCAAGCCTAGGTTCCAAGGGTATGGAGAATGGAGGAAATCGCCCTTAGCCACCAGGGGGCGCTGGGTTTTTATGAGCAGAGCCTGCAAAGTAAGGAGTCAGTCAGGCACTGGCAGCAAAGTACTACTGGGTAGAAAGTCCTTCCCTTGGCTGTCAGGATCAGCTCAGCTCCTCTACAGGTGACTGTGGAGGGGACAGCTGGCAGGACGGGGTCTCCCATTACCCACTCGACTCTGACCTCTTCTCTCAGTAAAGGATGACCTGGGGCTGCTGTGCCAGAGGGGAGGTCTGAAAGGGGGAATCTACCAGTCCTTGAGAAACACTCGAGAGGACATGTGACATCCTGGGAGATGGGGGGCCCTGAGCTCTGGGCCCCCAAGTATTGCTCTGCTTACTGCAGTGGCAGTACACAGGTCTGTGATGGTGAAGACAGACTCGCCAGAGCCTGTGGTCATTCTTTTGGATCCTTCTAGATGGCTTCAGAAAGATTCCCTGCCCATTTGAGAAAACTCCCAAATGGGACAAGAAAGAATTGACAGACCCTTACCTCTCAGCATGGGTCTGGGTTCCTAGAAAGGCCCAGATGGCCTAGGGGTCTGTTGAGGGCCTCTGGGAAAATCTAGCCTCCAGGATCTTGGTCAGGAGAATGACGAATAGTTCCTGAGCTCTGAGCCCAGCTTCCAGGTCTATACAGGAGTTTCTCCAGACGCCAGATGGGGCTCTGAGACCTTAGCCTACTTTATGGTCACTATCTGGGCCTGGTCACACTTGGGTGTGACCTATGCAGAAGGAAGCACAGGTGGACCCTGCTAGTCCTACATGGAGGGCTTCACATGTCCTGGTCACTCACCCAGCTGCCCCAGGACCGAGTCTGGTCCCGCCTTCACTTTCTCTTTCTTCTCAGGACTGCCTTTCGGGCCCTCGCGACCTTTCCTTTTTGAGTCGCTCTTCTTGCCCTTTGCTCTCCTTCCAGATCGTTCTGTGTCACAGAAAGAGAGAAGCAGGAGGTAGCTGGTTATCAGTGCAGCCTCAGCCAGAACCAAAGATCACCACATGTCACCCCAGGACTCCCTCACCACCCAAGGACCTCAGCCGCCAGGCTCAGAGCTGGTGAGGAGGGCTTAGGGTAAGTGAGGCACCAGTGGATCAAGAACAGTCACTGTGGACAACTATGGAGTACGTGCCCACTGCTGCCCTGGAAGAGCTTAGGAGGGTAGAAGGCGATGTGGAGGATGAGGACCATGTCCCAGGACCAAATCGCCGTCTGCTCTGTAAGGCAGGTGGCGGGTAGGACACCACCTGAGGGTGAGTACATAAGGCAGGGCTTTGAATTCCAGCCCAAAGAGGTCTACATGAAGGTGGAAAGCACACCACCTGAGGTGTCAAGAGGCTTGTACTCCATGCCTGACACGGCACTCAGTCCTTTTAAACAGGCTTCCTGTCCTGCTTTCAGGACCAGACAGCAGATGGGAAGACTGGCTACACACCTGGCCTCATTTGCTTTCAGTGCATGACCACCATGTAGGGAGCCATAGGAGCAGAAGAGGGACGTGTAGTGGGGGAGTTCCAGCTGCCAAGAATCTTTTCCCACATCCTAAGTGAAAAACTAGGGCTTGGAGGAAGCTTGGGGCTTCCGGAACAAGGGTTTAAGGAAAGGTTGCGGATTGTGGTTAGTTTCCGTTATCTTCCGGTTCTGCTGTTCACTCTTCCTGCAACCTCAGGCCAGGCAGCATCTCCTCATCTGTACATGCGGACACTGCCTAGATACTCTGGAGGGGGTTTGTGATCATCACTGCCCTTGGACTGGTCTGGGTTCTTTCCGCAGCCTGAATATCAGACCCTCCCCCTCCTCAGCATCATTAAGACTCCCTTCTGCTCTCGTGCAGCTGTACCAATGACCTTCCAGCTTCTCTAACAAAACAAGCTCTGGTCTCTAGGTCTCTAAATATGCTGTTTCCTTGTCCTGTCCTTCACCTGTTTCAGTCCTCAGGCCAGACAGAATTATGCTCATAACACAAGTCTCACCCCAGGGATCATGCATCACAACTCTGAGGAGATCAGCTTCAAGCAGAAGCAAACAATGCATCTCTCCAAGTGCCCTGAACTGAACAAAGGGCCGCTGGAGCTGCCACCCAGGTGGTGCCACATGTCCCCAGACTTAATGTGGGGCCCATGGACCACCAAGAACTTGACCAAGTTTTTGGGATCCTGAGCCTGTGGGCACTCTGGGCCTTGCCACTCTGCTGCCTTGACTGTGGGCCTCTTCCGCAGCCAGAGGCATGGCCACATGAGGTGCTAGGAAGCCTGTCTCAGCTCCAAAATCAACACCACCAGGATGCCATCTGTGGTACCTTCCCTTGAACGGGCACCTACTACCTACTGTAGCCCCTTAGACTCCCCTTGTCTTTCCAAATCAGATGGTGAACTCCTTGAGGGCACTGATCACTGTGCAAATCAACAGGTGAGAGAGGGTCTGACAAGCTCTCGCTGCCAGAAATTGCCACAGTCTTGGGGTGCACAGTGAGCTCAGACCTCTGCATGGCTGTGACCCACTGATCCAGGACTTGTACTTGGAGTGCTGCTTTCTGGGACCAGAGATCTCAAAGAAGGTAGCTGGGTCCTGGGGCAGAACCAGGGCCCCAGGGCACCCTCCTTCCATCATGGCCTGGCAGCTGTCCTTCCTGTACACTCCAGGCCCAGCCTGGCTCGGAACAGAGGGGAAGAGCTGCCAGAGGAGACCTCCAGCTCAAAATCTCTCTCCATATATCTCTTTCTGCTGCACGTAAATCAACAGTCCCTTTTGGGGGTTAAGTGCTGCGATCCTCACATATTAACACTTAGAAGATGGTCCTGTGTCCAATAACAACTTCACAACTGGCAGGGAAGAGCAACTTCAGAGCTTCCTTTGATTTCCAGATAATGCTGAGTGCGTGTGATGGCAAGAGAAGAAAGGAAAAATGGCCTGAATCCTGCCAGACAGAAGAACGCACTGGGTCCCCTTTCGTCACTGGTGTAGCAGCCTTCTTCTTTAGGATCAGCGCACAGCAACACAGGGTTAGGGAAACCTGCCAGTTTCAGGCCTTTCCTGCCTCAGGTTCTTGATTGTTTTGCTCAGTGCTGTTTTGTTATAAATTTGATGAAAAAAGCAAAAAGCCAACAACAAAAACTCAGGTGATATTGGAACGATGTCCTAGGGCCTGGTTTCACGGTACGTCGTTCTGCTGGTGTCCAAGAGCCTATGGATGATGTCAGCTTGAGGATGCACTATAACAGCAGGGAGCCACCAGGACTTCTGTCTGCACCAGATCACATGCTACTTACACCTGAAGTGCTGTCATTCTGGCACTCTTTGAATGCCCCCATAAACCAGAAAGCTCTCTGAGGGCATGAGATGCCCAAATCCCCATCTCTGGCTTCCTGCCTAACCACAAAAAACCAGGGCGCTGGGACATTCCCATCTTGACCAACTAGCCAAACGATGGGGGGGGGGGGCCAGTGGCCCCTGGCCCCAGACACATGCCCCCATCGGGCCCCAAAGACATACCCTCCTTGAGGCCCAGCCCCACAAGTGTGTAACTGAGAGGTGGCTGGCGGCGGCGGCAGGGAAGCGCCTACCTCGACACAGATCCTGTTCAATAAGTTTCATCTGCAGGTGGAATATCTGCTCCTGGAGTTTGCAGATGGCGTGTTTCGTTCTCTCGCGCCTTGTCACCATGCAGCACAGATTTCTAACCTGAGGAAACACAAGAGAGATTTTCCACCTTACTCACAGAGAACCACCCCTGACTTCCCAGCTCTGGGGAATCATGCTGATGGTGAAGACAGCGCCTGGGCAGAGGCCCCCAAGGCTACTACAGCCTAACCTGCCCAGCACATCCAGGAATCAATTCCCAGGTCCTGAAAGTGTCCTCAGCCCTCAGTCAGAATTCTCTGAGCCAAAACATGAGGCCAAGCACAGCCTTGCACTGCAGCCCCTGGAGGGCCAGTGAGCAGGGAGACCAGCTGGCTAACTCAGGCCAGTGACTCCATATTAACTTCCTGGCCAAGCAGCCTTGCTGCCTCCCAGGTCCTTTCAATGTGGCTGCTCTCCCCTACATACAAGGACCTACAGGGCCGCATGAGGACACTAAGTCTGTGCCTCTACCCCCGTCCAAGGCTCTTCCCCATCAAAGACACTCTTCAGCCACAGGCGCCATGGCAAAAAACCAACTCCTCTCCTGAGCCATGAACGCCCATGGTAATGGAGCAAACATTACCCCAGAACAACAGCTTCGAGCAGACAGGCAGTACCTGACTACCTGGGTCCACACTGGCTGAACCCCTATCTGTACACTGCACTGGGACCCGAGCCAAGACAAGCCTGCTTTGGTCAAGACCCCCAGATTCTCAGTTACATTCACTCAGGCAGACAGAACTCCGCAGCAGGTCCTGGAACTCCCCTAGGATGGCTAGGAAGTGCTTCTGAGGGCCATGGAGACCAGTTTGCTCAGCCCGTGCATCTGGTCTGGAAGACCCAGATGACCATGTTTCCTGTCGTAACGGCATCTTCCCAGTCCAGCAGCTTTCAGGGTGCATCATGCTTGTAGGATGCAAGACCAGGCTCTCTCCCTCAAACACTTCCATGTTCCCCCACCATCTTCAGCTCAGGTGGGAGCCTCTAGCAGCAGGGACAGTTGGCCAGGAGCAACTGACTGGATCATCAGGTCTCATCAGGTCTTTCCAGCCGAGGCTAGTACCGCTGAGTCTCGCTGGGTTCCACTTCAAGGCAGAGTTCACTCTTCATGTCCTTAGGCTGCTTGGGGTCAGCTTGTGGGTTCTAGAGTCCCCACATGTTGCTTTAAATACCATTTCTTCGAGCTGGGGTAAGTGGTGAACAGAATTCTTGCAGGCATGGGCATCCTCCTTTCTTTCCTGAGGTAAATGCTGAAGAAGTTCTCAGAACTCTGCCTAGTGCCAGGTCTCACAGGATGGCTCTGCATGAACTCTCAGTGGCATTCCACCCTGGACACCAGGCCACCCTGGGGCCAACACCACCCAGGCCTGAGTCTTTGTGTGCCAGCACTGCCAGACTTCTTTTGACTCCCTCCAGCCAGTCTCCTTCCACGCGTCCTGAAGCACAGGGATTGTGGCTCTGTGAATATATTCTGGGTGGGACGGTGGGCTCAGCTGTGAGCAACATCACGGGATCCCTTTCTTCTCAGGGCTCACTGATAGACACTGACATATGCCGACAGGACCAGGCAGCCCTGGCCTGACCCAGACTTGGGGATGCTGACAAAGACTTTCTGCAGAAAAGGGCAGCAAGGCCAGGAGGGAGTAGACCACAGGACCCAGAGTAAGACCAGGTCAAGGGGGAGGGACTGAGGAATGGGTTAGTGGGGTAGGATGTGTTTAAGTATTAAGATCTGGGAGTCATCCTTTGCACCTACTTTGTCATGAGGCCCCATAACTGATCCACTAGAATGGTCCATCAGTCCTTCCCATTGGCTCCCTTCACCTCCCAGTCACCCCACCATCTTCACCTGGACGACCAGATATTCTGACCCTGTTATCTCAGAACACCCTTTCCTGAAGTATAAATGTAAATTCTTTTTCCCTTAAAACATTCGATGGCTTCCAACCTGTTCAAAAAGGACCTATATCCAACTAGAACCTCAGGTGTAATTAGGATGAGGTCACACTGGCTGTGAAAAGTACTAAATCCAAGCATAGGGTGCTCCCAGGCCAAGTGCTGACACCAAGAAAATGCCATGTGCAGACAGAGGCAGAGACAGGAGTTGGGCCTGTGAGCCAGGAGCTGCCAGCCTTCCCCAGAAGCTAGGACAGAGGCTGGGCCAGGTTGTCCTTTGCAGCCTCGAGGAAGCAGCACCCTTGCCAACACTTTCATCTTGGACTCTGGCTTCTAGAGCCGAGAAGACACATTTCTGTTGTTTAAAGTCATTAAGTATGTGGCTATATATGTAGTACTAGGAAATAAATATTGCTTCCTTCCCATCACACTTAAAAAACCTGAGCCACGGTCCAGTGCGCTTCGGCCTCTCATGCCACCTCAGAGCCAACTCGTCCTGCCCTCAGCACCCTGTGCCGGTGTCCAGCCCCTCCTGCCTTGGCCCCAGAGGCCTTCCCTGTCTGCCACATCCAGGTAACATAGCATCACTGTCCCTGTACCTTGGCTTTTGTTCTTCCAGCCACGACATGGCCGAACATGGGGACAGAAGGGATGAAGAGAGATGGGCGGATTCATGGCCGTTTTAGAGGATTCAAAACAAACCAGTCAATGTTTCCAACTTAAATAGTCTTGTCAAGGCCCTGCTTCTAAAGAATCTCAATATTCTCTCCTAGAATTTATTCAGCCCTTAAACTTAACCTCTGAAGGTGAGAAGCCAGGTTAAGATGAGACTCAGAGTTAAAGATTTCTTCCCAAAAGAATCGTGTTTAATTACTTCCTATTATAATGCACGCTCAGGATTTTTTTGGGGATTGTGATGTGGGGGATGTCTGCCAACTGAAATTCTGGAGCAGTTTTTCAAGCCATGCACAAACGAATCGCTGGCATCAAGATCCCTAGGGTGGCTGCCTAAAAACACAGATTCCCAGGCTCAGGGGAAAAGCGGGCTTCCGGGCTGAGCAATCGCAAACACACATTTTACATAGTACTGTTGAGCTGGGGAATCTTGCCCCTTGGCCAGGGGTCTAAAAGCAACTGCAACAGCTGCAGGGTTCCAAAGCCCAAAGTATAGGAAGAATTTCTAGTGGTATCCGTGGTTGTTGATGAACATCAGAGATTCTGATTATGTTTATTTTATAATACACAGTGATAAACACGGGATATTAAAAAAGCAGTATGTTCAACTGCATTTAAAATGCTCGGCTTTTTCCCACAAGGGTACACATGTGAGGATATCCTGCCCAAGAAGTAGGGACGCTGCCTTTTGTGAGGCCCCCAATGATGCCAGCATTCTTGTGTAGTTATACTAGTGGCACTGTGACCCCTCTCCCCACCTGGCATTGGAACCGACAACTACTTCTCTAATTTCCCCTATCACACTTGGTCACACTGCCACATGCTACCAAATCATGTAGAATTCTGCTTCCGGGAGGGTCTTGTGGGACAAAGTATTGATAGCACTTTAGAAGAGCTGGCCCAGGCAATTAGGCACCTTACATTGTTATTACTCTGTCTTTTCTCTGATTATAAAGATAGAATGATTTCTTTAAAAATAAGTCAGTGGCCCTCCCTGGTGGCGCAGCGGGTTAAAGCACAGCACTAAGAAGCTAAAGCCACTTCCTCATGAGTTCGATCCCCGCCTGCCCCGGAGGTGACCACATGGGGCGGCAGACCTCTCCTGACCCACCAGCTGCTCCCCTCAGCAGTGTACTTCATCGATCTGCCTGTTCTGCTCCCCACTCTGTCTCTGGTGAAGCCTCTCACAGCACCTGAGCCTCTGGCCTGTACCCCAGTTCTGTATGCACAAATAAATAAATCTTTAAAAATAAATAAATAAATAAAAGTCAGAATACAAATATGAATCAAATGGAAAAGTGCTCAAACTAGGCCAGGGACTGGTAACATCAGCAGGGCTCCCTTGTCCCGAGTTTTGTAGCGATCACCTGGCGACAAGGTGAGGGCCGCAGCGGGGAAGACACGTGTGGAGACTGGCAAGGCTGTGGGAGGAGTCGGCTGGAGCCTCCCGGTGGGCAGCAGGTGCTGCAGCACTGAGTCGGCCAACAGGGACCAGGGAGCACTCCGAGGGAAGCTTAGCTGGAGTACTCCAGGAGGACCTGGTCTGGCCACCACAGAAAAAGTGTGACTAGAGGGAACTGCTGGGAGGTTGAACACAACAGAGAAATGGCCCTGGAGATAGGAAGATGGTGGCCCTAGCGGGAGATTCTAGAATATGGTGATGGCCTGAGTAGGGCAGGGGGAGGGCAGTTGGTAGGTACAAGGGGCCAAGTCCTGCTTCTCTCGTAGGATGACAGGCAGAAATGGGGACGAGCTGGGGGGCTGGGTGGAAAATGCCCACGACTGGCGAGACATGGATCGGGAGGGCATGGGAGATGGGGAAGCATTTCAAATGCTCGCACTATCCTGGCGCAGGAGGTGGGGAAGGAGACTAGACAGACTTCCCCATACTGCACGTGTGCCTAGATGTCTGGTAGGGAGATGAGAGGAAAGAGAAGAATAAGGACAGAGGGCACTGCTGGCAACAGCTGGAGGATTCTGGTCAGAGGAACAGAGGGGGCGTGATCTGCTAAGGTAAGGGGAACCCTGAGGGAGGGCAGGAGTAGAGTGCAGGGGAGCCCAGAAGGCTGCCGTTGTCCTGCAGGGGCCTCACTGGCTCACTCTATGGGGTAGCTCCTGGTGGGTTTGACAGCCCCTGGATACCCTGGTACCCCTGGGAAAAGTTCCACAAGTGGCTTTTGGCAAGGGCAGGGGCAGTGACCTAATGCTGAGCAGGGGCAGCAGTGAAGGGCTGGGGAACAGTTGGAGGGAGGGAGCCTGGGAGGAACTAAGCAGGGCAAACAGCAGCCATAGTTAAAGAGAGATGCAGACCCCCCCTCAGCCCCCCACCGGCTAGCACAAAGGGTTAAGTCTCAGCACAGTGAAGCAAACGGTAGCCACTGCAGTATAAGTTCCATCCCGGTAGCCACTGCAGTATAAATTCCATCCCCGGCCAGGGAGCTGACCCACATGGCGCAGCAGCAGACCTCTCCTGACCTGCCCGCTGCTCCCCTCAGCAGTGTATTTGAGTAGATCCATCTGCACTGTTCCCTAACTCTGTCTCTGGTGAATCCTCTCACTCCCTGCACCTCTGGCCTGTACGTCAGCTCTTCTATGCATAAATAAATGCATTTTTACAAAAACAAAAGAGGGACTTGGGGTGCCTGACCAGGGAGTATTTCAAGGCAGTAAGTGGCTTTGAGGGAGGTAGGGGCACTAATGGGGTGGAAAAACCCTAGGGAAGGGGCACAGGGGAATTGAGGGACCAGAGCTCCAGAGGCCAAGGCTGCCCAGGACAAGGTGGGCTTTGGTGGGAGGCCAAAGAGACCACAATCCAGACACTGTGGACCGAGTTAATGAGGTGTGACCAGGAAGCAGGTGGCAAGTGTGGGGGAGGGCAGGCGCTTCCTCTCCTGCCTCGGAGAGCTATGGGAAAGGAGCACTGGCCGATCCACTGGGCGTGTGTCTGCTAGTGGCCCCCACCCTCTCGGCACCTCTCAGACCCCCTTTCTCAGATGGAGTAAGGTTCTCAAATAACCTCCTGGTAACCAGATCCAGAGCCATAGGCAGCGAGGCCCCCGTGCAGCCCAAGCAGCCAGCCCGGTTGCTAGGGGACACCAGCCGGCATTTGTCAGGCTGATGTCAATGCTGCAATTTTTTTGTCAGCTGTGAATTACTCTGGGAGGCTGCAGTGGCCATGCTTTCCTGAGCTGCCTGCCAGGACCCAGGCCGGCGGCTGAAATTCTAGGAAAGCACATCCAGGCCAACCATAAAATAGGATTTCATGCTGGTGGTGGGAGCAGGGACCCAGCTCCTGCTTCTCTCAGCAAAACCCTTGACTGGCCTGGGGGGAAAAAGCAAGCAGGGAGGATACCTTGTGATTCCCGGGCCCTCGCCCCTCGCTCCCACGGAGCCCAGCCTCTGGGCAGCCCGCGCTTCTCAGAGCCAGACTGTTTGTGGGGCCAGGGCAGCAGTAACAGCCACAATTGTGCAAGAGCTATACCTCATCTTCACTGTGACCTTAGGGTCCCCTTGAGCCTTATTCCTGTTTTACAGAACAGGAAGCGGAAACTCAGAGATGGGAAATGCTAGACATAAGACCTCATGAGATATCCAAGATCTCAATCTCCAGCCCTGTCCCGCCTTCCCTATGCAGACAGCCCAAATGGTCTGGACAGTTGCAGCCACTGGCACTGGGCCTCGGTCAGAACCTGGGCTCACTGGCCAGGCCACCAACAGTCACAAGCCTTTGCAAAAAGCCTCCCCAATGCCATAGCTCTCAGCCTAGTTCAGTTCACTCACTGAAATCACCAACATGTGGCCATGAAAGGCCCCCAGGCTGGACCCAGTGGGGGTCAACCTGGTCCCAGCTGTCTCTGACTTTCCTCTGTGTAGCCTGTCAGTGCTGTGCACACACCCTTGCCTGTTCTCAGCTGGTGCCGCTAGTCCAACTCAGGGGCTGCTGGAGAAGCAAGGTAGTGTTTGAACCAGGGCCTCCTCACTCCTCTAAGAAGCTGTGCAGAATTCAAGCTGTCCCTGACTCTTCCTGGAGGAGAGGGTTGGTTCACTCCTGACTTTGGAAGATCTGTGACTCGAGCAGACGGGACTGGAGGCAGGCTAGGTACCTGGAAACACAAGCCTGCCTCAGCTCCTGGCTTCACTTGCACGTGTCAACAAGGGCTGAGAGGCTGAAGGCCTGTTCAGCAGATGATTTTACTGGGAAGCACATGATTCATAATAAGCCATCCTCTCTGACAAACCCCTTCCTCTATTTAGGTTCCAATTCTCCTCAGATCCTTATATGCGCCTCATCTGCTCATTAGGGTTGGGAGTAGCTTTTCTCAGGAAGATTTAATAAGTGACCCGCTCTTGGCTTCCCTACTCAGATGCACCAGGGTCAGACTTATGGGCTGACGAGCCCAGACCAGAGAGGTTAGAACTACTGTGCTATTTGGAAACAGGAGTAAACAGCGTATGTTTGCTCCGGAAACCTTGGACACCTTGTTCTCCAAAGAGTTTGCACCTGATGCCTCTGCCACACGTGCACGAGTCTGCATAAGTCTGACTGACCAGGAGGTGGTCCTCTCCTCTCTCTTCTAACAAGAGGCTGGCTGGCTGCCAGGCCCTTAGCTCCTTCCAAGACCAGCAGAATTGTTCCCCTGACCAGGCCTCAGGACAGGTAGTGGGAGGAAGAAGAGCAGTGGCGCTGGGCCACACCCCAGGTTCCCCCCCCCCCCCGTCACAGACGTGCAGCACCTGCCAAACAAACTGTCCTACCCATTTTGCAGATTTGCCAGCCCAGTTGCACAGAAATTGAAAAAGCAGCGGCTTCTGGTCATACAAAAGTTCCCAGAGGCTTCCAATTGGGTTGCACCCTAGCACCACCTGGAGAGAAGGTGGCATGTGTTCCTGTACCTGTCCCTCTGGGACACGAAGTCCTAGAGCCCAGTGTCCCAGAGAGGTGCCCAAAACAGCACCTGGGGCTCCAAAGACTATTTGCCCTTAGACTGCCTCCAATTTAGGAGGTATTTTTTATCAACTGGAGATTACAAGGCAAAAGAAAAGCCAAATTCAAAGGTAGGAGTGTTTTATCTTTCTGGAAAAGCGGGGGAGGGACTGGAGATTTTGGGGGACACCTCCATGATCCAGGAAAGGAATTCAGTGATCCTCAACATCCACAGTCTAGCCCAAAAACATGACACCTGCACCCCCCTCTCATCTCTCTCAGCCTCCAAGCTAGCACCCTAGACTAAGCCAAGATCACATACCTCTAGCACAAGGCCAGCCCAGCTCACTGCAGGCCTGGGGTTCTTCCTCTCGGGTGTGGGAGGCTGCAGCCTACCAGGACGCTATAAACTTACTTGTTTCTGCAGCTTCCAAACACACTTTGGTCCACTCACCTAGCCCCAAGCTTCCACTCCACTCTGCTGCTGATCTTGAGACCACCCGCAGACCCCGACCTCACCCCTGTGCCTGTGCTCACGCTGTTCCTCTGTCCAGCACATTCACACCTGTTTTCCCTGCACTGGCCTAGACAGTCTCATTGGGTTAATCCAGCTCGCCTTGGACACCCACTACCTTGGCTGCCTCCAAACCTACGCAGAAGTTCCTGTGTTGAAACCAGGTCGAGACCAGAGGCCACCAGGAACTGGAAGCCCAAGTTCTTGGCGACAGTTCATAAACCCCAGCTTCATGACCCTGGCAGGGCCCCAACTTCACCAGGCTTGCAAAAGGACTGGGGCAAGCATGACTCAGAGATGCAAGAGCAGAAGCTTTCCCTATTGCGCAAAGGACAGCAACCCCTGTCTGTCAGGAACCTGGAGGCCGCAGCTCCTTACAGTCCCGATGAGCCAAGGCTGCTCCAGGGCAGGAGGATGGGATGCCCGCAGGCAGGCAGAGGCCAGCATGTACTCACCCTCTCCAGGTCCTGCCTCAGGTGTGTGAAGAGCTTTAGGCGGCGGTAGAGGACGTCCTGCTCCTGCTGGGCCAGGTTGTCCACCTCATCAGTCTTGGGGGTCAGCAGCGGCTGATTGGCATTGGCTTTCCTCTTCAGCTTCCAGTACTGGTAGATGAAGTCGACTAGCGCCTCCGCCAGGTCCAGGCGCTCAGCCACCTCGGCCGGCTCCACCAGCTCATAGAAGTCTTCCTCCAGCTGCTGCAGCCGCTGCTTGCGTAGGGTCACCTTTTCTAGGTCCTCACCGGCTGGGCTGGGCTCCATGGGTTCAGACGTGGGCTCACCCCGGGGGCCCCCATCACTGTGTTCTTGGCAGAACGATTTGAACTTGACCTCGTCGTTGTCTGCTAATATAGTCCGCATTTCCAAGCCATGGTCAAAGGCGCATGTGACGTGGAACGCCGTGACGCAGGAAGGCATGGAACACTGGAGGGAGGGGAAGGGTGGTGTCAGGCAGGAAGGGTTTTCTGACGGGAGGGAAGAAGGTGGACCATGGCCCAGGGTTCCCCCAAGAAGTAAAAGTGTTGGTGAGACCCTAAATAAACAAGATGGGCTCTCACTATCCTGAGGGGGGGTGGGGGAAGAGATGGGGTTCAGAACCACAGAGCCATGGGGAAGTCAACAATTGGATGACTGGACAACCAGTGGAGACAAGCAGCGTCCCTGGGCAGGCACAGTGACGCCACGTTAGAGGCTCATAGGTCACGGCCATCTCTGTCACAAAGTTATCTGGATGGGAACTAAGTGCCTCGTCCTGGCCTCTGGAAAGAGGGGCTCAACTGAAAACCCCTTCTCTTCTCCAAAGCAGCTAGGGCCTGCACCTCCTTCCCAGGCTGCGGACAACTGCAGGCAGCTGATAACTGTCTCAGCCGTACCCACCAACTGCCACAGAACACTTATGTTGTCCTCACAAGTCACCCTGCTAGCCTCACACAGGGAAGGAGGCACATGTGGGCTTTGCAGTGATGACTGTTCCTACAGAGAGACAGAGAGCCTGATCTCAACCCCAAACCTGGAGACCAAGCAGCATAGTATCACCTGCTAGAAATGTGGGTTCTCAGTCCCACCCAGAGACCAGCATGGCAGCAGAGACTCCAGGTTGGCCCTGGCTGATTTAGCAAGCTCCCTGGGTAAAGCTGATGCACACTAGAATCTGGGAACCACTAAGCATCCCTGCTCAGTGTCATGAGAGTCTATTTGCTTAGCTAGAGGAGAAGTTCCACCCCTATCCTTCCTCCAAGTCAAGTCTGATGTCAGGAATGGGAGGTGAATGTATTTATTTATTAAGTCCAGTCACCTGCTACTGTGGAAAGCCAAAGTCCTCAGCACTGCCAGTGTGGGAGCCTCAGCTCCCCAGGCTAGCCACCCACGCAGAGAAACAGGATGGCGGAAGGCACCCCCAGGAGGGTCTGGCCCAACCCCAGCCTGCTGGGCCCATCAGTGGCTCTCTACATCACCACGGGGATGGCGGAGGGGTTGTGGCAGTTGCTTGTCTCCAGATGAGCCCTGCAAATCAGCTGACTCATGCATGGGCTCCCCAGACAGGGGAAGTGGCCATGTACGTACCTGGATGCAGGTGCCAGTGCACTCCTTGCAGAGGCTACAGGACAGAGCCCAGCGGCTTGCCGGGATATGCGAGATCTTGGTGATAGGCTCCATCTTCTCCGGGCAGCCGATGCTGACCTGGTCAGGAAACAGGGAGTTGCCATCAGGCCCCTCATCTGGGGCCTGGCTCCAGAGATTTCCCCAAATGGGGGGCAGAGGGTGGGGCACTTTCTACCAAAACCACAGTATGGGCAGTCAGAGCAGTGGGGGAGTTCCTGAATGCCATGTTTTCCCTGACTACCCCAAACTGACCACGAGGTGAGTGTCCGAGTGTGCCCGCCTGCACTGGTCTGACTGCATACGTGTAAGGGCACACACACGTGCAAGGGCACACACCAGCGCACAGAACCGACTGTGTGTAGGTTCGAAGTCGGGGGATTGTTGCTGGGAACCACGACGCAGGC
The DNA here is from genome assembly GCF_000260355.1 of Condylura cristata. Lineage (NCBI taxonomy): Eukaryota > Metazoa > Chordata > Mammalia > Eulipotyphla > Talpidae > Condylura > Condylura cristata. The sequence goes on along the minus strand of NW_004567122.1, from coordinate 25,487,265 downwards.
TTCTGTGATGATGTGGTTGCATCAGAGACAGCTGCTTCCTCCCACAACAGCATGTAACCTAACAGGGGGGCACACTGGTGTGGCTGGGGTTGGGTGGCCTACTTTGTGTGTGAGCACGTGTGCACATGGACAGGTGAATGTGATGTCCTCCTCCCTTCTGTATCTCAGGCCTCTGTTAATTACATCTTCACACTTGTTATTATAATCTGTCTGTCTGTATGTGTGTATCTATTTATTTTGATGGGCTCTAAGAAAAGGCCCTGAGGGAGCACTCCTGAGGGGCTTCTAGGTTTTTTTTTTTTTTAAAGATTTATTTATTTATGCATACAGAACTGGGGTACAGGCCAGAGGTGCAGGGGTGGTGAGAGGATTCACCAGACACAGAGCTGGGAGCAGAACAGGCAGGTTCTGCTGAGGCAGGTACACTGCTGAGGGGAGCAGCGGGCGGGTCAGGACAGGTCTGCCCGCCATGTGGGTCACCTCTGCGGTCGGGATTGAACTTGCACTGAAGCAGCTGTGGCTAGCTTGCAGGGCTGCGCTTTAACCTGCTGCGCCACCAGGGAGTGCCCAACTTCCAGGGCTTTTAAGGCCAATGCGGATGGGCTTTGTTTAACCTCTCCTTCCCCTCTGACAGGTAGCAGTGCTAGCACAACCATGCTCAAACCCAAGAGCCTCCCTTCAGCCTGGGCTGACCATGGAACAAGACCCCTTGTCCAGAGTCCTACAGCAAGGGACCTCTGTGGTACTCCATTAATTCTCTCTGTCCCTGCTCTACCCTGCACAGGGTATACTTACAGGGAGACCCAGACTTCAATGTTAATGTGGGAGGAAGCCATTGTTGCTGATTCAACCACCTCACCACAGAGCTGCGACACCCTTCAGACCTCCGGTCCAGGAAGGGGAGTCCACCGGGCACAGATAGCAGTGCAGTGGGGCTTCATTCAGTCAGGACACACAGCGGCACCAGGGCTGAAACTCTGCTGAATTTTTCCATTTCCCATTCCAAATAAAACAAGATGCCTCATGGAAGCCCAGGGCCTCCTCTAACTCACTGCGAGCCTTGTCCACCAACCACTGTCCCCCTCACCTTGACCAGGGCCCCCACCCCACAACGTCCCAGTCCCAGCAGCAGGCCTGCCATCCAACACTGAAGTCGGCTTGTTGACTGATTTCCTTTAGTGTGTTTAAATTCTTATTAATTATTATTATTTTTTCCTGTTTTCCTTTCATGCCACAGGGCTTTTGATTTCTGTTGTTGTTTTTGGGGTATCTGGCCTATTTCTGTGTTGAGCAGGTGGTCTGGCTCCAACTGGATCCACTGTCTCAGTATGGATGAACTCACCACCTGCTTTCTGCTGCAGTCAGCTGCCCAACTTCTGACCAGCCCTCAGACTATCCCCTGGAGCCCTGAGGGCTCCATAATCCCATTTTCCCATGAGTGCACCCATTTTCCCATGAGTGCACCCCTGGATTCTGCCCAGATGCACAGGCAAATGTTCCTGTGGCTGCTGTTCTTCCCAAGCCTATGACCTGAGAGAGCCCCTTTTAAACATGGGCCATCACTTCTGTTCCTAAGACTGCTGAGTCCTGAGCTGCACGCAGACCCCCTTCCCCGGCTGTCCTACCCCCATATCTGCCCACCTCGGGAATCCAGAGAGCGCAGCTCACGTGCACCCACTTGGTCCCGCTTCTGGTGGGCTTCAAGGCTCCTCCACGCTTGGGGCAGAGCAGGCACTTTGGCTGGACACCCAGGGCACATGTCCGGCACAGCCAGCTGCCCGTGGGCACTTTGAGGATCCCGTAGCACGCCTGGGGATAGAGCAGGATGGTCACAAGTGAGCACTGCCTATTTGGTGTGGTCAACAGTCAGCACCAAGAAGTCCGAGCACCAGCCTTGTGCGAGGAGACACAGGCTTACACTGCCATTTTCCTCTGCCAAGGAGACCCCTGGAGGTATTACAAAGCGAGGGATCTTGGGGAGCTCCTTGCCAGCTCTGCATGGCTACAATGTCACAAGTTCAGTCCTTCCTGGGAGGGCGCAGACCTGCCCTCTGCTGGGAGAACAGTTGCTTTAACCAAGTGATGTACTTCAGGAGTGTTCAAGATCCCCTTATGTTAAATACCAATTTGGATTTGTCTACTGCCTGAAGCCAAGGCCTAAAGCCGTCCTATTTTTTCCCAGGAATCTGTGAATGGGGTTCTTCCTGGTCACTCCTAGGGCTTAAGCTACTGGGTATAAGGTATGTGGATAAGGGTGGTGTACTACTAACACACCTACCAGCCAGGTGAAGCCCCGGGGGCCCCCAGGAGTTATTCCAGCAGCAGTGGGTAAGGGGCACTTGAAAGTCAGAGCCATAGTGGGTACACTGGGCTCTGGTCAAGTTTCATGCAAACAAGGCCCAGAGAAGAAGAGGGGACCTGGTTACCATGGAGACAGACAAGGAAAACCCTTACTGTCAATCCTAAGCATGTGACTCTCAGGGAGTAACGTAAGCCTTACTACAACTTACTTTCATTTTACTTAAGGAACTAGGTGGTGGGAAGATTAAGAAACTTACCTCAAAAGAAACTTAACCCAAATCGACAGCTTACAAAAGGCAGGGCCATGCCTTGAAACCCTGCAGCCTGGCTTTGCTCTGTCGCTATACTGTTGCCTATTAGACATTCTGCAGAATGAGGGACAGAGGTGGGAGGGCAGGGCCAGGGCGTGTAGAGGGAGGTTCTGAGGGAGGCCAACAGGACAGAAAGACCACCCGTGGGATTTTACTCAAGTCTGATGAACAAGGCAAAGCCCAGGGGGGCTGCACTCCTGCAGCCCTCCACCCCCCTTTGCCTTCCCCTTCTAAGGGAGTGTGTGTGTGTGTGGGGGGGGGTGTTGTGCCCTCAATGCCTCTGCGTTCCTGCAGACAGATGACCAAGCCCAGGCAGTGCAAGGACACAGCGTGGGGGAGGCAGATCGGGGGCTGCCCACCTGGTGCACACAGACGTTGCACTTGTCACAGAAGACCATCTCGTTGCCATCCTCACCCTCGGGAGAGCGGCACACGTCACAGACGACGTCCTCATCATACTCGATGCCCAGCCCCTCCTGCGTCTCGATGGCACGCGCCATATTCTGGTGGCACAGTGTCTCCAGCTCCTCCAACACACGTTCTAAGGTCAGCTCGTCCAGCTCTGGCCTCTCTGTGAGGACAGCCAGGCAGCAAGTTGAGTCAGTCTCTCACGGTTTACATATGGGGAGGGCCCCCTCAATAGCTACATGACCTGGGAAAACCCATTCGCTGTTTGGGCCTTTGCACCACCTTCTGAAAATTAACTAGGCCAGACCAGCCAACCCCAAAACCCTGGGCCTTCTGTGCTGACCATACTCGTGCACTTGCAGGTAACACGAAGTGTGTCTGGGATGTGGCTGGCTTCACAGGGAATCTGTTGCTTGTACTGAGCATGGGGAGAACCTCAGGGGAATAGATGCTTCCTAGGATGTGTCAGTGGGTTCCAGCTAGGGGCCCCACACATTGACCCTAGCCCAGTTTGTCACCAGACTCATTTGTGTGCTCGCTTACTTTACATACGAACATTCACACTTAATCGCAGTATTCCCAAGAACTATAAATTATGTGCTACTATTACCCTCATAGGACAGCTAGAGAAACCAATACACAGTGGCACTAAATAACTTCTCTGATCAATAACATAACAGGGGACTTGTCCCCAGAACCATGCCAAAGCCCATTTGCGGCCACTGCCCTGCTGAGGGTGAGGACCCTGGGGTTCAGATGCTGGGCTGCCCATCCCATCCAACTTGGCAGGTCACTTACCCATTTCCTTCAGCTCCGAGTTGATGAGCTCCAGCCAGTAGGCATCAATCTCATCCAGGTCATAGCGGCTGCCCCCTGGCCAATCAGGCTGGGAGCCCTCGCCAAGTTCATAGCCGCTAGGGGATGTCTGGGGTCCTTCTAGTGGTGGGAGGATCCTAGGAAATCAAGAGGGAACATCCTGAGTGGAGTAGCCCTCAGCCTGGCATCCTCACTGTGTCCACGGACTTCCAGTGAGTTGGCCTATTCAGGCCCAGGACTGTCCCCTCTTTGATAATGTGATTTCAAGACATATGTGTGTGTGCATATATATGTGTGTGTACATATGGGTCTATACACATGTTATTTGGTTATCCCAGTGACAAGAATACATTTGTCATACATATTTGGTCTTCATCCAGTTCTTGTCTCACAGCTCCCCCCAAAGGCCTTGGAATTTCCTGAGCCATTAGAACATGGGAGCATCTTTTGTAATATCTGATCTCAGGTTCTCAGTTTCTGAGTAAACTGCAGAGCCATGAAAGTGTAAATGATGTGTTGTTCTTCTTCACGGTCTATGTTAATGAAGGTAACTTTTGGAAAACACCTAAGATGGGGGGGGTGGTGTTTGAGGGGAGTAGGGAGGAGTGTCAAGGAGATGGTTGTCAGTGAAACCAACAAGAATAAAGGGTGGGACTTTCCCTCCTAGACCCATTTCCATAGAGGGAGTATGTGGCACTCAGTTGCCAAAGGCCAATGATTTCATCAGCCATAACTAGGTAACAGAGCCCCCATAAGAACCCACCAAGAGAAGGGGCTTAGGGTTTTGAATGCTGCTCCCGGAGAGGATATGGGGGCTCCGCACCTGTCCGCATGTGGCTCTATTCATCACTTCCATCTAGCTGCTCATTCCTATTCTTTGCGTTTGTAATAAATCAGTGATCGAGTGAGTAAAGGGGTTTCCTGAGTTCTGTGTACTGTTTTATCAAATTATTTGACCTCAGGGAGGGCATTCTGGATAACTCTGATTTATAGCTAGGGGCACCTGAAGTTTGAGGAGGGGCACTCGGGGACCTCAGATCCACAGCAGCTGCCAGAGCACAGGCTTGCCAGGGCTTGAGCTAGTGTCTCAAGCACAGGTGGAGCCTCCAGTTAGAGGGTCCGAAATGAGCTGAATACTCAGATACCTTGCTGCTATCAGAGAACGGATTACTGGTGTGGGGAAAGGTCCATGCCCATATATCCACTGGGAACTGGGACGCAAGACACACTACTGCCTGCATTTGCTGAACACTACCCCCACACACACACCGCCCTTTGCACCAGCTGCCTCAGCCTCAGAGGCCACGTAGCCTAGTCTACCGCCTCAGGGCACACAGTGTTCCCTCACAATTTGGCCTTCCCCCAGACACTGTGTTACCTGAGCAGGAGTCTCTCCCTACATGGCCCCTCCACCTGCCTGCAAACAGGCGCTCCTAGAGTCCCAGACTCAGGCCAGGCCTGTCCCTAAGGGAGTTTGGAAGGGCCCTGGCCTCAGCGTGGACTCAAAGCCCCACTTCACCATTTAATATGAGACTCCAGGGCAGCCACTTAACTTCTCTGTGTCCTAGTAAGATCATCCAAAAAGCGGGGCACAATAAATGTACCCACCTTCTCCCACTGGTGTGAGGATTAAAGGGACAGATGCATATAAAGCTCCTAGAACAGTGCCGAGCACACAGCACGGCCCTCTGTATCTGGTAAGACTTCTGGGATTGCCTCACTCCTTCTCAAACAGACTACGAGGGCATTTTGCCTTAGGAGGGCACAGTTTCCCCTCTGCTCAGCTGTGTACTGCCCCTCAGGTCCTGATGCCAGTTTAAAATGCCAGCTCTCCCCACCCCCCACTGGTTGCCATGGTTATTGTTATGGAGCCTGGCCTCCATCTGGCCAGTCTTGCCAGGGCTGAGAGGCCCCTCACTTGTCCAGGAGGCCTCCTGGGGTCGGAGGCAGAGCTGCCAGGGGCTGTGACTCAGCGCAGACGGAGGAGGGAAGCACAGGGCCCCGGGTGGCACAGAGACACGGCCCAGCTGTGGAGAGGAAGTGCTCTGGGTGTCAGCGAGAGGCACAGGAAGGATGGAAACAGAGAGGCAGAGTGAGCTCTAGCCCATGCCAGGAGAGAAGCCCAGGGGTGGGAAGTGGGACAGCACTTGGTGCCACCTCTCCCTGCACACAAAGCTGTGAGGAAGAAAGGCCTTAGATGACAGCCCCCCGGAAGTTTTTCTCATTACAAACAATACTAATATTCTCAAAGTCCTACAAAACTCTGTCGTTTCTCATCAGTCTTGTGTTTAAATTAAAGTAAATAAATACAGGCCCCCAGGTGAGGCAAGGAGTTCAGTGGCAGCACTTATGAAGCTATCTGCAGCAGCCACTGCAGCATGAGTTTGATTCCCGATCACTGGCCGACCCACATGGTACAGTAGATCTCTCGTCTCACCCGCTGCTCCCCTCAGTAGTAGATTTCAGTCACTTTGCCTGTTCTGCTCCCCACTCTGTCTCTGGTGAATTCTCTCACTCCCTGCACCTATGGCCTAAACTCCAATTTTTGTATGCAAAAATAAATAAATCTTGATGGGAAGCCCAAGGGGATTACAACTGAGATGGAAAAAATGCACAAAATGATGTAAAAACAAACTATTATATTATTAATAAATTAATAAATAAATCTTTAATAAACAAATAAGCAGACAATACCGTTGTCTACTACTCCACTTTATGCCCTAAGCGTATGGTTAGTCGGGGGTTTCAGTAACTCCCATCTGAAGGACCACTACCTGCAATTGTGCATTCAGTCAGCTTTCACCTGGCCAGACCACTTGGGGCCAAGGTCATGTTTCTTATTCCGAGAAGCCAGGGTCAAAGGGAAACACCAGAAGAGGTATTTCCTGTGCTTCATGGGGCTCTCACTTTTACCTTGGACTTGTTCTCTCTTTGGCTATGAAGGAAGCTTTTCTACCAGGTATATAGACCCACTTCACCCTAGATCAAGACTGAGTATCTGGGGACAAGGAAGGGACCCTAGCACTGAAGATCAGACTGAATTCCTGAGGCTGGTTTTGCCTGGGCTGAATCTTTCCACCACTTCAAGAGAGCAGCACAGACCTGCATTCAATTTTAGTGATCTAGGGCAAGAAAGGTTCTCATTACCAAGAGAAGTTTTGGATCGTGAGGATCAGGCAAGGAGGAAGGAAGGAGTTAGGGTAGCAATTGGGGGAGGCCAGTCAGCACCAGCATGCTTCATCTGGGCACAAGACTATGGGCCTCACAGGGGCAGCCCAGGGCTTGTTTTCAAGGTCTGTGATTTCCTGGCCCAGCTCACCAGGGCCTGGCAATCATGCAGGGAATTCCCCAGAACTTCCCAACTTCCTCATCTATAAAATGGGGATAGTAACATGTACTTTAGAGAACTGATATGAGAGAAGATGAGTACGGGCTCGGCACAGAAAGTTCTCAGTTCCTGTAACAATTCTTGCTGTGCTGGACAGCCGTGGCAGAGGCAACCAGTGAGAGGGAGGAACAAGGATGCAGGGAGATGGGAAGAAGGGACAGATCTCTCCCCCAGAGCAGCCCTCTCGGCCTCGGGTCCACCCCGCCAGAGCATGGACCGGCCAGCAGTGCCTGGCTTCTGTTAGCTGCAGCAGCCGCGTGTAGGCCAGGAATGCGCTCAGTGCCGCCAGGGCTGTCTGAACACGTGCGTGATGCCGGCAGATAAAGCACCGGGCAGGCCGACTGAGGCCAAGCTACTGGTGTGGAGGCATCTGCAATTATTCAGTATAGCAGATGTTTCCAGAACTATCTGACACTGACATCAAGGGGAGCAAACAGACTGCTGGGTCAAACATAGTGGGACGTCCCTTTCTCTGCCCAGTCCGTGGCCCACCCCTCTCTCCTGGTCACCCTGGACTTGTCTGAGTTTTCACTGAATCCTCACTGCCACAGCATCGGGTATTAGCCCTATATTGCTAGGCCCTTCTCAACATGTCAAGAACTGGAAACAGGGCCCAAAAGGTCAGTGACAGTTGTTTAGGCTGCAGATATGAGGAATGAAATGGGCTAGAGTGTGACCCACAATGACAGATGTCAAGAATAAATTTTGTCCTGACACTGCACATCCTCCCTTCCAGAGAGGCCTGGAGCTTCCCTGATTCTTGGAGTGCCCCAGACAATGGTCAGTAGGCACTTAGCCCTCAGGAGGCAAAGCATGCCCAGCATGCAATTCTCCCCAAGCCCCTGAGTGGGACTTCTTGTCAGCCTTGTCTCTCTAACCCTACACCCAGGGCAGGTCTGGAATCAAGTGGGCCCAGTCAAAGGTATGGTTGCCAGAAGTCATCAGTGCCAGCATTGAGGGAGGGCACTACGTTGACCTTTGCCCCATGCATGGTCAAAATGGACCAAAGAGTTAAGGAGCTGCCAAGGCCAGGGATTTACTGCCAGGAACGCAAACTGACCAGCCCGGACAGCAGGCCCTAGTGCCCAAGCCATGGCTTGGAGGGCTTCCCAGAGTACAGAAAGCACTTGGCTGACCTCTGGATCTGGAAGGTAGGCCCATGGCCATGACGCCACCTCCTGACAAAAGCACCTCGGGGTCTTTCTGTCCCCTAAGAACAGAAAGCTACAGAGACCAGAAAAGATTCAACCCTACCTAACAGGGAACTGATTCAGAGGCTGGTCACCACAGTTGGTTCCAGAGCATCTGTTACATGCCAGGCACTCGGCTCTCTCCCACTAAAAACTCCTTGAAAAAGGTTTAAGAAGCCAGGGGCTTATCCCTGTGCTAAGGACTAGTCGAGCATCCAGAGATTTTGCTGACAAGATTAGCTGGGGGACCAGCTTTAGACTGATATCAAACTAATCCAGTTTTCACTGAGTGCTTTTAAGTTCCCGGCTCCATGCCCCGTACCTGCCACACATCGTCCGCCTGCCTCATTTCCACCACCACCATGGGCGGTCGGGGTCATTGTTACCATTCCCAGTTCACAGAATAGAAAATGGAAGCCCAGGGAGATTGTTTCTGGTTCCAAGTCCCCACCCTGAAAGATAAACTGCCAATATTTCTAGGACATGGCAAAGGCTTACGGGACAAAAGAATCAAAGGCAAACTAGAGACAGGTTAGAAAAAAACCCTAGACTAGTCGGTCCCTTACCCAATCCTAGCTTCCTCTTCCTCCTGGCCTATGGGCCCCCAGCTCACCTCACCACAGGCTCCGGAATGGCCTCGGCCCCTGCCGGCACCTGCACACCTTTTTCCCACTCCTGTCGCCATGGATCTGCCAGGATGTAGTAGTCATCCGGGCTGAGCTGGTATGAGTCTGGGATCTTCATGGCTGTGATCAAGTCTGTCCGGAAAACCTGTCAGAAGCAAGAGAGAAAGTGGATTCAGATGACCTCAGGGTAGTCTGGCCCACAGGCCAAGGGAAATAAAGGTAAATGTGACTTGAATGACTTCTACAAGCATAAGAACAATGAGGTGGTGCCTCTAAACCTAGTTACACGCAGTAGGTGTTCTAAAAACAGGCCAAACTGAATTCACATGTATTCGATTTGTTACAGGATAGAGTGAGGGATGGATGGGAGTGGATCTAAGAGGGAAGAGGAAACACTTGCCAAGAAAGGCAAAAAGAGGGAGAAAAGCAGATGGCAGGGAGGCTCCATGAATGCAGTACTGTCATTAGTGAATGTTCAGGGAATTCCTGTTGAAGGTTTAAGATGAAGTTGGTATTTGCAACCACACACAAGTGGAGCTATGAGAGTGCAGGGCTCCAACTCCAGGAAAATGAAAAGCCAGGTTATAACCCAAAGAGCTAAAGATTGGGACAGCCCAGAAAAAAGCTCCCCATGGTCAGGGTCTATCAAGAACAGGCAGACCGGGCCCCCCTGGGAGGCGTCCGAGGAGGACGGGGCTGCTTCCTTCTCGAGTCCACCCAAGTCCTTCTGAGCTGGTCCTGACACCTGATCACTGAAGGGGAAACTGCCCTTCCTGATGGGTCTGCCGCCCCCTGACCATGCCAGGGGCATCAGCGATGCCGCTCCCACCCCAGTTGCTGACCTTCCCATGGCCTCCTCCAAAGGGCAGCTGTGAGAGCTGGTGGCAGCTCCAGACACTGTGTGACCTGCGTAGGTACCAACTTCCCTTGGATCATCACATGAGAATCACAAGTTAAAGGAGAATTCACATTGCTGTGTCAAGAGAAACCACTTCAAGGAGTGTTCCAGGCACCAGCCCAAACTCCAAACCAACCCCTTTCTGGAAAAAACACCCGCTGGCTTTCAGACGCTTGGTAAAATTATTCAGTGGTAACCTCAGCCTGTTGGGGACCGAACTCACTAGCTGTGTGTGCTTCATTTGAGTCTAGGGCCACAACCACAAGAAAACAACTGGAACACAAGCACTAAAGGGGCTGCAGGCGGCATCTTGCAGAAATCTAATTAATGTCTGTATCTAGCTAGAGATGGTTCTGGCTTGAAAAAGGTCAAGTTTCTTGAAGACTCTATTTGCCAATATAATTTAATTGTTAAGACTAACACCCTAACATTTAATTAGGGTGCCAGCGTGAAAAAAATTAAAATGAGATTACGATTAAATGCTAATTAAACAGAAGATGGAATGTGGTGAAGATTTCACAGCCCAGATCATTTGCATATCTTATTAGCAAGCAGAAAGTTGGCTAATGGGAGAACAGAAACTCGTGCGCTGGGTGCTTTCATGGTGGCCTTCAGTAGCCCCGTCTACTGGCTGGGGCCTTTCCCAGCAGACGCCTCTACCGACATTAGCAAGATCATCTCCCTCTGGGCCTGACTACAGGACCTGGCAGGGGTGAAATTGAGCCCACAGGGGCCTCAGACAGCCCTGAATTCGCCCACCCCCAGCAGCCAAGTGGCATGAGATCTGAAGCTCTGTTGCTTTGATGCCAAAGGGCCCACAGACCTAAATCAGCCTGTCATCTCACCCAGGAAATGAACTTCTCAAGAGCTTAGGGTCCTGGTATGCCCCTTCAAGGAGGTAGGGATGAGCTTGAAGCCTCTTGTTCCCCAGCCTGGGCTGCAATTCAAACGTCACCCTTGGGATTCTTATCCCAGTCACCCTTGACTTGGGGACCAGCAACAGCCCAACAGAACCACTTCCCTCCCTATGATCCTTTGCCTCGCTGCCCAGCCCTTACACTCTGCAAAAGGAACTGATTTACCGAGGTTGCTTGTTTTCTTGCCACGACCCCAGCACACCTGTCCTACCCTGTTTCATTTTTAGTGCCTGGCATATTGAATTGGCACATAGATGGAACTTAATAGTGGCTGAGACAACGAGCAAGTGAATGAATGAAAGGGTCTCTGGGGAATACTCTGATCAATCTGAGGCTGCCAGCTGTCTCCTTGGCAGTGTTTCTGAGCCCCCGTTAACAGGGGAAGAAACCTACTGGATGTACCCGAAGCAGAAACCCCTCAGCAGAGGGAACTTGAACAGAGCAACACCCAATTCTGTAGGCCCCCAAACCCAAAGGACCAGAGTGTTGCCCAAGCTGGAGGCAGAGACGAGCTGGGGAGAGATGGCCCTCACCAAGCACAGGCATAACACTACAAACTCAAGTGACTCTCGACTGGGTCAAGGAGAGTCAGGAAGAGTCTGGTTCCAAGAGAGTTCCAAGTTTCATCCTGAGTCACTCATACTAGACACCAGTGGCCCTTTCAGGCAGTAGCATTTAAAGAGCACTGGTATTGGGCCCAGTACCAGCCTAAGGTCTGTCTTGAATTTATTATTAGTCTCTAGGCTAACTCCATAGTGCTAGAGCAGATGCTACCATCACCCTTACTTTACTCATGAGAAACCTGGGAGTTAGGTTACTTAAAAAACCTACTTGAGAGTCTATGTGTTAGAAGCGACAAAGGAGCCCAGGCCAAGAGAACCCCAGAGCCAGCCAGCGTTTTGCCACAGCCCTCACCGTCCCTTTAGGTCAAGTGTTCACTGCCAATGCCCTGAATCAACCTGAAATTAGGTGTCTTCTGCAAGAGCTGGAATATGCAGGGGCCTCCCTGGTGGCGTAATGGGTTAAATCTCAGCACTATGAAGCAACCTACAGACACTGCAGCACGAGTTCCATCCTCGGCCAGGGAGCTGACCCACGTGGCATAGCAGACCTTCCCTGTCTCAGCTACTGCTCCCCTCAGCAGTGGATTCCAGTAGATCTACTTGTTTTGCTTCCCACTCTGGTGAATGCTCTCACCTCCCTCCTCCAACTCTGGCCTACACTCCATCTCTTTCATGCATAAATAAATCTAAAAAAATAGAACTGGAATATACAAATCAGACATTGGCCTATGCAAGTTCCAACACCTCCAAGTAGCTTTCCACCATCTTCCTGCCACTCTGAGGCTGAGTAGCTAGCTCAAGGACATACCAGACCCGTGGTCAGAAATGGACTTGCAGTCTTCTGGGCACTTTCGCCCAGGCAGGACTCTGTTGGTTTACTCTTCTCCTTTGCCAAAGTGGAACCCTTCACCTGTAAGGTCTCGGGTCAGCCCACAGCTGCTCTGGAAGCCTCCCCTGATCTTAGTTCGGTTGTACGCTTCCTCTGAACTCTCTCAGACTACCACCTCCTGGTTCCCTACAGGGTGCCCCTCATTAGAAGGTAAGCTCAGTGAAGTCTGGCCAGGCCACAGGTATGGAGCCAACCATGCACACAAGCCTGGCACATGCTAGGTGCCAACACAGGCTGAATGACTCAACATCTTCCGTGGACTTCCACCCTTTCTGGACTGCTGCCCAAGGCTACAGCTGGGTATGGTGTACCTTCCAAGGGATTCTCTGTACACTTATATAAAACCTGCTCACAAATATGGCAAGCTGATTGTAACCCAAATATCCTTTTGTTTTGAATTGCCAGAGGTTAGGCTTGAAAAAGAGCTCGATTATTCTGCTAAAACGCTTCTGAATTATTTATGAAAACTAAATAAGGAATAAAATGGACACTGATGAACTGAAGGGCTTGCTATGGCAAGAAAGTTCGAAACTGGAAAACAAGCAATTTTCCAAGAATGTGAATGTTTACTATTTTTCTCTCCTTTGGCAGAAATTGACAAATTGTCTTTAAAGGTCTGCTGCCTAGCAACCTAGTTCTGCTGAATTGCTTGGGAGATGTTAACTGTGGCTTCTTCAAACAGTATGAAGAATGTTTAAAGGTCTAAAATTCTAATTTAATAAGCTATCTGAGCACAAGAGGAGCCAACGCAACTCTGGACAGAGCTGAAGCCTCTGCTGTGCCAGGTGGAGGGGCAGTGCACACGGCTGCTCCAGCTCCTTTTCCCCAACACTGAGCCCACAGCCAGTGAAACACCAAGTTTCCTGCACCCACTTCCCTAAGAACTAAAAACAGGCTTGGCCAGAAACATTTAAGTCTGACATAATCTCCAAATGCAAATAAAGACAATGACACAGGCAAATTCACTAAGTACCATCCTAAGAGGCTCTCTATCTGATCACGTGATTTGTGAATGTTATTTGAACATTTCATCCGGGACCTTGGCCTCTGTTCCCTTTTCTCAAGGGTGAAATACCATAGCATTATGTGTTTTAGGCCAAACAGTACAAAGAGGAAGTTCAGTTACTTTTCTTCAGTTAAGAAAAGGCTACAAACTCTTATCACAGTTTCAAAAGTTGATCATTTGTGTAATTATTTGCTTAAACAGTTTTAATCAATAAACAAATTATTAATCCTTCTAGTAATCCTCTAATAACCAAGCTGACGAGAAGCAGAGACTGACTGCCTGTCACCTGTTTATCTTTGTGTCTCTTTGTGGCATAGTTCCTGGGAAACTGCTGATGTTCGAGAAATGCTTGTGGAGGACCTCCCTGGTGGTGCAAGGGGTTAATGAGTGCAGCACTGTGAAGCTCTCCACAGCCACTGCAGCACAAATTCGATGGCCGGCCAGGGAGGTGACCACATGGTGCCACAGACCTCTCCTGTCTCGCCGGCTGCTCCCTCAGCAGTGTATTTCAGTCATTCTGCCTGTTCTGCTCCACACTGTCTCTGGTGAGTCCTCTCAGCCCTATCCCCCATACCTCTAGCCTGTACCCCAGTTTCTGTATGCATAAATACATCTTTTAAAAAAATGCTTGTGGAATAAGTTAGTGAATGAATGAATGAGCCCCAAGATCTGTCTGAAATACAATCAATGCTGGATATCTCCTGTCCTGCCCAGAAGAAACCTGCTGTCCCAACCTGGCAGGGAGAGCAAGGGCAGGGTCTGGTTCAAAGTTTCTTCCAGTGAACCTCAGGGGCCAGGTTTGGTCACTGTCCCAAAACCAGTGAAAATGGCTTCAGCTAGGACTGCCAGTCCCTGCCCTGTGTCCACATCAGCAGTGCCAGTGCAAAGGTAAGAGTGACCTCCTCCCCCTGCTCCCCAGGGAGGCACTTGAAACTACTACGACTACTTAATTCTAAATCAGTTTATTTCTGAGCACTTCATCTTATTAGGAACAATAGTTAGTAGTGAGAAGTCACTGCCTTGCTCTGGCACACCAGGTGCTGTGCTAAATGCTAACTTACCTAACTCCTATTCCCCTCATTTGACATGGAGACCAAGACCAGAGAGGTCACCCTTGCTTGAGGGCTGCACTGTTACATTACCCAGCCAGCTATTTCTTCTTTTAAAAAACGTCTCTCCTGAGTTGGAAACTAATAATGAACAAACTCGGTGACGAACAAACTCAGACACTTCAACTTGGGGGCAGAACACCAGAAGGGCTCTGAGCCTGTAGGCACCTCTGCCCATCCCTGTTCAAGCTACCTCTGGGCTAAGTTGGTTAGACACTTAAAACACACACGCTCTCATCCTCCCAACATCTCGATTGCAGACTTTCACAAGGATAACAGCACTTCCTGCTCTTAAAGAGAATTTATTACACATATTTCTTTTGCAAGACAAGTCCCAGAGGCCTTTCCAGCTGGCAGGAGCAGCAATGTTCCGACTACACTAGAAGTGGATTCTGCCCCCTACCCCAGAGGAAGGCGATGTGAGTCTCCAGAAAGCAGGCATCCAGCCCAGAGGAAGGGCTCCCCCTCACCACCTGCCTGCCTCAATGGGGAGCAGGGGCCTTGTTGGCTAGAAACATGGCTCGAACCCACAGAGGCAAGCACAAAACCTTTTTTTGGCATTCTCCCGTTTTTTCTCTCAAGTTTGTGGGCATTTTGCATTTCACCCCAACATATGCTATCACAGTTTTTATATAATGTATGTTATTTTAATCTGGATACCACCACTGTTCCTCCAGGAAGGCCTCTTATTTACCCATGATTCTGAACCTACACAATCTGACCACACCACCTTCACCCAGGGAAGGAGATTTCCATTTTAAAAAGTAATGGGTCAAACTGATAATCTCTCGCTGCCTTTTCTAGGGGAAGGCATCCTAGTATAGGGACTTTCAGGGGACACAGGGTGTGGGGAACACCCCAGTGGACAGAGATTAATCTCTTTACCCAGGTCCAATCCCCAAATGCATAGATCCTACTCCCTCATCTAGAAGCACATGACTTAGTCACCAGGACCCACAAAGGAGTTAACAATTTGATCCAGGACTACAATATAAGAAAAAAATTAAAACAAAAAAGCAAACAGTTGGGTCCCAGCTCCCCCCTTACTCCACTATAGTGGGACTCTTCAGGCTTCCATCCTAGGATGGCTTCACCCCTAGGAACTTCCCTGCCACCCAGGCTCAAAAGGCCCGAGGAGAGAACAGTTGTGTCTACTAGGGTGTGGGTCAGGTCTCCACACAAGGCCTGCAGTTCAAAGAGGAACAGTCTCTTGCCAAGGTCACAGAGTTCACAAGTGGCAAAGCTCGGAGCAGTTCCTACAACGGGCCCTTTCCTGTGTAGCACCTGCATCCTGCTAACAGTGAGACAAGCTCCCCAGGGACACGGCTCACGTTTTCTGGGCCCCAGGCAGGCGCACAGGCTCTGCAGGTGCTGCAGTGTGCTTGCTCAGAGTGAGCAGTATCAGGAGCAGTATCAGGAGCGCTTCAGCGCCTCGCTGACTTCAGGGGATTCTAACTTCTTAAAAATACAGCTTTCCCCACCTAAAGACAGCCTGCCAGGGGCGGGCTTCCATCTGAGAAGGACTGCTTTGCCTTCACTCACCTGGGATCATGGCCAGCCGGTCCTCCCACCTGCCTCTCTGCCCTAGGTCTGAGGAAGACACAACCTCAAACAGTAGCCTCCAAACCACATGGCTGTCCTCAGGTCTCTCCTTGAACTGCCCTTCCCACCCCTACTAGGCCAAGGGTTTGGGAGAAGAGTCAGTCCCCTGCACCTGTGGTGGTGGGAACTTGAGTCCTATCCACATTCTTGCCTCTAAACCAGTGAGCAAGTTTGAAAAATACTACCCTCCCTTCTTCAACCTCAGGGTCTTCTGGGGAAGATCAAAGCAGGAACTCCTTTCTTAGAAAATGAAGGTACAGCTTTAACCCTGGCTCCCAGCAGGAGGACTTTTAGTAAGTGCAGGCTCCTCCAGCCCCATTCCAGACCACTTAAGGAAGAATTCCTGGGGATGAAGGGGAATGGGATTCTGGTATCAGTATTTACAAAACTCATCTCCAGACTTTGGTCCCCATGAGACTCTCAGAGATATATCCTACCAAGGGTTAAGCACCAATAATGGTTATGCCATTTAGTGTGACAAATCAGATCAGAAGAAACCCAGGCCCTAGCCAGGTTTATATACTAATACCACCTTCCCAGACTAGGCTGGTCCTTTCCCCTCCCCTTCAGGCCTTGCCTGGCTCCCTAAGCTCCAAGCCGCAGATCTCAGCTTTGTTGGGAACCAGCAGGCGGGCAGAGCAGAGGAAGGCAGGAGCTTGTATCTTTTGGCTCAGCCCCCTTTCCTCCCACTGCTACAGGGGATCCTTGGGCCTATGTCAGACTTGGTGAACTTCCTTCAAAAATCCTAACCTAGTTTTCCAGGAATTCCAAGGTCCACCCCATCAGTTCCCAGTCCTGAGCCCTGCACTCCCCCTTTCACTCTAGCTGAGGACAGCCATTCACTGGGGAATGGCCAGAAGGGAAGCTGGGTGTCCAGGCCTCGGCCCTGTCCAGGGTCCTGACTCCTAACCGAAGTACTTTTTCCCACTCTCAGCACCACATTCTGGTGTCCAGGGTGCTGCCTGACTTAACATCCTCGGGGAACACTGTGAAAAGTGGAACCTGAGGACATCACATGGGAAGGCTCCCAGTGCCACCTAAACCCCATTTCATCCTTGTCATTGTTGGGTTCACTATGTGACAATCCTTTGCTAAATACTCCTGGTCCTCCAATCCTCCATGTCAACATTATTCACATTAAGACATGAGGCGTGAAGTGAACCATAGGTTGCCTGGCTCTACGGTCATCAAGGAGAGGGTTCCTGAAACATATGTCAAGAGCAAGCACTTCCCCTGGGAATGCAGACAGCCAGCCTACCTGGGGCAGCAAGAGACAACCACCATACAGGTTTCTTGCTGGGGGGTGGGGAGGGCCTGGGCAGGTGCGGCTCCCACATCTCCAAAACCCTTGGTCCCCAGGCCTAGGAGACTATACAGGTCTTCCTGACCAGCCCTTCCCAGAAAAATGAAGGAGATTTCTTGCAAACCTATCTGCTGCCAAATCCTCACTTTCATCTCTGCTTTCTCATGAGCCAAATAATCCGGAAGCTTTCATTGATGGTTTCCTCCCTGCCTCACGATAATTTGGAATTTATGCCTGTTATGGCTCAGCAGCCTCACTTAGGGGATGAGGGAAACCTCGCAGGCTGCTCTCCAGCCTACTGCGGGAGGAAAAGCTTGTCTTTGGCCACAGTTCAAGGCGGGGAAGACTTCCTCTTCAGTCCTCCAGGGGCCTGGACTTGAGGCAGGTGTCTCTCCTGTCAGGCCTCAGAGGCCCTTGGGCTGGAAATCCAGCATGGCCAGGTGGGCTGTAGCCACTGCCACCTGTAGAGTGGCTTGACTCTATTTTTAGGTGGGGAAAGGTTCAAAGGCTCTGTGCTGGAAAACCCAAGAGCCGGGGGAATTTTCTGCCCCATGCAAATCACTCTCTCCCCTCAGCCTTCAGAGACACCTGTTTCCTCCCAGCCACAGATCCTGAGTATAGATGGCAGGTCAGCCCCTGGCATCTCTGCCCAGGTGGCCCCTCCTCCCTTCCATCTTCTCTTTCCTGCCACAGGTGTTTGGAGGGAGGGGGGCAAGGGATTCAGGGGAAAGAGCTAGTCCCTAGGACTCCCCAGAAGTTCTCCAACCTGAATAGCCACTAAAAGCTGGGGAGATGTAGGATTCTCAGAGGTAGGTTCCAAGCTGTAAAATGAGTAGGACTGCCTCTCTGGACCAGAAAGGGGGCTACCATTTTACCAACTCAAACTTAACAACTAGGACACCACCGCAGGACTCAAGTGGGGGTGGGGCATGGGGACGCAGGAATGGGGGGGGATGGGTATGGTCCCAGTAGTCCAAGCACACTGGTTTTCCCACTTTCCAGAGCACAAGAGCACACCCCACCCACTCACTGGCAGGGCTGGTCTGGTAGGACGCTAAGAGCATCCTCCCACCCCCAGCTTTTGTCCCAGTCCTCACAACATTCCAGGAGATATTCCTTCCTGGAGTCATCAGCATTCCTGGGCTTGTGGGGTCAGGGGAGAATACCAGAGTGTGGGGGTGGGGAAATCGCAGGCCTCAGCCTCAAAGGTTCTGCCCTCCCAAAAGAAGAGTCCTGGGGTGGGGTAGGCCAGCCCCAGAGGCTGAGGCACAGTCCTTTTTCAAATGCAAGAATCTGCGGAAGGACTCCTGAGGAGCTGGCTCCCGACTAC
The DNA here is from genome assembly GCF_000260355.1 of Condylura cristata. Taxonomy (NCBI): domain Eukaryota; kingdom Metazoa; phylum Chordata; class Mammalia; order Eulipotyphla; family Talpidae; genus Condylura; species Condylura cristata. The sequence goes on along the minus strand of NW_004567122.1, from coordinate 25,468,608 downwards.
AGGGCCAGAGAGGAGGGGTGAGGTTAAGCAGGAAGATAGCCTCCCCCTGCCCATGCCTAAGGCTCTGCCCACAAAACCTGCAACTGTTGGCTAGTTTTAAAAATGAAAAAGGTATTATGTCTAGCCCAGTCACCTGGTCACTAAACAGACTACAAAATCAAGGTTTTAAGAACCAGATTCTTGAGCACTCAATGCTCCTGCAGCCTCTTCTGCGCCCTGTGCAGTGGTGAAGGGAGAGCAGAGACCGAGGAAGTGATTTTTCAGTGGCTGCAGGAAGCTCGATCCCATTGTCCTATTTACCCAGCCCCCAGTGCTCTTCTTCACAGCCCCAAGGCCGCCAACACCTCTCCCGTGGTGAGAAAAGTCCCAGGACAAAGAAAGGATGGTTTAAATTGCAGATGCATGTGAAGTGGGCACACAAGAAGCAAATGGCTTAACTGGAGGTCTCCAAGGACTCCATCCCTCTCCACACCATGGCAAACCCTGTCACACCTGGCTCCCTCACCTAAAGGTCCCAAATCTTCCTCATCTTACTCCACTGCTGTCACCTAGCTCTAAGCCACCACCATCTTGGACAAGAGGGAAAGAATCCTCCAGGCTTCCACTCTTGCCCATTGCATACCCTTCCCCTTACAGCAGCCGGTGGGAAGGTCAGACGTTGTGAAGACCCAGCTTATGAACCTTGAAAGGCCACTTCTCTGGGCAGACCCACAGGAATATCTTTACAACATACAAAGTTATGAGAACTGGCACGCCAGCCCTTCCATTCATTGCACTCGGCCATATGTCCTTTTGCAGGGACGGTGCTCTTGGCCACAAACGCTCTTCCCCAAACATCTGCAGCGGGGTCTCAAGCCCAGGGGTCTGCTCCTGCAGCCTCCACATTCCCACCTTCTTTTTCACCAAGATACTTGTCACTACCCACCTCGGAGGGCTTCTTTTCGTTCTGCCGGGGCCAGCCCGACTTGGTGCTGCTGGGCAGTTTGGAGCATCTTGACGCAGATGTCGCGTGACCTGCGGGGAAACCAGTCCATTAAGAGTCCCTCCAAGGCCAGGAACACAGGCCACCCACCTCTAAGGATAGGAGGCCTGTAAGAAAAGTCCTGGCTTGAGTGTTCAGGATGCATAAACCTCTGTGCACACCTGGTAGACAGTCCCTGCTCCAGGCCTCTCTGTGGATAAATGGCTGTGACATCTCCTCTCTCACCAAGCAGACAGGGCTTGTGGAAGAAAAGGCAGCTGGCTAGGCAGGGCTCAGAATTAGCTGGTAGTGCAACCCCAGACAAGTCCCTTGCCCTCTCTGAGTGTTTACCTGCTCCTTGGTGAAGGTGGGCTCAAGCAAGCCTTCCGGAGCCACTCTCCACCTGTGTCCCAGGTTACACAGCTGGGCTCAAGCCCAGTGAGTACACAAAGGCAGACAGGGCCATGAGGAGAGAGAGTTGCTGTAAAGTAGACTCAGCCTTCAGCCCTGGCTCAGCCATTCACTAACTTATCATCTGGGCAAATGACTTGTCTTTCTGAGCCTCAGTCAGCTCTTCTATTAAATGGGGACAAGAGACAAACTGTCTTCAAAAGGCAGTTGAGAGAATGAAACAATATCGTGCCTGCAAAATATTGGCATGGCCCCTGGCTAACAGCGTTTTCTATGAACAGAACCTATTAGTATTAGGGTGGAAGGCCCTTGGCTGGACTACAAGGTGGTAGTCTCCATCCCTAGGGGTCAAAGAAGCAGCAGTCAGGAGTGGGTGTGCTGGGGGAGCTGGTTGGAAGGGAGTCGCTTCAGCGTGGCCCACCTCTGTTGCAGCAACAGGGCCCTGCTGCCCAGACACCCTTTGTGGGAGCCTGGCCCTCAAGGCGCTCTGCCGGCAGTAAACCTAGAAGCAGAGGATGCGGTTCTTTTTGGCTCTACCGAGCCAGGCCACAGGCAGCGTGGTTGCAGCCACAGGCGGCCGGATGCTGTGATCTCCTGCCACAGGGAGGAAGGGCTGGCCAGGTTAGACACTGGAGCCAAGCTGAGCAAGTAGACCCCAGAGGACAGACAGTGAGCAAGACCTGGAGGAAGCACAGGGGCTGGGCCCTGACTGGAGTTCCAGTGCCTCTGTCTTCAGGTCACTGGGTGGCTGTGGAACTCTGGGGATTGTCGAGCTCCTTGGAGCACTCCCTAATCTCAGCTGCTCTCCACTTATGTGAGCAAAGGGAGGTGTAGAGTTGCAGGGCTCCAGGCCCCACCTCCCGCACAGCAGCACAGCCTCTGTCTGGGCCTCCAGCAGGCACACTGCTGGGTGGGAGCCTCCTGGCAGCATGTCTCTCCTGCACGGAGCAGAGCGCACAGAACTCCTCACTCCCACCAGCTCTTGCGACCCAGTTTCCTGGGACATCTCAAAGAGCTGCCTTCCAGAACCAGAGAGAAGCTCTATTTCCACAAACCTCCCTTCTCATCCCCAAGTTTCAGAAGCTGCATCTTGAGCCCCATCGTCCCCTTGCTGGTTCCCTCTCCCACCCCAGTCTACCTTTAAGGCTCCTATTATCAAGAGCACGAAGGCCAGATCTCATTAATTTCTTCAGCAAACATTTAATGGGCACCTACTGTGTACCACACGTGGCTAGAATGAGGCAGCAAGCAAAACAGGACCTCTTATCAAGGAGCTTACTGCTGGGAAATAGTTATCAGGTAATTATAATAAAGAACAACAGGCTTCCAATCTGTTGTTGAAGACCTCCAATAGGGCCCTGACTCAACAGGAGGGCCAGGCTAGTGAGGGATGTGTTCCTAGCAGCTGGGAGCAAAGAGCAAACACCCTTGGTCTGAGACCTAGAGGGGCAATAAGTGAAGTGGCCTGGCAGACCCTGGAGCCCTTGGTGATGTGGGGGTTTGGGCTCCCCTCAACACTGAGACTCCAGGATGGCTTTCCCCCATCTGGGCCTACAACCTGATCATCACTCAGATGCTTTCCCTGGAGAAGCCCCAAATGGAAGTCCTTACTGTCAGTGGTGTCAGAGTTGTCGCTGCTGATGGAATATTTTCGCCTCTTCTCTTCCATCTGCAAAAAAAGGCAGGCCCCATTATACTCTCGGGTAGCATGGGAAATGCTCGCTCTCAGAAAACCGCCTGGTAAACTACCCCCCCACGTGCAGTCTGCTACAGCAGAAACACGAAACATGGCCCTACCCTAACCTTCTTAGTCAGCCTCACCCTGTCTCTCCACCCTCCCATGGGAGGCTGCACCTCCCACCACTGGCGAAGGACTCTGGCCAAAGGCTACATCAAGGAGGGCCAGGGACTCAGCACACCACAATGCACAGCGACCTCCTTAGCCCCAGTTTCCTCTAAAGTCTCAGGCCCACTAGAGAATCAACTCCCATCTCCAAGTTGTGACTGTTGCTCTGCCCACTGTTGAGGATGGGAGCTTAGAAAGGAAACCACATGGATTTTTCCACGGGGATCATGCTATCTGAGCTCAGGGACGGGTCGGCCCAGATAGCACTGAGCTCACGTGGTGGCCAGAGAGGAGTGGAAACTGGGTAGGGGTAGCAAAGCTCCAAGCTGGGTCCCTGAGACACACCAGGTCCAGGGTCACTGGTCCTGGGCTGGGTTGCACACTGCTCCGAGTCATGTCCTTCTCCAGACAAAAGCACAAACCACGTTTATCTGGACTGCAGTTTTCAGCTTCAAGCTAAGAAGGGCAGCTCTCCCACCTTGAGCTCATTCTTCCCTCCACACTATCTCAGCTATCACAAGATTATAAGAATCCAGGGAGTTGTGAGCTACACACTTACTGGGGAAGCTCAGAGTCTCATCCTGCTAGTAACTGGCTGTACTGGGATTTGAATCCACACAGTCTGTCTGGACCCCGACCCCAACTGAGCTGCCTTTGTGCCCAGTCAGTTCCTGCCAGTTAGAAGTGCTTTCTAGCCATTGTTTCCTAAAATCCTGCAGAGTTCAGGGTGGCAAAGGCCACTCTGGTCCCCTCTTGGAGGGAGGGCCAACCCAGTGGCTTGTTAACCTGCCCTTGGTCTCACAGCTGGTCAGCGGCTGAATCCTAACATGAAAGAGACTGGGAGCTCGAGGTCTAAAATGCTCATCACCATGTTTCTGCAACCTGGAGTGCCTCTTGGCCAGCGTTCCGGACAGGGAACCAGTATGAGCTGGAAGAAAGCCTCGCCCAGCCCAGCTACAGGCTAACAGGCTCTCCACCCCCATCTGAGATCTCCACCCCTGCCTGAGACCCTTTCGCTACCCCCAGTCTGTTCAGTCAACCCTGGGGTTCCCCTCATTTTATTGAGACTAGGGAGTATTAGCTTTGTAAGATGGGGATGTGACTACCCAGACCTCTGAGCTGATCAGAAAGACCCTCTTTCTTGGGCTGATCTCAGTTAGGAGTGTCTCTCCACCCCAGATCCCGTCCCCCCCACCCCCATATAGGATCAGGATAACACGGGACAGATACAGACCAAGTGGTCTCCAGAGGGTGCAGAGTTGCTGAGGGAAAGCTGGTGGTGCCAGCAACACCCATGTCAGGGAGGCAGGGACAGTGATGGCTGAAGCGGCTAAGCACTCACCTCAGCAGAGGGTGGGGGGAGGTGGAGGGAACAGAGCAGGGACACAGGTCCCAGATCATAGGAATCTCACTAGCGCTTAGGTTAAGTGACTTTCCCCAGATCACAGTGCTGCTAAGAATTCTGATTCTGGAGACCTCCCTCTTGACCTTTAGATTTCCCTGACTCTGTGCAGTCGAATGCAAGCAACCCAGTGGCTCAGGTCTGCAACTGAAAGGGGCGAAAGGCTTCACTGCCTCCTCACTGTCCTCCAGGGTCTATGTGTGGCAAAGGTCACACGTAGGCAGACAGACCCTGAGTCTAGCCTACATCTTGCCCTCCAGGCACTAACAAGTGGACTATGAGTCGTGGGGAAAGGGTTATAAAAACACCTCCCGCCCTGCCTTTTTCTCCTGCAATCCTGTACCAGAATTCTATTGCTTTTAATTTCTACCCCAGAGGGCACCTCCAAGCCAGGGTCTTCCAGAGCATAAGACCAGGATTCAGGAGGGTGGGTTCAAATGCCCCCCGGACCTTGGGGAACGCACACCTCCCAGAGGGCGCAAACTGGATTTGGATTTGTACATAAATCTCCTGAACTTAAAATGTTGGCAAATGACTCAGAATTCTAAAAACACTTTGAGAGGGCCAAACTAAACACATCTACGGGCCAGAACCAGCTGGTGAGAAGAAATGAGAGCAGCGTAAAGTCCTCCGCACAGTGGTTGGCTCTCCAGATAGGTGCCAGTCATTAATACTATGGCAGTCTCAGGCCAGCTGGACAGTCTACCTACCAGCGCCCATTCAGAGGGGGCTACTGACCCTGTAGTCTAAAGAAGGACCCCAATAATAGGCCTCTGTGATTGCCGAGTACCTCCACGACCTCTCAACGCTATTCTCTGCTGCCCAGGGACCAAGAAGTGACAAGTTAGTAACAGTCTGTACCATCCATCCCTAGATCCCCGTCCAACCTGCCCTCCGTAAAACACCCAGGGCTCTCGTGGGCAGGTTGTTATTAAGGGAGCAGATTTTGTGGTGGTTTAATTAGAGTAATAACCAAGCTTCAGAGAGAAGTCACTGTTTGGAGTGAGCTTCTTTTGCTTTGAACCAAGTCAGTTCCAAAAGCTTTCCTGCCCAGGGTAAGCCACCACTGCCAAGGGCTAGCAAAGTCCCAAATAGGCCCTGGGTTTCCCTGTGGACAACCTTCTACCCCGTGAGCCCCCCTCTCCAACCCAGCAAGGGTGTCAGGAGAGCTCCTTCACCAAAGCTAAAGTTCCAGGCTGCAGATGCAGGTAGGGTTAAGGGTGCTGAGATTTGATCTAGACTCTTATTTTCCCTCCCCCCTGGTTCTTCACATCTCTGACAAATCCAGATCAACTTGGGAGAATACTTCAGAGTCACCCGGCACTTGCTTTTGGGGACAGAGAGTGCTCTTGAAATTCCACCCACGGGGGCAAGTAACAAAAAGCAAGGGTCTCTTTCTGTACCCACCAGTCCATCTGTACCCCTACCCCATCCTCAGCATGGAGACTCGCTGCATGGACCATGGGAGCCCTCCTGCAGGGGTGTGGGTGTCCTTGGGGCTCTTCAGTAGAGCAGCAGCCTGGGCCAGCCCTTTGGGCTCTCTCCTCAGAACACACCGTGAATCCTCCCACTTATCCCCATCTCTGCTGCTACCACACTAGTCCAAATCACATTTGTCTCTTGCCTGGACCCCTCATTCATAAATCAACTTCCACTATTGCTCCCTCCAAATCCCGAACCCCACAGCAGCCAGAATGTTACTAAAAAAGTACACATCAGATCACATCATGCCCCTTCGTTAAATCTTTCAAAGGCTTCCTGCAGATCAAAGGACAAAACTCAGGCTTCTGACCACAAGACTCAACATGATCTGGCCCCTGCCACCTCAACGAGTTCATTTCCACCACCATGCTCTGCCCCACCACTTCCCAGTCATACCAGTCTCCTTTCACTTCCTCAAACAAGCCAAATATTCCATGCTTCAGAACCCCGGCACAGCCCGTGCTCTGTGTAGTGTTCTATGCAACCTATGCGTTTCTGACTTCCCATCCTCCGGGCTTGGGCTTAAATGCCACAGAGGCTAGACTGGGCAGCTTATGTACAGATAAGCTATAGTTCCAGAGCATGTATTCCAGTTTGGGTCTGCTGATGTACTTGTTGAATGCCCTTTTCCTCAGGGAATATATGCTCCGTGACAGAAAGGTGTACGTCTATCTGGATCCCCACTGGAGACCCAGTGCCCCCTCATAGTGCACACCCTGCACAGAATTGGGGGCTCAACATATGCCAGGTGCTGAGTGTGCTCTTGTCCTCTCCACTCTGCACCTCCTGAAGTGTGGGGACCACACAGCCCAGCTGGCCTGCCTGCCTGCCTGCAGCTTGCAGGAACAAACACCCCAGCACAAGATTTTACCCTGTTTTCACAGCCTGCCTTCCCCATCTTAACCTCACACATTTTTCCAGGAGACTTTATTTGGTCGGGCTCCTGGCTAATGATCAATGTCAACTCAGTAATAGGGCAGCAATTTGGTGGCAGATGTTTTCTTGGCAGCACTAGCCATTGGTTTTAGTGGGGGCCTCAGGCCTGGACTTGAAACACCAATGCCCAAAGCCAGCCCCCTTTAAAGACCTCTCCGCAAATAAACTCAAATAAACACCCCGGGCCTCCATTAACGCCCTTCCAGCTGACCCCAGGAACAGTGGGCCTTTCAGGCCTGCGACTGCAGCGCTTCCATGGGCAGTTAAAACACCCCAACCTGGCCTCTGGCCTCTTCTCTCTGGGGGCCACCAGGCCTGTCCTGCCCGCCACCACACACAGCAGGATTTCGTCTTCCTCCTTAAAAAGGGGGGAAAAAGGCTTTCAAGCAGGCAATTTACAATTCCAGACACAATCTTTCAAAGAGAAACAAAAACTCTCCCTGTCTGAGGCAGACCACTAAGGCGTGTGTGTAATAAGATGCTAATACAATTTAATGATATTTCGGCTGGAAAACCTGTCCTCAGAGCCTCCTTGTGTCGGCAAGGCCAGACATTCAGAAAACAAGAGCTGCACACTCTTAAACTGCTTTAAACGGGGGTCAGAGCCCTACTCTTTCCTATCTCTCATTAACTTTAATGCCTTCTCAGGGACAGTAATTGCCGTTACAGAAATGATTTTGTACACACAGATCCTCCAACTTGCTTCTCCAAGCATAGGGGAGCCCGAGCGCTCAACACCCGCCACCACCCACTTGCAATTCCAAGTGTCCCAGGGGGTGCCCAGCTCCCCTAGAACATGCTTCCCACACCCACCCGCCAGACCCAGATCTGGGGACATACCAAGGGGATCCTGGGAGTCTGAAAGGGGCTTTGTCTACTTTGTCCTTCAGCACCTTCTCACCCTATTCTCCACCTCAGAGAGGGCAAAGCTCAGTCCGCTTGTTCCCACAGATGGCTGCCCATCGGCAGCTGCCGGGTCCTTCTGATCCCTTCTTCAGAGAAGGGAGCTGGCTCTTTGGCCTAGCCTAAAGGGGGAGAGATGAAAGGTCAAAGCAGCATTTGGACCCGCTCCAAGTGACTGACAGTAAGAGAACACTAAAGCTACTCAAGGGTTTACCCATGTCTAGCTTTGGGCTCAGTGTTCTTTCTGCAATAGATCACTAATCCGTATACCCACCATGAAGTTGGAACTGTTAGCCCCATCTGTAGATGAAGAAACTGAGGCACAGAGAGATTGTCACAGCTAGTAACTGCACAGTCCCCATCCACCTAGACTGTATGACTTCTAACAGTACACCCGTCCCCAGTGGGCGACAGCACAGGCTTTCAATTCCAAGGTGTGGGTGGAGTGCTCCAGATTTGTATGGGCTGAAGACCCACCTGGGTTCCTAAGCTTTTAGTCACCGCTAGGTAGGGGTCCTATGTGGAGGAAAGGGCCAGTGTTGGGGGGTGGGGGTGGGCAGAGATCCTCTTCCTAAGAAATCTAAACTGGTATCTCCTCAGAGAGCCTACAAGAGGAAAAGGCCCCTCCCTAAGAGTCAGCTAGAGGCATTATGAAGAATTTTGTCTGGAAGTCTGTCACCTGGGTCTAGATCCTTAAGAAGCACTTGCTGTTAACTGGAACACCACTTAACCAGATCCCTCGTGCTCCCCCTGCCCAAACCGAGGGTGCTAAGTCAGTGTCCAAGGTTTAACTTCAAAGCTGGAGTACACTGGGAGATGGGAACCAGCACTCCCACCTCACCTACCAATGGAAGCTAAGAGGGGCTTTCTGACAGCCTTTTGGATCAATGTTACTAGCCATGTAGTCAGGCAATTTAGGAAAAGGAAAAGCATGTTGGATGGGAAATGATCTGGAAACATGTGCTGCATCCTAAGCCCAAATAACTCTATCCTTAAACACTCCATCTCTAAAAGTGCTGGGGAGACCCCTGGCCAAACAGTTTCAAACCAACATTTACAGCAAGTCCTGCTGCCTGAGGCGAGGACTTCCCTCTGTGAGGCATTTGCTGTGGAACCAAATGCTTTTCCACTCTAAACAACAGCCAACAGCACTTGGGACAACTGAGAGGGCTCCAGATCAAACAAACATCCCTTTTTTCCCCTACCATGCAAACTTTCTCAATAAATTATTCGCCCACTTCGGATCAAAGCCTGTTTTTGCAGCCTGTGACCTAAAAAGCAAATAGCATCTCTTAAACATGAAAGCCCTCCTCCCTGCCCCTGTCTGCTTTATTACTCATTCCTTCCCCTTACAGTTATTCTGTTGTTATTTTCCTCCTCTGCTTGTTAGATCGCACTGCAAGTCCCAACCAGCCTGAGGAAGCTGGGACAGGAGGGATGGTGTGTTCAACTTGGGGCCCTGAGGTGAGAGAGGAAGTTAGGGTAGGGGAGAAGCCAGCACCCTGGGAACCCAGGAAACAGGGCCAGGCAGGGTTGGCAGCTCCCTGCCCTGCCTTTTTGCCAAATGTCCTACTGGGAATTTTACCAGTGAAGGGAGGGCGTTAATGCCACCCTGGGAGGAGGGGCCAGGCTGTCCTACCACCACCAGGGCCAGGACTCAGTTTGCAAACAAAAACTTGAAGGGGAAGTCCTGACAATTTGTCTGGACTCAAAGCTGGGGGTTCCTCCCTCTTCCAATAAGAGCAAAGCAGCAGGTCAGTTGTGCCAGCTCAGCCTCGCCCTATCCCCTTTGGCTCCGGTCTGAGAGCAAATGTGATGCCTTCTGATAACCCCTTTAAATTCAGCCCCGATGTAACTTTGTCTCAGTATCTCGCAGTAGACAAGGGGGAGGAGGGTTGTAAGCTCGGGGGCAAGGTTTGAAAATATGCAGAGACCTGGATCACCGTCTGCAGCGTAACCTTGGCACCCGCAAAGCGAGAGGCGGCACTTCCAGCCCACCCCCACAACCGGGCACAAGACCCCTGAGCAAGGCGGTTAAAAAAAAAAAAAGTGCCGGGCCCGCAGCAGTAGCCAAGGGAATTGGGCTGAGGGTGGCGCGCGCGCGCCTCCAGCCTGCCCCTGGAGGCAGTCCGCGGGACCGCAGGAAGGAGGCGCGCCGGCGTGATTCCAACCGCGGGAGCCGGGAGGAGGAGCCGGAGGTGGCTGCGGGGGGCTCTGGCCCAGGCGAAGGAAGGGCAAGAGGCGGGCCGGGCCGGAGGCGGCGCCGGGAGGGGGACTGGTCGCCCGGGACGGGGGAGGGGTTTAGGTGAGGTGGGTGTGGGCAGCCAAGTCCGTTGGAGGGTGGGCAGTTGCGCGTAGTGGGGAACAAGGAGGTGTGTGGTGGTGGGGAGGGGGGGGTGTCCTGGGCTTCTGGGAGGTAGACTGAACCCTTCCTGCCTGTCTAGCAGGCATCCCCATCTCCCGATGTAACAGCTACGAATCACCAAGCTGACCGCTCTCATCCTTTGGCCTGGAGAAGTGTCTCAAGGCCCGGTGATAGGCGGGAAGGGACCGGAGGGAGCCACAAGTCTGCACCCAGCGGGGAGGAGGCGGGCAGGAGCCGCTCCGCAGGCGCAGGCGAGTGGGTGGGGAGGAGGGAAAGAGAGAGGGAGGGAGGAGGTGAGGCCGGGAAGATGCCGCTGCCGGGGGCGGGGCGGGGCTGGGGATCCGGCAAAGGGACTGCAGCGATGTTTGGTGGGGGCGGGGGCTGCAATGTCACTCATTTGGGGGTCAGGTGTGTACGTTCCAGGCGAGGCCCGCCACTAGCACACGTATTCCCGCTACCACCCAGAGCGCAGGGGCGGAGGCGGAGGGCTGGGGACTGCGGAACCGTCCCTGGAGCGGGACGCGAACCGACAGAGTTGGGAGAAGGTAAACAAGGGCCACGCCCCCTGCCGTCGCCCCGCGGGCGCGCACCCGCCGCTCCGGCCGCCGCCGGTACATTTCCACTCTCCCAGCTTTTTTCCCCCGCCGGACTCCCGCGCAGCCCCCAGAGGGGGGGCTGTCTCCGACCCCAACCCGCTCGACCCCCGCGCCGGAACTGCTCACCCTCCATACTCACCTGGAAAGGGTGTCCCCCGCCCCTCCAAAAAACTGTTTAAATTGTGCAGAGCCTCCGCTCCCGGGTGCTGAGCATGCTGCCCCCGCGTGCAGCGCCCGCGTGCAGCCAGCCCGAAGAGGGGGCGACAGGGCGGAGGCGGTGGCCCCCGGAAGGTGTCTGGGACCGGACCGGCTGCACGTGAGCCCAGCGCGGGGTCATGTGCACCGGCTCAGCCCGGTTCGGCGCCCGGACGTGCTGCGTATCAACAAAATGAAACTCAGGGCGACAGGAGGGCAGATAGCTCCGGTCCTCCAAGCCCCCGCCCCCAGCCGCGCGACCTCCCCTCGGCACAGGTCTCCCGCCGCAGCCCCTCCGCCCAGCCAGAGCCCGCGGGGCAAGTTGCAGCCACGGCGCGCCCCCGCCCGCCCGCCCGCGCCCCCTTGCCGGCCCAGGGGCGCTTTGCCGCAGTCATTAATAAAAAAGGTCGCCAAGCTCACCCTTCCAAAAGTTGTTGTTGCATGCGCCCCTCTCAGCCTCCCCGCAATGTACTCTTTAAAACACGACTGACCAACATGCGCAATCTCTCTCCCCTGTGCTGTGCATCTCCCCCCCCACCCCCCGCGCGCTGGCTTCCTAGAACAGGCAGCCAGCAGGAGAGAGAGGGAGCGAGCGAGCGAGAGAGGGAGAGAGAGCGAGGAAGCGAGGAGCGCTGGCAGATCTGTTGCAAAAACACAAAATAGCGCCGAGGAGATGCACAGGGCCCATGGCCGGAGGCTGGATCTTACCTTGCTCCGCTGTGCCCTTTCGAGGGGCGCTGCCCTCGGCTACGCGCCGTGGTGGGGGCGGGCGCGGGAAGGATGCTCCCGAAACCCGGAGCTCCTGGGGCCGACGCGGGCGGGCGGGGGGCGCGCATCCATCCGGGGTCGCGGCGAGGGAGGCGGCTGGGCCCACGGTTTTCCCAGCCCCGCACCCCTGCCGGGGACGGTTAACCGGTCGGACCCAAGCCCGTGCGGCTAGGAGTGAGCGCAAAGTAACTCCATGGACGCTACTCACCCCCCCAAAAAATAGCCTCCAACTGCGATGGCCGCGGTCGGCACCATTCACCAACCCCCCTGTGTATGTTTCTGTTTCTTTTTAAACCAAGACTTCCTTGTGATCTCTTTATAGTCACCGCTAGGTAGGGGTCCTATGTGGAGGA
>NW_004567122.1:25371424-25456290 GCF_000260355.1 Condylura cristata | reverse complement strand
TCCGCCCCCCGCAGTTGTTTGGCTTTAGCAGCGGGTCCAGGTAGCGTTGCAGGCCCCAGGATAAGGGTGTTCTGCCGGACCGGCCGCCTGCCTGCACCTCGGGCCCGGACTCTACACCGGCTCTGGGGCGCCCCCAGACCGCCCAGTCCCCAGGGCCGGGGCTGAGCGGCGGCTGTGCCCGTGCAAGTCCCATCAGGTCTGCTCACACTTCACACACTCACACACATACCCCGCCCCTCCACTCTCTCACTCACACTTTCTGCTCACACCCCGCCCCCTTCGCGCCCCAGACCCGGGCGGCGCCCCCCGCAACCTTAAAAAAAAAAAAAAAGGCAGGCTTACACTTAAAAAAATCTTTTGGCGCCATATTAATGACGTACTTAAAATTTGCCATTTCTCCCTGCGTCAAAAAGACGTTTCTTTGCAAATAACAGCCTGGAGGCGACACTCGCGGAGGGAACGAGGTTTGCTCTGAGCACCCCGACTCCCGGGGCTCCAGCACTGGAAGACCCTCGCCCTAGGCCCTGCTTCTGAATCGGTGGTTTAAAAAAGCGAACCGAACATATCGCGTGGCGTTTTGCAGCGCCAGAAGTGAGCAGAAAGTGCTGGCAGGAGCAGAGGGGAGGGGCGCGCGCAAGTCTGGGGGAGGGGGCGCGGCTCTCCTCCCCCACCCACAGCAGATGGAAACTAACATCCCAGGCTGGGGAAACTTGAAATTGTGGGCGACCTCTAGAAAGCGGGGGCGGTCGTTAAAGAGGGTCTCTCTCGAGTTCGTCGCCCCCTCCCCCAGCCCGGGTGCCTCCTGGCGCCCAGCTCTGCCCCGCATTTCCGGGGGATGAGGAACGCGGTGATGGGTGGGTGGCTGGCTGGCTGCTCTTCTTGGCCGCGGTAGGAGTTTGCCCCCGGGTATCTCCTGCCTCCTAGCTCGACCTTCCCACTCCCCGTAAAGGGTTAAAAACCGAGGGGCAACTTCCTTGGGCTGGCACTTGGCGAGGAAACGGGGCGCCCCTCTCCCCACCCTTCGCCTCTCGCCCCTCCTCCTCCGGCTCCACTTCCCGACTTGACCTTGTGGTGCACAAACAGTGCGCTCGGATCCTCGCAGTTTCTGGAAGAAGAGCTTGCGCTCGCCAGGCGGGCTGGCTGGCGGGCGGATCACCGGCGGTGGCGGGGCCTTGGGTCGGTTCCCGGAGCCGCCGGCCACACCCACCCAGCCCGCTGCGCCCGCTGTGCTCACCTTCTCTCGAGGAAGGAGTCGGGCTGGCTCCTGGATGGGGAGGTTTAGGGGGCAAACTGCAGCCTTCTCTGGATGCTTTCAGCTTAGCCGAGGGTAGTCTGGTCTCTTGTGTGGTTTAGGAGGGGAGACCTGTGAGCCTGGCTCAATACCCCCAAATATCAGTGCCAACTTTTTCTCCCCTCTCCCTTTTGGTTGTCTCTCAGAGATGATCCAATAATTTTGTCTGCTCACCTTTGGCTTTGAAGACACGTGGGTGAGTTGTGAACTGGGACAGGAACTGCCTTCCCTCTCCAAGACTGAAGGTTGTTTATTCTTCCTTTCCACTCCACCCCCTTCCATGGAAAGATAAATATTCAATTTACATAAGATGACATTTATGTGACAATTAAGAAGATTCCCCGATGGAATGTTGTGAACACATTTGCTTATAGAAGAAATAAATCTAATAATAAACAAACTCATAATAACAGCACAAATCCTCCGACAGGGTGAATTGTCTACACAACAAAAGAGGGAGATGATGGATGCTGAAATAAGCACTTTTTGCAACAAGAAAGAAATATGAGCTCAGAGGGAGTCACTGCAACATTTCTCTTCCTTGGCCTTCATTCACAAAGTTTGGGAAGCTTGTCTGGCAAGATAGGGAGACTAAGTATCACCTCTCAGTTACACCTGGTGTGGTCAGTTGGTTGGATTTTCCCAAGCCCAAGTGTAGTTCCTGGAAACATGTCACAAAATCATTCAAATGCCTGGATTCTAATCCTTGCCCTGCAGTTCAGAAGTTGCATGATATGGGTAAGATAATTCATCTCTCTGGGTTATCTTCCCTTTCTGTTGAATGGGGAAGCTAGAGAATTCCCACGGATGTGCACATACACATCTGTGAGTATATGTATACGCCTGCTATGTGTGTGGAACAGCCTGATGCCCAGTGCACATTAGCACTTTCTCCAGTGGGAATGTGGTCCTCGTGACACTGAACAACGGGGAGACAATGATTTCTGTCTTACCCTCTGTAAGGATATAGACAGACCTCCCAGCATGGGCAAAAGGGAAAACCAAAAAAAAAACTGTGATGATGGTGGGCTTCAAAGTGATGGCCCAGATGGCAGCCTCAGCCACACATCTGAAGCAGTAACAAGGTATCACTTTACAGTCCACAGCCCAAGGGGTCTGGTTGAGTCTAGTTAACAGTTCACAGGCTGGAGAGGACTGGTCAGTCTCCTCCTAGCCATCAGGATCCTATGGAGCTGGGTGAGCAGTTATAAAATGACCTAGAAAGATGGAAAAGGGAGGGGTTGGCCATTACAGAGCTCCTGCTCTGTGCTTTGTGCACTGTAGGAGTCATCCCTTTTCATCCTCCCAAAACCCACATCTTGCCTGTGGAGAAAGATTTAGTGACTTACCGGCAGTCACATGGTCAGTAAGAGGTGGCAGAATTAGCACCTTGTCCAGCTGATCCCGAGACCTTTGTGTTTATCATTTTATCACACTGCCAGAAATAAAACGTATTACTATTGTTGTTTGATTGGAGGCAGGACCTGATTTCCGTATGAGCAAGAAAAAAATTTAAGGGCGACACTGCCTCAGAGGTGGGCAAGTCTGTTTCCTAAGCAGTCATTAGCAGGTACAAGTTGTTTAGGACCAGAGTTCCATCAGAGCCCCCAGATTCCTACAGTTCTCTGTTACTGTTTAAGGTTAACCTTGGAAATGTTAACAGAATGATAGCAATAAAGCTAATTATAGCTCCTAATCTTGTATTAAAAGTCTCACAAATCATTAACTTTTTCCACAAAAGGATAAGAAACGTAGAGGTCTTTTTTTTTTTTTTTTAAGAAACAGTTCTTAAAGATGTAATTATTCCATTTCTTTAACAGATATATTTATTGAGTGTCTTCTATATGCCACGAGCCATTCTAGGTGGTAGGGACACAAATATGAAAAATGCCTACTTTCCTGGAACTCACTTCCCAGTGAAGCCGTTACACAATTTTTTTAAGTAAAATAAATATTTTTGAAGGCGAGTAAATGCTGTGGAGAAAAATTAAGTAGGAAAGGGGCATCTGGAAGGTGGAGTCCAGTGGTGATACACAGTTAAAAAGTCTCTTGGAAGAGGTCTTTGAGTAGAAGGAGAAGGAGTGAGTAGTGAGGATTTAGGAGGGGTGAGCATCTAAGTCAAAGGTTCTTAACCCAGGATCCACAGACACCCTCTTCATAGTTCTGTGGATAAAATTCAGAGGGGATTGACCTTCGATGAGAAAAAAAATCATATATTTATTTCACTAATTACACAGTAATGTATTATGAATGCACATAGCAAACCATAGCAAAATTATCAGCACTTGTGACATTGTTACTAGTATATATCAGATATTTTCGTATCACATTACAGTTGTTGCAAGTATCTTAAAATATCATTCCATTCATCACTACTTATGCTGTTTCAGCTCTTGTAATTTACACAACCCTATATTATGCATTTTAAAATATTTTGAGTTGTATTTTAATATAATTGGTTTTATTTATAATTTATGTAACTTATTTTATATGAATTTAAATAAATTGTACTCAGAAGGCAATCATAGGCATCAGGCTGCCAAAGGGCTCCATGGCACAAAGTAAACGGTTAAAAATCACTTTTTATACAGGGAGACCAACAAACACAAAGGCCCTGAAGCAGGGATGTACTTAACCAGGTATGCATACAAGAAAGAGATTTTATAGGCATTGTTAGAAATGTGGCTTTTGCTAAGGATAGTATGGAAGGTTTTCGGTAGAAGATGTGCTGGAAGACCTGATTGGACTCTAATTTTACAGGTCACTCTGCAGCCAGTTTATCAATAGACTGAAAGGGGCAAGGCTTAAGTAGGAAAGTCAGTTAGGAGGTCATTGCAATACACCAGGTAAGAGATGCTGTTAACTTGGACTAGAGTGGTGGCCACAGAAAGGTCAGGTTTCTATGTAGTTTGAAGATAGCTCTCACACATTTTGTTGATGGGGTATTAGAAAACAAGAAGTAAAGGATGACAGTAAGAGTTTTGCCTTGAACCAATGGAAAGATAGTTCAAATATCTCAAAGATGGTTCAACTGAGATGGAGGAAACTGTGGAAGGTGTAGATTTGGGGGGAGGACAAGAAACTCAGCATATCAAGCTTGAGATACTTATTAGACATCCAAGTGCATCAGTGAGAAATGAAGCTAGTTCTGGACTGAAGATAACATTCGAAAGTGGTCATCAGGTGGACATTACTTTAAGCTATAGAGCTGCTTAGATCACTAAGTTAATGAATGTAGAAAGAGAAGAGTTCCAATAATGATATCCCTACGCTATAAGGCTAAGAGGAAGAGGAATCAGCAAGATTTTATTATTATTATTATTAAAGAGCAGCCGATACATTTCTCTAAAGAAGAAACACAAATGGCCGATAAGCACATGAACAGAGAGGCTTCATATTACTAACCATTAGGGAAATGCAAATCAAAATTATAAGGAGATACCAGCTCACATCTATTAGGATGACTACTATTTAAAGAAAAACAACAAATAACAAATGTTAGTAAGGATGTGATGTGGAGAAATTGGAACCCTATATGACTGAACTGTTCTCAAAAAATTAAAAATAGAATTACCATATGATCCAGCATTTCTATTTCTGGGTATATACTCAAAAGAATTGAAGGTAGGGTCTTGAACAGATATTTGTATGTTCCTGATCAAATATCAGCAGTATTATTCACAATAGCTAAATTGTGGAACCAATCTAAGTGTCTGTTCATGGATGAATGGATAAATAAAATATGGTATATACACAGAATGGACTATTACTCATTCATAAAAGGATGGAAATTCTGCAATATGCTACAACACAGAGGAACCTTGATGAGTGTGCTAAGTGAAATAAACAAGTCACAAAAAGACAAATATTGTGAGTCCACTTGGATGAGATGTCTAGAGGGGTGATATTCACGCAGACAGAAAGCAGAATGGTGGTTATCAGAGCCTGGGGGGAGGGTTAGTGTTTAATGGGTATGGTTTCAGTTTTACAAGATGAAAGAGTTCTGGAGATGGATGTGGTGATGGTTGCACAACCATGTGAATGTACTAGATGTCACTGAAATGTACACCTAAAAATGGCTGTGTCTTTTACCACAATAAAATAAAAGGTAGCAGCAGCACCCAGAAATATGAGAGGAATGTTTTAGAAGCCCAAGTGAAGAGCCATTAGGGAAGAAAGCCCTGTGTTCAAAGCCGCCAAGGTTCCAAGGTAGAGAAGGACTAAGAACTGATCAAGTTCAGCCACATCAGGCTGCCTGGTGATCTTGAGAAAAGTCATGTCGATGGAGTGGTGCAGCCATTCAGGAGAGAAAAGGAAGGCTTACAGTTGTTGCAATTTCTCCTGACGTGCCTCCTGAAAATAAGACACCCTCTATATGTATGCTTATAGATTTGGAGAATCATGTTTGTGCAGGAATTCAATTCAATGGACTTTGGTTGGTAGCTTCCAAGTGCTAGGCACGGTAATGGATACTACAGATACTAAGAGAAGTAAAACACATTCACTGCCTTCCAGAATTTTGCAAAAGATCACAATTTAGCAAATTTTGTGGAAACCTGAAATACATACAAGGTGATCTACATGGCTAAATATGTACAGTCAGCTGGGACATCAGTTTTTCTAAGGTGACAGACAAAATGGTTAAAGCTGTGGATTCCAGATTCAGTCTTGGGTTTGAGTCCTATGTCCACATTCACCAACTCTGTGACATTGCACCAGCCAGATAACCTCTCTGTGACTCAGTTTCTCCCTCTGTAAACTAGGGTTGCAAAAATTTCCAAGCTTTACCTTGCCTTTGATGCTAATTACAAGTACAGATGTCTGAACCTCATTCTCAAAGTTTCTCAGTGGGTAGGGGACAGGACCCAGGTAGTTA
Organism: Condylura cristata; assembly: GCF_000260355.1. Lineage (NCBI taxonomy): Eukaryota > Metazoa > Chordata > Mammalia > Eulipotyphla > Talpidae > Condylura > Condylura cristata. Next base: position 25,450,123 of record NW_004567122.1, on the reverse strand, counting down.
TAGTTTTAGAAAGCACCTGTTCATTCTGGTTGCTCTTTATGTTGAACCACACTTTGTAAAACACTGAGAGTCGTCCACGTAGTACCAAGCATTGGCCTGGCACTCAACTGCTATTAGAGCAATAACTGTAGTTCCAGGGGCTCTTAGTGGGAACAGAAATTCTTTAGAAGCACTTGCAGTATATGCCCAGAAACAGAGCAGACCCTAAACTGAGAAAAACAGCTTGAAATTCTTTCAACATTTATTCATTTAATGTTTATTGAGTGTCTACTCTGCTACCAACCATACTCATGGACTGGAAGAGACAAAAAATATCTGACTCAGTAATTTGACTCATTGAGGTAGCAAAAGTAACATATGTACTTAGCTAAGCTGTCCACCAGGGCACCTCTGTGTCAGCTGAGAAGTCACATGAGTGTTCTGGGCCTGTGCTCACTTACTAATTGTCTGATTATAACACACACATGAATCACCTATTAAGTGCAGATTCTGATTCATTAGGTTTGAGGTGGGGCCTGAGAGCAGGCATTTCTTACAAGCTCCCAGATGAAGCTGATGTTTCTCGTCCACAACCACAGTCTAAGTAGTACAGGTAAAGAGGGTTAGGAAAAGTGGGTCACAACACGTGCCCTGTCATTAGAGTTCCTGGAGGACTCCTGGGAATCCAGCAGAGAAAGAATGGAATCTGGGTAGATTGCCCAGATGTAGGTGAAGTTTGCACATACTCTCTTCTGTCTACTCTCTTTCTACAATCTAATCCTTAGCCTGCCACATGTAGTCAGTAACATTAGGTGGCCTCCTTTAAGGGAGGGTAAATAGTCTTTGTTAGTCATTCATTCATTCAGTAAATATTTGACAGCTGTCTACTATATATCCAGCCCTGTGCAAAGCATCTAATTTGGCCTTCTTAAAGACAAATCTAGGTATCTGCCTCTGGGGCTCCAGGCAGAGGTTGCAGCTGGGGCTGAGGACCAAGGGAAAAGCTGCCCAGCACTATGTCTGTGGCTGAAGACACTGCCCTGGCAAGATCCAGCCTTGGCTTTCTGTGGTGCACTACAAATTCATGCCTAGGAGAGGCAGTCCTCTGGAGCCTTTCCCAGCAGGTTTAGATCTGATAGTGACCAGCCCCAAGAGATGTCTGAATGATATGCCAGTCAGGCCACCTGTCCCTCTTCAGATTCTCAAATCAGCCCAGAGGCCACAGATGGCAGAAAGCAGTGATGATCCGTGGGGTCTCTAAACACATCCCTAGAAACAAGCAGCAGTCAGTGAAGCCAGCCAAGTCAAGGGCCAGCTTGACCAGAATCAAAGTGTGAGACACTCTGCTCAGAGCTGAAGGCCCTGGCTCAATCCAAGAACCACTAAGAGCCAAAGGCACTGGCTAAAGTCAAGTTGAACAAGGTAAACAAAACCTTTTTCCAGGATTGCTGATAAACTGAAGCAGATCTCCCCCATCTGGCAGACTTTCAGTGGCCACCTCATGCAATTACTGACTGATGTGTTCAAGGTCCTGCTAGAGTTAACTTGGTTTTACTGGAAATAACACACAAAACAAGCACCAACACAAACAAGACTCGCTTTTAGGATTTTGAGTTCTTGGTTCAGATGCTCTTCCCAAGGAACTTAAAGGAAGACATGTGCAGGATGGTCAAGGTCAAACAAGTCGTTCGGGGAGCCATTGGGTGGAATGGTCAAGAGAGTTACTTCAGATGGCAATTGCACCTGCATAAGATGGCAATTCAGATGAAGGGGAGGGGGTGGCTTCTGCCTAAACCACAGCAAGGCAGTGGGCTATAAAATGACATGCTGCTAGCTAGCTTCAGGATTCTCCCTGAAGTGGGCACTACTGTTAGTACAGGCAAATATACTAGTAAACTCACTGGGGGTTAAAGGTGAGCATCTCCAGTTGCCCCAAGTTGAAGGAGGTGAGAGCATGCAGACTACCTCCAGGGGTCCCTCCCAGGTGACCCTCTAGTATTGGCACTGGGAGACCTATTGAAGAATGTCACTATAGCATTGTTTGTAGCAGTAAAAAACTGGAAATAGCTTGCATGCCTATTGTTACAGAGCCAACTAAATAAGCTGGTTTTAAAAAGGTAGCACAGGAAAAACTATCCTGCAGTTTTTGCCTATCTGATATAGAAAGTATCCAGTAAATGTTGTTAGGTGACAAGCAAGTTTCAGGGTGATTTGTACTGGATGACCCCCTTCACATGAAGGGATATGGACATCTTCCTTTCTTCTGATGTGTCATGCACAAGGATGACTTTATAGAAAAAAAGAGATCTGGAAAAATACCCACCCAAACGAGGAGAAGTTGCATGTGTTCAAGGATAGGCAATGAGCCTGGGGAGAGATGGTGGGTTGAGGTTGTGCAGATGGAGAGGAAATATTTACTCTGGGGTTGCTGAGGGAATCCCAAGAAGCTCTTTGCAACTGGGCAGTGCTATTTGTCCCATGGGTGCTTAGAGTTCTCCAGGATGGATGCATTGGTGGGATGGAGGGCCAGAGTATGATCCTGGTGGGCAGGGCAAGAAGATTGCCCTCTGGGTACTGACTCCTGAGTGGCCTCAATATTTTTGGCCCCACTGTCAGAGCCTCTGAACTCCCGTAGCTGGCCCAACCTGAGATGCTAAGCCTTTCCATAGAGGTTGATGCAGTCAGAGTATGGAAAAGTCTCACTTGGCCTTTAGCCAACTGAGCCTCAGAACCAGTGTGGGAAGAAACTTCTGAACACCGTGACCTCCTGGAAGAACTCCTTTCTTTAATACAATTAATTCGAAAATACCTGACCCATCCTGACTCTAAGAAGCAAACGTGGGGATTATATACTACCTGAAGGGTCTGACAGAGTTCACAAATCCACTAAGTGAGGCTCTAGACAGGATGAGAGAAGAGCCTGCTTGAGGCTGGGGCTGGGGCTCTGGAAGGTGCTTCAGTGAGCTGTGCATAGATGCTGGTCTGTTTTGCTATAACTCCTTCAGCTGCTCTGGGCAGCTTTAGCTACAGAGACATAGGTAGGGGCAAACTGCATTTAGATGGGGTGATGCGTGTACACAGGATGAAGGCTCAGGGTGGGACCAGAAGTTGCAACGCCCTGAGATCACCCCAGCCCTGACTTCACGAATAGCATCCTGGTCTTGACCAGTCTCCTACTAACAGGAAATGCTCTGAGAGGCAAAGTGGCTTTCTTGGGAACCTTCCCTAGGCACTAGCAAACAAGCGGTTCCTTCCTTAGAGCTGTAGAAAAGTGAAGTGTGAGCCTGGGCTGGCCTAGGGTTCTATGATTGCTGGCCATCTAAGACCTGCAGCTGGGGCAGGTGGCAAGCAGCTTCCACATGTGCTGGATTGCCAGCCAAGGCCCTGGGGAGAGGTTTGGACAGGAACTGGCACCGGATGCTTGTGCCATGAAGATGCTTGGAAATGGGAATTCTTGTTAGCTGATCCCCAGCTAGTCGAGCTCCAGGCAGATTATTCACCTAACACAGTTCCTCTAGAAGAATTCTATAGGCAGAGACCCTGTACTATCCAGGCATTCAGCTGTGGGGACAGACAGACAGATTTGGGAGGCAGAGAGGACAATGTTAGGCAATAGAAAGCCTTCCTGGAGAGCCTGTGCCACTGGGCATCTAGAGCTTCTTACTTCCCTGATCCTTAACTACCCTCAGCATGCAAGACACTCCTGGGTGTCTTGCCCTTTGGTTGATCAGGCTAGGAGCACATGACCGAGAAGGAGCAGGCACCATCCTTGCCCGGAAAGACCTCATAGCTGAGGTGGAGAGGTGAGATTCCTAGACTGGAAACAAGATGAGGTAGGACATGAGTCAGTGCTGAAGTGTCTGTTTTGGCCCCGTGTGTGCGTGGGGGGAGGAGGGAGCCAGGAAGGAGCAACTCTGTGGGGGCAGAGGGAAGACAGAGCGTGCACATGTGCTTGTGTGTGCACGTGTGCAGTTGTGCGAACGCACGTGCGTGCATGTGTTGTGTGTGTGGTGCACCCACACATGGCTGGTGCCATATCTCTGGAGCCTCCCTATCTTCTGTGCTATTTGCCCAGACAACCTAAAAATAATTTCCATTTAACTTTAGGACTTGTTATTGCTGCTTAAGATGCTTGCCCAGCAGATATACTTTTCTACCCACACTTTATCTGAGATCAAGTTAAAATGAGTCTGCATTATTTATGCATATACAGGATGACTAGTGAGCAAAAAGCAGACTAGAACAGCCTGGATTTGGCTGGAAAGTTCACATAGAAACGGTCCCTATGAGGGTAACAAAATTGCACTGTGTGTATGGAGCAAGTCATGATGAACGAGGATCCGATATGGCTAGTGGGGTGTCGTCAGCCCATTATCTCACACATACGTGAGGTAAAATTGGGCACATGGCAAGCACTTAGTGAATATTTATTGAATCTATTCATAGACCCTGAGGAAGAATCTCCACATATAGGACACATGTGCAAACATGGAGCTAGATGATTGATAATTCGTCATGGACAGAGTACAACTAAAAGATAAATTGAGTTTAAAAGTCAGTTTCTTAGATAGATGGCTGAGGGGTGATGCAATTATGAGACTGAAAGATTAAAGCCAGGAAGGAATGATAGATTGATAGATAACTTGTTGATACTTGATAAAGGGATCGGTAGATAAATTGTGGAGGTGACAGGTCAATAGATCCATGGTCAAGCCCAAATAGGTAGGTAGATAGGTAAACAGAATCATGGTCCATTGAGAAAGTGAGCAAAAAGGATGAGAGACACATTGTGGAAAGCAGATTAATGTCCCCCAAAATGTCTATGCTGTGCTCCCCAGAACCTGCATATTACTTATGTGACAAAAGGGACTTTGCAGACATGATTTAATTACAGGTCCTGGCATGGAGAGGTTATCCTGGGTTACCATGGGCCCATCTAGTCATATGCCCTACTGCTGAGCTCTCTTCCACCGGGCTGCAGCTCCCCTGCTTTCCTTTTGGTTCTTGATCATGTCGAGTTCCTTCCTACCTCAGGGCCTTTGAACCCACTGTTTCCTCTGTCTGCTTTTTTTCATCATTCACATCTCAGTTCAAATGAGAGCTGCCTGCCTATTTCCAGTGCTTTGTCCTGAAGCCTGGAGTACACTCCGTTCCTGGGGACTGGGTTGGGACGACGAGATGTCAAGCTCCTAGGCTGCTGGGGCTGGCACTGTCCCCAGGCCTGGGTCCCGCCCAAGGCTGCGGGATGGAGCAGTGTGCATGAGTCATCCAGCTACAGACAGTCCCCTTGTTGGAGGGACCTGAGTGGTTACACTGTGGCAAACTCCTAGGGCGGATGGCCTGACTGAAAGGGAAGGTTAGGAATTTCCCCAAGTTCTGCAGACCCACATGAGGCCAGGAGGGAGCCAGAGGGTGGAGCTGCTGCCCGTGCAGTGATGCCATGACCTCTGCAAGGACTGACCACGTGGTCCAGGCCAGCCTGTATGGGAGATAGTTCATACCAGTGGCAGGGGGTGTCAGGGGCATGCATCACCCCTGATTGTTCTTTCACTCACCACAAGGGACTGTGCACCCATGGTTCCAGCCCTCATGCTGCCCTACCCTGCTCAGGCTGGCCCTGAAGGAACCTCTGAGTTAGTGGGGGAGGTGGGCACCTCAACAAACCTTACAGGTCTATTGGACAAGGGTGCAGCATCAGGGTACATGGAGAAGCCACATTTGACTCAGTGAATTGAAACAACAGAAACGTATCCTCTCATAATTCAGAAGGCTAGAAGTTCAAAATCAAAGTGCTGACAGAGCTGTGCTCTCTTCAAAGCCCCTAGGGGAGGATCCTCCCTGTTGTTTTGAGCTTCTGGTAACTTCTGGTCTTCCTTGGCAGCATGATCCAAGTTTCTGCCTTAACCTTCATGTGACCACCTTCCTTTTCTGTGTCTGTGGTGTGTCTTCACATGGAACTCATCACTCTGTGTCTGTGTTCAAATTCCTTTCTTTATATCAGTCATAGTGAATTAGGATCCACCTGAATGACCTCATCTTAAATTGGTCAAATCTGCAAAGACTTTCCAAGTAAGGTCACGTTCACAGGTACCAGGAGATAGGACTTTGATAAGCCTTTTTTTTTGTGGGGACACAATGCAACCCATAATGGTGGGCAAAAGCTTGGAAGGGCCTGAGGCTCAGGGTCAGAGTTCAACACCCACCACCTTTGTATACATTTCCCCTGGGCGGCTCTCTGGTCCTTGTGCCTGCCTGGCCTGTTCCTTCTTCAAAACTCTTGCTCTTGCAGTACCCCCTCAGTCTCAAATAGAAAAGTGTCCCATCTCTCTCAATGGATAGGCGACCTCTTCAGGAAGCCTTCTCAAACCCCATCAAACCTGGAAGTGACTATGTCTTCCTCATTTCTGAGACTCAAAGATGCCAGGGGGCATCTTTTTACCTGTCCCTTTCACTTCTTTCCTACCACATGCCAAATCCAGCATCCAGGAACCAGCAGACTTCAGCCCAGCCCCTCAGCCATATCCAAATTTCCACTGCCCCATCCCTACCCAGGCTAACCAGGACCTGTTTCTACAGGTCCCCGTTGTAGACTAGTGCCCAGCTATGTGACAGTCTCCCACACTGCATCTCCCAGGAGCTCCTAGAAGCTGTAAGCCCCCCTGCTCCAACCGTTTAGTGCTGCATGGGACCCACTTGGCACCATCAGTGTCTAGGAGCAGTGGAACACTGCTCAGAGGCAATTGGAGGGGCTTGTCAAGGGCTCCCTGACCCAAATACTCTCCCTCACTCACCTACCCCATCAGAAATTACACCATTAGCAAGTCTGACAGCACCCAGCCCTGATAAGGGCAAATGCCTTTGCAGAGGAGGTCTCTGACAAGAATAGTGGGGACTCGCCTGCCTCCAGGAACGCGGTGACTTGGTGAGATCTCCCTCCAGTCTTACAGGAGACTTGCCACCCATGAGCAGGAGGGCCAGAAGACAGGCTATTCAGCAGAGCTTGGTCCAGAGGAAGCAGGCTGCAAGGTGGGGAAGATGAGGACAGGCAGAGATGCACTTGGCCACAGGACCTACACTAAAGTTCAGTCTTTTTTCTCCCCTCCCTGCCCTCCTTTACCCTGCAGTTCCCTAGCTAGAGAAAGGCCCCTCTGCATATTCCCAGCCTCTGAGCTGTTAGTGGCCTTTGGACTGGGGCCTTCAGGGCCCCACACCCAGGCTGGCACTCATAGGGAGCAGGGAGAGGCCAGAACTGTCACTCCCTGGGCACAGTCTCAAGGTGTCCTCAACCGGCCAGTCCTGTTTTGCCCTTTCCCATGGGGAGGAGCTGGGAGCAGGGAGGAAGGCAGGGCCTAGACCTGGCCAGCTGCATTGTGCTGCCACTGGCCCTCCACCCTACCTGGGCTCCTGAAGTGCACACTCTGAGCTGGGGCCCTGGGAAATGCTGCGCTGCCTGGACTGGAGGATAGGATGGGGTTGTGCTCACCACAAGACCCCCAAGGGACACAAAAGGATTGGTTTGGAAGAGTGAGCCGGCCACAGCTAATAAGGAACTATTTTAGTTTTGCCATAATCAAGTCTAGTGCAAGGCTGCCCCAAATAGCCAGGCAAGGCAAGCCAATTGTCTGTAAGTTTGATTTCTGAGGCCTGGGGGCCACTGCAGGTCCAGGTGTGTGTGGGTCAGGAGAGTGGCCTCAGTCCCTGCACCCAGCTTTCAGGCCCCCGACATCCACCAAGAGGCATCAACCCATCCTGGCTGCTAGTAGGTCCTTAGGCTAATGAAGGCTGTAAAAACCCACTCTTACCAAACCAGTCAGTTCCCACAGAGCAGACCTGATGAATAGAACCCTTCTTAAATGAAGGGCTTCATGAAGGATTTCATGGGGCCCTGGAGAGGGTAAGGAACACCAGGTAGTAACCTCTCTGACTTTGAATCTGCTACTCGTAGTCAAGGAGGCATCTCCATGCTTAGACTAATTCTAAGTTGGGGGGCCAGTCAGTGGGCTGAGGAGAGCTAAGTTGGGGGCTGCCTCCACCAGGAAGCACATCCTTTCAGTGTCCCTACAGGCCTTGTCTGGGCTTGGTTCTCTGCTGAGCGTGGTTAGACCTGTTGTCTCTCATTGTCCCATCCCTCACACAAGAAGGACAGGAATGAGCAAGGTGTGGCATGGCTTATGTGGACCTGGATTTCAATCCTGAGTGTGGTACTTCTGCTGGGGCAGGGAGGGGGTAGCAGAGACACCCAGGGGACACTTTGAAGTAGGGCCAGCTGCCTTTGCTCACTTCCCACTTGGTTGTAAAATTCTGCTGTCTGACTTTCTCACCAGACCCTCAGATACTGTCTGCAGAATCTGTAGTATATGATCTGCCCCATCTGGGGGATAATTCCCATGTCCAGCAAACCTCAGGCTTCTAAGTATCCTCTGGAGGTGCTTGTGCAGGCCCAGGAAAGAAGGGCACTTCTTTCCTCCCCCATGCCACTGTTGACTTCTCTGGGAAGCTCATCTCTTCCCGGTTCCACAGCCCCAGCCTCAACAGTACAGACTGAGAGTAGTTAGTGCCGGTATCACCATGAGCAAGGAACAAACCTCATTTGCCTTATAAGATGACTTATAAAGCCCTCCCTGGTGGCACAACGGGCTAGGACGCAGCACTGCAGGCTGGCCGCAGCTGCTTCAATGCCAGTTCGAACCTCCACTCTGGAGTTGACCCACATAGCCTGGCAGACCCCTCCTGACCTGCCTTCTGCTCCCCTCAGCAGTGCCTGTCCTGCTCCCCGCTCTGTCTCTGGTGAATCTTTTCACCCTCCCGCACCTCTGGTCTGCACTCCAATTTTGTATGCATAAATAAATATATCTTTTTTAAAAATTCATATAAATTGAAAAATACAGTAGATACTGTTTTAAAAAAAAAAAAAAGATAACTTATAAGGGCATATAATGATAGTCCTTATCTTAAAGGGTCATTGTAGAGATCAACTGGGATCACTCAAGCTGGCATGTAATGAGCCCTTAGTAAGCAACAGGGGATAGAAGGCTATCATTGCTGGTATCTGTGGCTACCCCTCTTTTTAACCTGCTCTCAAACTTCTGTCACCCTCCTCCAACCTCCAAAATGCAAGCTTGTTGCCTTTCTAATGTCTCCGCAGCCAGAAGCTAGTGATTGGACAGGTTTGGCTTCCAGGTGAGTGGGACACAGGGGTTTGTGTCTGAGCAGCCTGGCCCCTGGTAGAAAGGCTTGGATGGCCTCTGCAGAGACTGGTCCCCATTCACACTCTCATTTCAAAGGGTTTCAAAACTCAGCATTTCTGTGGAAGCCAAGAAACAGAGAGTAAGGGAGTCACAGAAAGTCATACAGCAAGCCTAGGCTACAGCTGGGTGAGAGCCCATGTGGACCCGCCATCAAGCTTTCTTCCCCACTTGACTCATTTCTTCAGAAATTTCTCTGGAGCTTTCCTATTCAGAGAAAGCAGCAAACAAAGTGTGGAGCCAGCCCCCTGGGCCTGGAGCCTGAACTCCCAGGGCAGACCCACAGGCTGACTGAGACATTACCGGAGTTGATGATTCAACTTCCTGCCTTTTGAGAGCGCCCAGACCACAGAGGTTTTTTTTTTCTTGGAGGAGGGGGCATCTCTCTGCTGAGGACCCATCAGGAGCTGGATGAGGCTCCACCACAAACCACAGGGACTAGGCAGCCACGGGACAGGCCCACAGGGGCCATACCAAAATCCTGACCTCCTGAAGGCCTCTTTGGGTTAATGATTACCACCTAGGGTGACCAACGGTTCTTGTTTCCCTGGGACTGTCCTGGTTCTAGCAGCAAAAAATACCACCTTGCAGGAAATCTCTTGGTCTCAGTTCCTAGGGGCAAATTAGAACACTCACCCTAACAGCACCCATATTTTGGTACGATGTGACTTACTGCCTCAGTGATTCTGGGAGTCTGGGCCCCAGGACAGCACATTCTAGAACAGGGAATTGGCAAACTATGGCCTGAGGGCCTGATCTGGCCCTCTGCCTATTTTTGGACAGCCCTTGAGCTAAGAATAGTGTTCATATTTTTAAAAGGTTAAAAACAAAATTAAAAGAAGAAAATATTTCATGACACGTGGAAGTGAAATGAGATTCCAATTTCAGTATTCATAAACAAAGGAACACAGCAATGTCTGATCCTGGCTGCCTTCACATTACAAAACTGAGTCGAGAAGCTGCAACAGACACTGTATAGACTTATGGACCGCAAAGTCTAAAATATTTATTCTCTGACCCTTTACAGAGTGTGCTGATCTCTGTTCTAGAGGCAAGCAGAAGGTGTAGGGGCCTGACCCTCCCACTGGGTGTTGGTGTGTATGAGTGGGCAATGATGCTTTGGTGAAGAAATTCAGAAATGGAGTTGAGGGAGGTTAGAGGGGTGGGCATGAGAGCAAAGCACCAAGCCAGAAGTTAGCAGGTTAGTGGTAAGTCAGAGACAAGGCACTGATTTCTCGTTTACATACAGTAACAGGTGAAGTGGAAGGTCTAACTTTCTAACATCTATGCCTAGTCTTCCAAGAGGATGCTATCCTTGCCAGTCACACAACTATACCAGGGACTTGGGTGTGACCTAGGGCAGGTCCTCCTCCCTGTAGGCCCAACTCTGAGGCTTCTCCAGCCCACAGAGTGAGTACATACTGGCTTTGGGGCAGACCTAGGCTTTCTCCCAGAACCGGAAACCCTATTCTGGCTAGCTTCTCACCAAGGATCAGGAGGCACAGTTAGGGTCTGCTGACACTGGAATGGCCCATGAACTCTGTTTCCCTTTCATCTAGATGTTTGCGGTTAGGACCTCTCCTCCCTGCGGGAAGTTGCAAGGGGCTGTTAGCCCCATGACCCCTGTTTCTTAGGTGAACATCACTAGCAACCTTTACTGAACAGTGCCAAGCCACATCCTAAGTGCTGCTGAGGTGAACTAGCTGGCAGCTGACAATCTGGGACAGCCTGAACAATGTCGAAAGAGGCTAGTAAAATTGGGACCAATGCCAAGTCTAAAATGCCCTTGTCCTACAATGAGACACACTCTCCTTTCTTTCCTGAAGGTGGAGAGGGGTTATTGGTTCTTGAAAGCTCGCAGGAACTGCCCTCAGTGAGGGCCTCTACAAGCCCTGGCTTAGCATCTGCAGCAGCCTGTCGGGTCTGCTCACACAAGGCTCTTTGGAGGCCTCCTGGGTGTCCTCTAAGACTCTCAGCTCCCCCCTGGGCATAGTAATAGAGGACCCTCTGGGCTCCTCTCCATTTGCCAGTGTTTCCACAGCTCTGGATGTTGAGGACTTCTAGGGATCAGCCAAAGACACCACAAAAGGCACTACTCAATTTTTAGGCTCTCTCTGGAATGCCTGTTTAAGTCAGAGCAGTTATTTATCTTTGAAAAAAAAGTTTTTTAATTGAAGTATAATATACAGAGAGAAAAGAAACAAAATCATCAGTGTACAGCTCCTATAAACACACCTGTGTAACTACTGCCTGTGTGGCCAGACACAGGGCATCACCAGCCTCTCAGGCCCCTGGTCCCCTCTCCAAATCACTGTCCCTGGGTAACCACTGTGGTGGCCACTAGCACCAGATTCCTTTTGCTTCTTTTTTAACTTTATGTAAATGGAATTGTATAATGCACTATTTTATGTCTGGCTTTCTTGTTCAGTGAGATTCACCCCTGCTAGTAAGTATAAAATACTTTGATCAGTCTCATTGTTATCCTCCATTTTAAGAATATATCACCACGTATCTATTCTACCGTTGATGGAAATCAGGGTTGTTTTCAGCCTTTCTTACTACCAACAGGGCATATGTATCTTTTCCTTTCAGTGGGGGTGCCTAGGAGTGGAATTGCTGGACATTAGGTTATGCCTGTGGTTAGCTTTAGAAGATACTGCTGAATAGTTTTTAAACGGTTTTGTTTAAGAGTCTTGTTTTGATTTTAAAGCACAGCTGTGACTTCAGATGATGTTGCTAAAACTAATATTAGTGGGGAAATCCATGTCTCAACTAATTTCTCTGACTGCAGATATTTGTCAGGTCAACTTCAAAGGTGATTCATAAATAATGTCCACACAACCTCTCTTGTGCCCTGTCCTTGACTTGCTAACAGCTCTGTTGATCTTAGGCTTGTGGAGGATGCAGAGACCACCAGGGCTCATGGGTTACCATGTCCATGGCATTAAAGGCAACAATTAAACCTACAGCTTCAGAACCCCAAGTCAACACATGGGGTCACAACTGGGCAGCATATTTGAAACTGAGAACATCCTGGGAAACCCAGTTTTCCAACTATGGATAAGAATAATGAGGCCACGCTGGGGGGTCAGGCACCCGTACATTGTCACATGGTGCTGTAAATCCAACAGGGGCCCCGTGTGCCTCAACTGACTTAGCAACTCAGGTCTGTTGAGGCCTGTGGGAGGCTGCTCACAGAGTCTATTAAAAACTCGCAAAGTCGCCATCTGGTCCTTTCTGAGAAGTCCCTGATACTGGGGCCTTAATTTCTAGCTATTGTCCACAATATCAAGCAGTTTCTCAAAGGTGAGTCCTATCCTCAGGTCACTTTCCCTGGTCCAAGTTTCAATCCCTAGAGTGGATAGAATTGACTACATCTTTGAAAGAACCTCCTTTCTGTATCTTGCTTGAGATAGAAAGTAGTTCTCCTAAGGTTTGATTAATGCTTTCTATCACTTTGAAGTGCTATCATTAAGAGAGCAAGTGCCATCATTAGCTCATTGCTCTCTGCTGGTATTCATGGTAGCCTTGAGTTCTAGACCATTATTGTGAGTGCGCACTCTCCCTGAGAACTATCTTCGAGGAGACCTGGGCCAGACTTGGGGCCCTCAGCTCCCTGAGTACTGTGCTTATGCCAGGGAGAATTTAGTTTCTTGCACTTTATGTAGACAGCACATATGCTCAGCTGAATATCCTACCAACCATGATCAAAACGACAAGAGAAGGTTGTTTCAGACCTTATGTCCCCAGACTGGCTTGTGTGGACTCACTGCTGGGACTGGGAGAGGTAGGGGCAAGGTACCAGGGTCTCCTCATCCAGAGAGACTTGGCCTCCCTCACATTGATGCTGAGTACTGATAATTTGTCCCTCTATGTTCTCATCTATAAAATGGGGGTGAGTGTGGAGAAATGCCTTATCACAGGACTCTGGAGAAGTACTGTACCAGAGAAAAAGCCCTCTGTTGATTTCATTGTGGACATTCTCAAGGAATTGGCTCCAGGCTGGTGCCTTGGCAGGGTATATAAGAGAGAATCAATTAGAACTCTTTTAGCTGCAAGTGATGTAAAACTTGCCAATACTAACGTAAGCAAAAGGGATCCATGTATTATTTTTGGTTGGTTTAATGCAAAAGTGCAAGAGCTTTAGGTGCAGTCAGGGACTCAATAAACGTCATCAGATTGAAAGCCAATCTTCATTTCTGCTTTCTTTAGGACTGGTCTTGCTTATAGACTTTGTGGTGGCAAGACAACTGTCAGCAACTCCAGGCTGATGGACTCATACTTCTAGTCTAGTGAAAAAAAAACAACATCCTTTTCTGGGTCACTCAAATATCTGGCGTTGCTCTGACTGGACCTTATATGCTAGGCTTGGGTGACATGCCTATCCCTACTCCAACCATTATGCAATTCTGCACTGTACTATCAGCTATTAGCCATGTCTGCTTTTCTTAAACCAGAGGACTAACTCTCAAGTCAGAGAATTAATTCTACCTAAAGTACATGAGCTAAAAATGATGAGATAAGGCATTCCTCACATGAAAACTGGGGTGCTATCACCAGAATTGGGGGATGACACTAAGCAGGGAAATTACAACAGTTTTCAATAGGCAACAGGTGTCTGCTGGCAGGATTTCTTGGACCTGAGTCTGTTGAGTGAGGATATGAGATACCACCCACCTCCAAGTAAACTTGGGGTTGCCCCATATATTGCCCACCCCACTGGGACTTGGTCCTTCATAGTTAATCAGCACATAACCTGGGTACCTGAAATCTACAAGAGGCACTAGTGTCTACCTGCAACAGGGATTGTGGGGACTACGCTGCCTTATGCTCTTATTGTGCTGTGTTCTTTGAGGGAAGGAACCATGACTGTCCCCTCCTCTGTAGCTGCAGAAAGAGCTATGGAATGAATAATGATCTTTGGCAGTTGTGTTAAACTTGAGACCTTTTCAAACCTCATTAACATCATAATCTTATTTGATTCTTTGTTCTTCTTTTTGGTGACCCAGGATCTGAACCCTCTTCCTGTTGTGGGAAATTCCCCTCATTCTGAGGCAGAGCCCACATCCCACTATAAAGACTGAAAGTAAAGTACCATGTGCACCTTTTCCCAGCCTCCTTGCTTGCTGCCTACTGAGCCCATGACCACCTCAGCTCTGACAATTATGCATACAGGTCCCAGACACTGTAACTTGGGAGCAAGTGACCCAAAGAAGCAGGGACCACAGACAACTCTCCTTGGTGGTTATCATAAGCGCAACAGGCCAGCACTCAGAGGTGGTAGGGATAGTGGAACCTGCAGAAATAGGCAGAGTGCTTGCAGTGCAGCTTACAGAGTCTGGTGCACGTGGTGGTGGTGGTGGTGACAGTGATGGCAGCAGAGTCCTGCCCAAGCCAGTTCTACAGTGTGAGCTAGCTTCATAGCCTCTGTGGCTGATTTTTTGCTCTGCCCAGAGATTCTGTGAGCAGCTCAGTGTACTATTTTCTGCTTAAATTAATTTAGGTTAAGTCAATCTACTTAAGAGTCAATTTCTCTTGCTTGCAGGTAGAAACTGTTACAGTCTTGAGGAAGGACAACTGAATAATGCCCTTTTTTTCAGATGGATAAATAGAGGCTTAAAACTGGCCCACACTCATGCAGTGTGACAATTTCAGAACTGGAGACAATCCTTGGATGAGATGGAACAGACCAACGCCTGGCAGTTGGGAGCCCAGGCAAGGAAGAGCTGCCTCATAAGCCTTACCAGGTAGGAAGTCCCCTGTTAGTAGAAATGCAAATAGATCTGGGAAAATTTAAAGGGGAAGTCAAGCAAAGTAACTCCAATTCCCTTTGATCCCCTGGATTACATCTGCCCAACTGAGCTTACTCTTGGTGATTTTAACACAAAAGTGTTAAGGTGTGAAAACACAATTCCTGGTACTAAAAATTCAAGTCAAACAGTCACTTTACCAGGCAGCCTAACTCTGAACCAAGACACAATTGCTGCTAGACCTATGTCCCTGAGCAAAAACATGGCATTTATTGGCCTCCGTCACTTTAATGAAAAAGCCCCATACACTAAACATACAAGCACAGACATTTGCAACTAATTATGGTATTGCTGATCAGTCAACTTTCATTGCAAATTGCATGTTGAAATTGATAGTGGGCAAGTCATGAATAAACTGGTTGTCTGGAAAAGTGACACAGGCATACAGGACTAGATTAATAATTCAATTTCGACTCAGCCAGCCACTCTGAAGAAGAGAAAAGATTAGCATTGCCCCAAGATTGCTTGTTTACCCAGGCACCTCCTGCCAACGTGCCTGCCCTCTAAGGGAAGCTGGTTCTCCTTTATGCTCCTGCCACTATGGGAGACCACAAGGCATTGAATATTCTAACCCTCAATTCTTGGTTTGCAAAATTGCAGCCTTGAATGGTGTAGGGAGGGAAAAATTGCCCTGCATCCTCTCCAGTGCTGAGAAGTCCACTCACAAGGGCTTCCTGGAGGACAGAGGCCTCTGCTGCAGCAGCGATCACCCTTGACTTCCCTCTTGTACTGAACAGGGGCAAGGGATATAATCCACCTTGAAAATCCAGGTGGGCTCCCTAAATCAGCATGGCTACAGAGGAGTGAGCCTGAAGAATCTGGGAGAGGAATCAGAAGGGCCTTAAGAGCTCCCCTTTGGTCTGGATCCTGTGGTGTCCCAGAGCTAAGAAATACAGAGAGACACTCTCAGCTTGCCACGAAGCCACAGATGAATGAGATAAATGGGCACTGTGCTCAGACGGGGCCTGTAGCAGGGACCTCTTGGACGGTCACTGTGTCCCTGCACCTGAGGAGGAAGGCAGGAGGACACACAGAACAGGCAGAGGATGTAGGTGTCAAGGGATAAGGTGCTGTATACCTGTAAGATGTGGCAACCCTGACTCACCCACGAGTTCTTCACACTGAGCTGCGAGTCAGCCCAGAAGAGAGGGTGTCAGAGAAGCCGCAGTGTCCACGGAGCCACTCCAACTCCCTCAGCAGGCTCATGCAGAGGGAAACTCTTCACTTTTAGCCTCTAGATTTGGGTTTCAAAACTCAAATGGGAGCCTCCATGGTGGTGCAAGGGGTTAAAGTGCAGGACTACAAAGCTATCCACAGCCACTGCAGTACAAGTTCAATCCCTTACCAGAGAGCTGACCCACATGGCGCAGCAGACCTCTTCTGTCTCACCTGCTGCTCCCCTCAGCAGTGTGTTTCAGTCAATCTGTCTGTTCTGCTCCCCACTCTGTCTCTGGTGAATGCTCTCACCCCACCCCGTACCTCTGGCCTGTACCTCACTTTTTGTATGCATACAGAAACAAATCTTCAAGGGGAAAAAAAAACCACATGAAACCCAAACATCTCTAGGAAAGTGGGCTAGCTATGGACTGCGAATTGGTGAACCTGGGTCTGATAGGAGGGAGTATGAGAATCCAGCTTGAAGAGACTGCCTAGCGACAATGTGAGTTAAATTCAGAAACAGGTTGAGGCCAGGGATATAAATTTGGAAGCTGTCAGAACTTCCAGCCAGGAAACTGGAAGAGATGATCAAGGATGTGAGTGCAGATAAGAGCTGAAGAGAGGGCCAAGGACTGAGTCTTGGAGATGAGGAGGTGCCACGCCAGAAGACAGAGAGGCAACAATCAGGGAGGGTTTCCTGGTGCTAAGCCAGGAGAGGGTGGTGATGGTCGAAGTACCTCTGAGAGAGAGAGAGAGAGAGCCCCTGCAAGTGCATGATGAACTCTCACATGCCGCAAGAGGTGCAGCAAGGAAAGTGGGGCCTGCGAGTGACAGAGGTGTCTTTGTTGCAGTGCTGGGAAGGAAAGCCTGATGGGAGTGGATGGGAAAATGGGAGGAGGAGAGGAACTGAAGGTGGCAAGAAGAGCCAATTCCTTCTAGGAGCTGTGCCATAAAGAGGAACAGAGAAATAGGGTGAGAGCTTGAGGGGATGTAAGGCCAAGGAGAGGCTTTTCTTTAAAAAGAAAAATTACAATGTTTTTATCTGCTGATGGGAGTATCCTGGAGAGAGGGAATTGTGGTGATGTGGGTGAGAAAGGGGATAACTATAGGAGTGAGGTTCTTGAATGGATGGTTGGGATGGTGGCTGGTACATGAAAAAGGGGTCCCGTCCTTGAACAGAATTGGGAAGGTTCATCCGGGTTAGCCAAATGGAATGCAGAGTGGATGAGCACAGATGCAGGTGGGTGGGGGAAGTAGTGGTGGAGCGCATGGAAGTTCTCTTCTGAGGGCTTCTATTTTCTTAGCAAACTAGGAAGAGCTTGTCAGCTGAGAGTGAGGTGGAGGAGGAGGTGTGAAGCAGTCGGCAGGAGAGAGGGTGTGAGTAGACTTGGGGATGTAGTATGATTTCTGGGCAGCTTTCAGGTCTCACCAAGGGAGGCTATGGCCCTCAGCTGAGAGGGAAACTAGTTAGCCCAGATGTGGGTTTTTCTTCTGTCCCAGGCAGTCTGTGGGGACAGGTGAGGCGTGGGTCGACGGTTGAATTTAACCAGGGCAACATTTTCTCAGGTTACTGTACTGCAATGAAATTCAAGGGAGAGTATAATATTGGATCATGGACTGTGAGCAGGATAAGGAGGGAAGTGGGACATGAGGGGGTGAGGAGGATAAACATTTGCTTGATTCAGTTGGTTCCAGGAAGAACTGTCGCAGTCGGGGCAATGGGGAATGAGCTGGAGAAAGAGGCAGTGTTTATTGGTGAGTGGTAAGTATGAAATTGAGATGATGAGGGGATAGCGCTAACAGATAACAACTACTTGGAAGTCAGGCTATGAAAGTGACAGGCTGAGGTATTCTGGAAGCCAAGATGATGAAGAAGAGGCCAAAGGGCTGAGAAGCCTGTTTATCTGTGTAAGTGCTGAAACAAAAAACTATGACAGGGGTGACCTTGAGCAGGGTGCCTGGGCTGGGAGGTTAAATCTTCAAGAACAGGGGCAAATCTGTAAGTGACTACAAAAATGGGGAGTGGTGGGTGGTCTTGTTTGATGACATGGTACCCGTCAATGGGTTTCTATAAGGAGGAGGGCAGAATATCCAAAGTAGCACTGGGGAGCTGAATGGCACCTCTCATCCCTAGACTGGGGACTTGAGAATGAAGGGAGGATAAAACAGCTACCTCCTGAGAGGTTGCAGGGGAAGCAGAGTCTTCACAGGAGAGGAAGTTTTCCATCTGAGTAAGAAAAGGAAGGGACGTTCCAAAATGAGTTTGTGGATACAGGTGAGTTCACTGATGCCAGAACATGAGTCTCAGAGTCCAGGGAAAGGCTATTTGGACATGGGGAGGAGTCATGTCTAGAGGTCAGGGAGAGGAATTACAGAACCACAGAGGGTTTAGAGTCCTGCAATGAGGGATGCCCTGAGAATTCTGGGCCTCTGAGGGGACTGATCTGAAAGGGGCTCCAAAGGGGCTGATGAGAGCAATCCCCAGGCACCCCAGCCAGGGTGGTAACTGGGTTGGCTTTGTTGGGTGGGAAGAGAGAGCCCACTGCTTCACTGCTGCAGATGGTGGCGTGGAGATGTGGGGAGGGCATCCTCCCAGAGCAGGTAGAGCTCTGGGCTCCCTCTCTACTTCCAGGCTGGAATATTAATCCAAATAGTCTTTGTGCTGAACTATTGAATGGCCATATGCAACATCATGAACCTTGGCTACATGCCACCTACAAAAACTAACTCAACAGGGATTATAGGCCTATATTATGAACAATGTACGATATATATGTATATGTACATATATTTTGTATGAGCAATGTACTATATATATAGTACATTGCTCATACAAAATATATACCAAATATATATATATATATATACACACACAAATATTATAAGAAACTTAGAAATAGGCATATACTAAATAGACACTTCTCCAAAGGTATTTAGGCAGCAAGTAAACACATAAAAGATGCACATAAAAGATGCTTATTTGTGATTAGGGAAATACAGTTTAAAACTACATATCTAGGTCCTCCCTGGTGGTGCAAAGGCTTAAGTCTCAGCACTATGAAGTTATCAGCAGTCACTGCAGCATGAGTTCAACTCCCAGCCAAGGTGGTGACCCACATGGCACAGCAGACCTCTCGTCTCACTCGCTGCTCCCCTCAACAGCGTATTTCAGTGGATCTACCTGTTCTGCTCCGCACTCTGTCTCTGGTGAATCCTCCCACCCCCCACACCTCTGGCCTGCACCCAGCTCTTGTATGCATAAATAAATAAAATAAATCTTTTTAAAAACCCAACTACATACTATTAAAAGGACTAAACTTTCAAAAGGTAGACTAAATCAATTATTGGCAGAAATGGGATCTGTGGTTGCCCTAGGACAGATGGATCGTAAAGGTGTATGAGGAAACTTTGGGAAATTATGGATATGTTCTGTGAACATGATAGAATTTAATCTTTCTTCAATTGATAGACTTTGGGTTGTTGAAAGTTAGGGTCTTGTAGTAAAAGCAAAGATGTGTGACCCAAATCCTTTTCCAAGAAGGATTTTCTGTTCATTGAGCTGCAGAAATCTCTAGCTGGAAGCTTCTCCTGATTTGCCTGAGCTGAAGAGAGCAGCCTTGTTCCTCCCCAGAGCAGCCTGCACCTGGTGACTAAACACAGCAAGAGGATGCTGGCTGACTGCATTTTTCTCCAGTATGGGACACTCCAGAGATTTGTTCCAGAGTTTTCTGCCAAGATGGACTTCAACCCTGCTTCACAGTTTGACATCTTTTGCTCAATCCTGTTTCCCCTCCCTTCTTTACATAGATGTTGATCCCCCAAATACCTCAGCACCTATATCCCAGGAAGTTGGCTTCTATGATCACACTTGTCCATGTTTCCTGATGTCTATACACGTACTTTTCTGCAGGATACTTGCCTAGAAATGGAGTTGTAGGGTCATAGTGAGTTGAGTTCACATTAACTGGAGAATGCTGAGCTGGTTTTCAAATTGGTTGTAAACATTTGAGTAACTTTATATGGATCAATGTTTTTGCTAACACTTTGTACTGTTACTTTTAAATTGTAGTCAATTTATTTCATTCTGATCTTAACTTGCATTTCCTTGATTACCAAAAAAGATGAGTATTTTTTGTTTGTTTGTTATTATTCTTTGGATTTCTTGTTTTACAGAGTGTTTATCATTGCCCATTTTTCATTGTTTAATCACTATATTAGTTTATTATGTATTTTTTCCTTTTTACTTTATTATGTATTTTAAACCAGTTTGACATACAAAAAGACTGTACATATTTAACACACAAACTTGATGTGATTGGATTACCCAGTTTTTTATTGGTTTCTCTTTTATTAATTCATATGAATTCTGCTGTACATGTTCTCGATAAAAGTTTATTCGTTTTGTTGTAATTATCTTCTGCTACTCTGTAGCTTGTCTTTTCACTCCCTTAATGTGGTCTTTTGATGTCTAGAAATTCTTCATTTTATCCATCTTTCCTTTGTGGAAAAAGCTCTAGCCAAGGTTTCTGTGCTTTGTTTAGGAAAATTTTCCATACCCAAGATAATGAAGATATTCTTCTATATTATGTTAAAACTTTAAAATTTTGGGAGGGAAATGCATGGGACTATGGTGGTGGCACACGGGTGATTTGGTGATGGGAAACCCACAGGGATTACAATCGAGATGGGAAAAAAATGTGCAAAATGATGTAAAAATAAACTTTTGTAATAATTAAAAAAAAGATGTAGATAAGAAAACACTTGAAAAAAAAAACTTTAAAATTTTGCCTTTTGTATTTAGTTCCCTATGCTGCTAAAGGTGATTGGGGTAGCTAATGTGAGGTAGGAGCCCAGTTTCATTTATCCTATTGGGACACCAAAGTTTATTAAGTTTGTTCTTTTGCTATTGCTATTGCCATTTCTATCATAAGCCAAGTATCTAAACTTATGGGATTCTGTGTCCATAATCTCATCTCTATTCCATGAACTGTTTCTTCAGATCAATGCCACATTCTTTTAATTAATATAGTTTTACTGTAATCTGCAAAAGCAATTCCTCTAACCTCATTCTAACCTAAGCTATTCTTGGCTTTTTAAATATCCATATAACTTTAAGAATCATCTTGTCGAGTTTCACAAAAAAACCCTGATGAGTTTTTATTAGAAATATAATTGTATCTATAGATCACTTTGGGAAGAGCTGACAATCTTAATAATATTGAGTCTTCCAATCCATGAACAACCTATCTCTATTAACATTTCATTCCTGTCAATAAAGCTTTTAATTTTTTCAGCATTGAAGACTAACTCAGCTTTCATTAGATTTATTTCTAGTAATTTGGTATTTTAAAAGGATATTGCAAATACTATCCTTTTAAAATATACATTTTTCTTTGTTGTTATTAAATACATTGATTTTTGTATATTGATTTCTTTAAGTCCAGAAAACTTACTGGGCTCCTCTAATAATTCTAATTAAGTGTAGATTATTTTTTTATTTCCTTGCACACCATCATTATTACCTATAAATAATGAGTTTTGTTACTTTCATATTCCTTATCTTTTCTTGCTTCACTGTGCTGGCTAGAAGCTCCAGTATAATGTTGAATTAAAATGGTTTTGTTCCAATTTTCAAAGGGAAAACTTAGAATGTTTCATCACTAAGTATGATACTTACATTTTAAAAGACAGCCTTTATGAAAGTAAGGTTTCCTTCCAGCTCAAAAAAAGTTCTTTTATAACTATTCATCCAATTTATTTGATGGCTGTTGAATTTTGTCAGATGCTTCTTCTGTGTATGTTGAGGGACTCGTAAGATTTGTCTCCTTTAATTTGTTAATGTAATAAATTACATGAACCGTATTTCAATTACATGAACCGTATTTCAATGTTAAATAAATCTTGCATATCTAGGATTAATATGACTTATCATATGCATATGCCTTTTTATAAAATGTTAGATTTTGTTGAAAAACACTTTTTAAGGGTTTTTATATCTACGTTCATATGTAAGGTTGGTCTTTAATTTTCCTACGTGGAACCTGTCAAATTCATATTAGTTCTATGAAATGAGTTGAGGAGGATAACTTTGGTTCTTTGGGAGTAAGAATGTCAAAATTTCTAGAAGAGTTATATTAATGGAATTTTTTCTTGAATGTTTAAATCACAGGTAAAGCTATCTGGATTTGGAACTTCCTTGTGGCAAGATTTAATCTCTGATTCAGTCTCTTATTAGCAATGGGACTATTCAGGGTTTTATACTACGTCATGAGTCACAATTGGTAAATTGTTATTTCTAGGAATTTTTCCATTTCAATTGAACTTTTTACATTTATTATTGTTTATAATATTATCTTCTTAGTCTTTGTGATGTATGTGGGACCCCTAGTAATACCTCCCTTTTTATTTCTACTACTTATTCATTCTTTTGACTAGTCTTACCAGAGTTTTATCAATGACTAACTTATTTTGCAGAACAAGTCTAGTATTTATGAAGTTCTTTTCTACTATAAGGTTTTTTTCTTTTACATTATTATCTCATTCTTCTACTTTCTTTCACTATAACTTCCTGAAATGTATCCTTGTCTCATATTTTCAACAATTCCTCTTTTTATATAAATATAAATATAACATATATATATTTAATACTATAGATTTTCCTATAAATACTACCTTAGCTATACCTACAGCTTTTTATATATAATACTTTCGCTTATTCACTTCTTTTTCTTATTAATTTATAGAACTTTATAAATTCTGAATGAGTCATTTACTAATGATTTTTTTTTAAAGATTTATTTATTTGTACATAAAGAACTGGGGTACAGGCCAGAGACTCAGGGGCAGTGAGAGACTTCACCAGAGACAGAGTGGGGAGTAGAACAGGCAGATCAAGGAAGTACACTGCTGAGGGGAGCAGCGGGCGGGTCAGGAGAGGTCTGCCACGCCATGTGGTCTCCTCCAGGGCTGGCGGGAATCGAACTCATGTGGAAGTGGCTTTAGCTTCTCAGTGCAGTGCTTTAACCCGCTGCGCCACCAGGGAAGCCACTAGTGATATTTTTAATAAATATTTAGTCTGTATCTCATTTCACTCTTATAATGATAGTTTAATGAATAAAAAATTTTAATTTGAGTATAGGCCAGTGTATGAATTAATTTTGTTGTTTCTTTTTTTCTTTTCTTTTTTTTTTTTTTGGTGTGTGTTTAGCTTAACAAATTGTTCTCTATTGTAAAATCATGAAGATATTCTCCTAGAATACCTTATAAAGATTTATATTTTTGCCTGGTTGGTCTAAGCAAAGTCTTATTTAAAATAAAATAATATTTTAAAGATTTATTTCTATTTATTTATACATACAAGAACTGGGATGTAAGTCAGAGTTATGGGGTGGGGTGAGATGAGAGGATTCACCAGAAACAGAGTATGGAGCAGAACAGGCAGATCTACTGAAAAACACTGCTAAGGGGAGCAGCAGTGGAGAGCCAAGATAGGAGAGGTCTGTGCCATGTGGGTTAGCTTAATAGCTTAATTGCAATAGCTTAATTGCATTGAGACTTTAACCGTTTTGCCACCAGAGAGGACTCTAAAATATAATAATTTATAATGCTGCTGAATCTGTGGGGAAATTTGGCTGTACACTTGAAGAATTTTACACATTCTGACACTCCCACCAATAACTCACTTTTAGGAATCAATCCTAAGGAAATTATTTTCAGGAAATTATAACACACTTCTAGGAAACTGCCCTAAGGAGATTCATTATAGCATAACATATAACAATAAAAATTTAGGTGAGCTCAACATACAAAAAAATAAGGCATATTGCCAATGAAATATTTTGTAACTATTGAGAAATCACTGAGATTTCTCATATTTGCATATAAACCTTAAATATTATTTCACTTAATCACAAGCTAATATGTACATATTGTAGTTTTAAAAATATAATACAATTTTTAAAAAAATATTTATTTATTTATGCATACAGAACTAGGGTACAGGCCAGAGGTTCAGGGGCTGTGAGAGGATTCAGCAGGGTCAGAATGGGGAGCAGAACAGGCAGACTGGTGAAATACACTGCTGAGGGGAGCAGCGGGCAAGACAGGAGAGGTCTGCTGCGCCATGAGGGTCACCTCCCTGGCTGGGGATGAATTCGTCCCTAAGTGGCTGCCTTTGTAGTACTGTGCTTTAACCCACTGCACCAACAGGGTGGGCCTAATACAATTATTTTTAAAACACACTTCTAAAGAAATTTAAATCAAGCATATTAATGCTCACAAAAACAACTTTTCTGCTGAGGTGAATTTCATATAACATAAACATTTAAAAATAAACAATTCGGGGCCCTCCCTGGTGGCACAGCGGGTTAAAGCACAGCACTGAGAAGGTAAAGCCACTTCCACATGAGTTCGATTCCCGCCTGCCCCGGAGGAGACCACATGGCGCGGCAGACCTCTCCTGACCTGCCCCTGCTGATCCCCTCAGCAGTGTACTTCCTCAGCAGGCCTGTTCTGCTCCCCACTCTGTCTCTGGTGAAGCCTCTCGCCGCCCCTGCACCTCTGGCCTGTACCCCAGTTCTGTATGCATAAATAAATAAATCTTTAAAAAAAATTAAAAAATAAACAATTCGGCCCTCCCTGGTGGCACAGCGGGTTAAAGCACAGCACTGAGAAGGTAAAGCCACTTCCACATGAGTTCGATTCCCGCCTGCCCCGGAGGAGACCACATGGCGCGGCAGACCTCTCCTGACCCGCCCGCTGCTCCCCTCAGCAGTGTACTTCGTCGATCTGCCTGTTCTGCTCCCCACTCTGTCTCTGGTGAAGCCTCTCGCCGCCCCTGCACCTCTGGCCTGTACCCCAGTTCTGTATGCATAAATAAATAAATCTTTAAAAAAAATTAAAAAATAAACAATTCGGCCCTCCCTGGTGGCGCAACAGGTTAGGACATAGCACTGCAAGCAAGCTGCAGCCCATTCAGTGCCAGTTCCATCCCTGGACCCAGAGGTGACCACATGGCGTGGCAGACCTCTCCTGACCTGCCCGCTGCTCCCCTCAGCAGTGTACTTTGTCCATCTGCCTGTTCTGCTCCCCACTCTGTCTCTGGTGAATGCTCTCACCGCCCCTGCACCTCTGGCTTGTACCCCAGATCTGTATGAATAAATAAATCTAAAAAAATAATAAACAATTCACTGGAATTTAGCATATTCCCAAGGTGGTTCCAAAACACCCTGATGACAAAACAAAACCTTACATCCATTTAGCATTCCATAATTTCCATCCCATTTTGTGCACACACACATACCACCCACACTCTCTGTCCAGCAGCAACCAGCAGTCTGCCTTCTGTCTTTACTGATTTATACATTACAGATATTACATATAGGTGGAATCATATGTGCACTCTGTGTTTGTCTTTTTCACTTAGCATGAAAGGGTTTTTTTTCCCTCTTTTTTTTTTTTGTTGTTTTTGAGGTGCATCCATTTTCAAAAAGTATCAGTACTTCATCCCTTTTTATGGCTGAATGATATTTCAGTGTAGCTCACAAATGTAATTTTAACATTTAATAAAAAATTTCAGGCCTCGTTGGTGGTGCAAGGGGTTAAGTCTCAGCACAATGAAGCTATTCCCAACACTGCAACATGGTTTGATCCCCAGCCAGAGAGGTGACCCACATGGCACAGCAGGCCACTCTTGTCTCACCAGCTGCTGCCCTTAGCAGTATATTTCAGTGGATCCACCTGTTCTGCTCCACACTCTGCCTCTGGTATATCCTCTCACCCTCCTGTACCTCCAGCCTATACCCCAGCTCTAGTATACATAAATAAATACATCTTTAAAAAAATTCTCTGCCAACTTCAAATTCCACACAGAACACAACAATTTTACATTTAACATGTATACAAAGTAAGCATAAGAAAAAGTAGAAAGTAAATCTAAATATTAGTAATTGTCACCTCTACATGGTGGGATTATGGTAAATTCTAATTTTAGTTATACTTTCCTAAATTTTATTTTTACAAAATAAAAAATAAGACATTAAAAAAAATAAACAGGAAGGAAACACTTCCCAACTCTGTCAACAGGGTCAGTCTCAAAACCAGACATCACTAGAAAAGAAAACTGTATATATCTTATGAATATAAATACAAAAGCCCTCAACAAAACACTAGAAAACCAAACCCAACAACATATAAAAATATATACCATGACCAAGTATAATTTACTCAAGTAGACAGGTTGGTTTCACATCTGTAACTCAATTAACATATCATGTCAGTTAAATAAAGAACAAAAACCATATGGTCATCTTAATTGCATTTGACAAATTTCAACTTTTTCATGATTAAGAACAAGGATTAGAAAGGAAATTCCTCAGCCTAATCAAGGACATCTACTAAAAGGCCTATCATCCTATATACGTATAAGACTGTGAATGCTTTTCCTCTAAGATCAGGAATAAGACAAGAATATCCATGTTCATTACATCTGTTCAACACTGTATTAGAAGCTCCAGTCAAGGCAGTTAGGAAAGAAAAAAAAAAGAAAAGAAAAGACATCCAGGTCCTCCCCACCCTAAAAGTAAACTTCTCTTTATTTGCAGATGACATGATCTTATATATAGAAAATCCTAACGAATCCAATAAATATTAGAACTAATAAACAACTTCAACAATTTGTAGGATACGAGATCAACAAAAATCAGTTGTATCTCTATACATGACCAGTAGAATTTTTAAAAATGAATTAAGAATGCCTCCCTGGTGGCACAAAGGTTAAAGTGCTATCAAGCTATTTCCAGACACTGTGTATTAGTTCAATCCCCATCAGGGAGCTGACCCACATGGCACTGCAGACCTCTCCTGTCTCACCTGCCCACAGCTCCCCTTAGCAGTGTATTTCAGTCACTCTGCCTGTTCTGCTCCCCATGCTGTCTCTGGTGAATCCCCTCACTGCCCACACCTCTGGCCTACGCCCCAGTTCTTATATAAAGAAATTTTATAAAATTAACTAGAAAGCAATTCAGAATGAATAAAATAAGCTTATTAGCTTAACCAAGGAAGTAGAAAACATATACTGAAAACTACAAAGAACTTTTGAAAGAAAATTTTAAAAGTCCTAAATAAATGGAAAGACATTCCATGTTCATGGGTCATGTCATAAAGCTTAATGCTATTGAGATGGTCATTTACAGATTCAGTGCAATCCCTATCAAATACTAATAAGCTTCTTTGCAGAAATTGACAAACTCATTATAAAACTCCTGTGGAAATGCAAGCAATCTAGAGCAAACCAAAGAAAACCAGAACAAAATTTGGAGGACTCACATATCTTACTGTTAAAATTTATTATAAAATTATAGCAATCGGCCCTCTCTGGTGGCGCAGCATGTTAAAACACAGCACTAAGAAGGTTAAGCCATTTCCTCATGAGTTCGATCCCCGCCTGCCCTGGAGGAGCTCCACATGGCTCTGCCAGACCTCTCCTGACCTGCCCGCTGCTCCCCTCAGCAGTGTACTTCGTAGATCTGCCTGTTCTGCTCCCCGCTCTGTCTCTGGTGAATCCTCTCACCCTCTGCATCTCTGGCCTGTACCCCAGTTCTATATGAATAAATAAATAAATCTTTTAAAAAATTATAGCAATCAAGACTGTGTGACATTGGCATAAGGACTAGATATATAGATAGGCAGAATAGAACTAAAATTCAGAAATAAACTCTTACATCAAAGGTCAAGTGATTTTGGACAAAGGTATCAAGACAATACAGCGGAAAAGGGAACAGCACTGATAAATGCAAAAAAGTAGGCAAGTAATTAAACCTAGCTTAAAAATAGCAATGATAGTCCCTCCCTGGTGGCTTAGCGGGTTAAAGCACTGCACTAAGAAGCTAAAGCCACTTCCACATGAGTTCGATCCCCGCCTGCCCCGGAGGAGATCCACATGGCGCGGCAGACTTCTCCTGACCTGCCCGCTGCTCCCCTTAGCAGTGTACTTCGTAGATCTGCCTGTTCTGCTCCCCACTCTGTCTCTGGTGAATCCTCTCACCGTCCCTGCCTGTATACATAAAGAGCCTGTACCCCAGCTCTGTATACATAATTAAATAAAACTTAAAAAAAATAGCAATGATAAAATGCTATTTATTTGATATATGCTATTTATTTGGGACAACTGAATATTCACAAACAGAAGAATGAAGTTGGGACCCTACCTTATGTTATATGCAAAAATTTACTCAAAATGGATCAAAAACCTAAAAGCAAGAAGTAAAACAAAAAACCAATGTTCAAAGAAAACATAGGTAAACATATTTGTTACTTAGATCAGACAATTGTTTCTTAGCTATTAAGTCAAAAGTATGAACAAGCAAAGAAGAATTAGATAAACTAGACTTCATCAAAATTAAAAATTTTATGTAGCAGAGAATATCATCAAGAAAATATAAAGACAAACCAGAGGATGGTAAAGTTTTAAAAATCATGTATCTGACAAGGGACTTATATCTTGACTACTTAAAGAACTCTTAAATCAATTATTATAAATCAATAATAAAAGTATTTCCTTCCTTTTATAGGTTTAAGTAGAATGGATTGTTTTGGTTTGGTCTGTATCCCTTGTATTGCCACATGAATTTTAAGGTAAGTTTGTCATTTTCTACAAAGAAGTTTGTTGGAATTTGATGGTGATTGGAACAACATTAAGCTTTCTGATTAAACTTAGTTGAAAATAGGACCTCCCTGGTGTGCAACAGGTTAAAGAGCAGCACTATGAAGTTATCACAGCCACTGCAACATGAGCTCAATCCCCAGCCAGGGAGGTGACCCACATGGTATGGCAGACCTCTTATGACCCATTCCCCTCAGCAGTGTATTTCAGCAGATCTGCCTGTTCTGCTCCCCACTCTGTCTTTGGTGAATCCTCTCAGTCCCTGCACCTCTGGCCTGTACCCTAGTTCTATATGCATAAATAAATAAATCTTTAAAGGAAAAAAAAACCTAGTTGAAATAGGCAAAGGATCTGAATAGGATCTGAATATACATTTTTCAAACACACACACCTACAAATGGCCAATAAGGAAAAACTCTTCAACATTATTAGCCATCAGGGAAAAGGAAAACAAACCATAGTGAAATACAACATTAACCTAACAGGATAACTATAATCATAAGGACAGATAATGACAAATGTTGGTGAGGATGTGGGAAAATTGGAACCTTCATACATTGCCAGTAGGAATATAAAATAGTGAAACTGCTTTGGAGAACAATGTGACAGTCATCCCAAATGTTAAACAGAGCTGCCCAAGGGATGTTACTAAAATGAAAGCTTATGTCCATGCAGAAACTTGTATTTGGTTGTTCACAGCAGCATTTTTCATGATATCCAAAAAGTAGCAACAAATTGGAGAAACCAAATTAAGTATTTCCATACAACAGAGTGTTATCCAGTCATAACAATAGGAAAAAGGACCTCCTTGATGGCACAAGGGGCTAAGTCACAGAACTAACAAGCTACCAGCAGTTATTGGCAGCCACTACAGCATGAGTTCAATCCCCAGCCA
Source organism: Condylura cristata (assembly GCF_000260355.1). Classification (NCBI taxonomy): domain Eukaryota; kingdom Metazoa; phylum Chordata; class Mammalia; order Eulipotyphla; family Talpidae; genus Condylura; species Condylura cristata. Next base: position 25,420,375 of record NW_004567122.1, on the reverse strand, counting down.
GGGAGATGACCCAGATAGTGCAGCAGACCTCTCCTGTCTCACCCACTGCTGTCCTCAGCAGTGTATTTCAGTCAATCTCCTGTTTTGCTCCCTACTCTGTCTTTAATGAATCGTTTCCACACACACACCCCCACCTCTGGCCAACACCCCAGCTCTTGTATGCATCAGTAAATAAAATAAAGCTTTTTTTTAAAAAAAGGAATGAAATTCTAAGGCATATGACAACATGGGTGAAGCTTGAAAGCATTATGTAAGTGAAAGAAGCTAGTAAACACACTGTGTGATACCATTTAATGCAATATCCAGAATAGGCAAATCGACAAGAGCAGAAAGTAGACTAGTGGTGATTGAGGAAAGGATATAATGGATTGGGGAGGGGGGTTGGGGGGAGTTGAATGACTCCTAATGAGTATGATTTTTTGAGGAGGGCAGTGAAATGTTCCAGAATTGAGTGTTAATTAGAGGACATGCAAAAAAAAATTTTTTTTTTAATAAAACTGATTGTGGTAATGATTGCACAACTCCGTGAATGGACTGAGAACTACATTTTAATAGGTGAATTGTATGGTATGTGAATTACATATCAGTCAACATGTTCATTTACAAAATTCAGTCGCTGTGACAATCAGGAACTATGATGAACACCAGGTACTGTGATGAGCAAAGCCATCTCCGTACCATGTTGGGGTGTTGAAAAGTAGCAGTCTGGGGAATGGCATGAGCAAGGGAGAAAGGAAGATACGCAAGAGGAAGGAAGATATGAAGGCAGGAGTGGGAGGAGGAGAGCTCGCCAGTTGTCTATTCTGCAGGTGTCCCCAGACACACCGCATTCCTCAGCCTGAGATTTGCCACCTCAAAGAAGCTAGTGAAGCTGACTGTGGGCCTCACCAGCCTTCTCTGATGCTGGCTAAACCAGCCAGGCCTGTCTCCTCTCTTCTCCACACCACTAACACTCAGCCACTTGAAGGGCTTACCACACCTTACCTCATCTTGGAGCCCTGCCCTGAAGGTGCCAGCTCCCACTGGCTCTCCCTTCCCAGTCTGCTTTCACACTGCATGCAAGATGTCACCTTCGTATCAGATCTTACAGTTCCCACAAGCAGCTTGTAGGCATGAGGAAGATGTAAGGACACACCTGTGAGGATGAGGGACTACGCGTGGTTTCCGCCAATGTACATACAGCCTATGTATCCTGCCATCTGTTCAAGCAGGTCATCCGCAGCACCCTACTTGGTGCTCCAAGGATTTCTGGGAGCTACAGGGAATGCTGCTGGTGAACTCTAGCACAGTCTAGGAGGGTGCCAGGCAGGCTCTATCCTCTTTCCTTTGCTGCTCTTTTGGTCACCCTCTGCCTCCCAGCAAAGATGCAGCACCTGTTGGTGTTGGGGATACTTATCAGAGGGGTCCTGGGCAGCACAGCTTAGATGTCACTACTTTATGAAGCTGGTGGTAAGAAAGCCCCTATTATGAGGATCATCTTTTTTCATGTGCTTCCTTGGAGTCAGACATCAGGCTGGCTCAGGGTATGTCCTAGAGGAGGACACACTGAATGCAGCCTCAATCTGTAATCTGTATGTTCTCTGCAAAAGTGATGGAATTTCTGCACCATGACCAGATGTTCCAGACTCACTGATGCTAAGCTAGGAGCCTGAGTTGGGAAGCAGGAGCCTGCCTGGTGTCAGGGATCTGAATCTTGAGTCTGCCAGATTTATTAATTTAACATTCTTATGTCCATAGACACTTGCATGAGCTTCCACAGGTGGACCTCTATTTAGGAAATGATCAATGAATCTGGATTTCTGGGAAAAACAAGTTTTCCTTGGCGTTACATGAGCTCACTTCTTCTATTTGATTCAAACAAGGAAAACATACCTATTAATCCTTGGGCCCCAGTGTTTTCAGAAGAGCTGAAGTCCCATCATTAGGATTAAGGCTGAAGGGAGCCTTCCCTCTTTTGGAGAGGGAATGCTCAGTAATTAGCATGTTAAACCCAGATGCTGAAAAAGCCTACAGTAAATGGTATTCAGCTTTTTTGAACACATGTCCCTTGGGCCCCTTTTTTGTCCACCCTACCCAGGACCATCCATTTAACTCCTGCAACAGAATCCAGAACCTGCAGTTGGCATTTGGGGTCCAGCATATAAATCTGATTTGCCAACATCTCTCCTTCCCTGCTAAAAGCATTCATCTCCATATATTACAAGTTCCACCACAAAGGCAAAGCCCACAGCTGCATCCACCTGCTAGGGGGAGTATCTCTGAGTCACCTGTTCCCTTAAACACCAAAAACTCCTTGCTCCAACTCATAACCACAGGTCACCATTGCTTCCAAATCTGAGCACCATGGAGTATCCCTGAATGCCTGTTCTTTCCCGGCCTTCCTTCCCATCATGCCTTGATGCTCTCTGTTGCCTGGTGCGCCATGGGTATGGATACCACACCTGGCAACAAGCCAAGAGGGCAGAACTGGGTCTTGGAGGTCTCAGAGTCTGATACTCCTCCATTTTCCCTACCTGTTGGGGACAGGGATTCTCCTTCAGGCAGCAGAAGAGCAAGGGTAGGCTGGAAGTGGAGATGGGAGTGGAGCAACAATTTCTCCCAAGGGCAGGGACTGTGGCCTGGCACTTGGTGAATGAACATATCAAAAAACGGTTCTTGGAGAGAATCCCCCACTACCCAGACATCTCAATCCAAGGCACATTCCCCAAGAGGGAACTGATCACTTTCCAAAACTCAAGACAAATTCTGGCTGGATTTGGCTATAGGCCGGGCACCCCTGGGGCAGCCTGGGTGGGCGGGGTGTCCTGGAGAGCCACGGATGGGCCTCACACCCAGCCTGGGCCAGGACACCCAGTCCTTGGAATAGGCCCAAACCGGCTATGTTTACAGAATCTGTCAGCCCAGTTCCCCCTCCCCCACCCACCACTTCCCCTAGAGTCCTGGGGGCTGGGAGAGGGGCCTGCAGAGCCCAAGGGAGTCTAGGAGGCAGTCAACTCCCGCACAGTCCCTCAGTAACCCACACTCCTTCTAGGCTCTTAGGATCCACTCGCCAGGTTCCCCAGTTTTCTGGTTTCCACTTCATGGCTGGTGCAACGAGAAAGGGCATTTCATAATATGCAGAAAACAATGCCTACTCCCAAGGAAAGTTTAGCTAATGGTGGATATAGAAGCAATGTGCCGGCAGGCGCTGGGAGATTTTTCTAGGCAACGGGCTTTCTGGATAACTCCAGGCGGCCCCGAAAGGCAGCTCTCTCTTTCTCGTCGGGACCCAAAAGTCATGGGCCCCTGGGATTTTTCCAGAACTGCCAGAGGGACTTGGCGAAAATTAGATGTAGCGGGCAGGCCAGGGGCTTTCACCGGTAGCGACGTCTCGAGATAAGGCCAACCGCCCTCTGGGCCGCAGTGACTCAGCTGCCGCCGCCGGCGGGAAGCTCCGCCAGCCCCAGAGGAGCGCACGGGGGAGGCGGGCCCGACCTGGGAGCCCCGCCCCCTGACTCCGGGAAGGCCGGCCCACCACCCCCGCTTCCCAGAGACGCCCGGATTTCCCACGGGTTTCCCCCCCATCTGCTGCAAATAGTAACAAAGGCTGGCACTCTCTGAGCTCTCGCGCTGGTGTTAGGCGCTTCGCAGGCATCGCGTCTTTTGTTATTTCAGGGTTCTAAAGCAGGTACCACTATTACCTCCATTCTGAACGGAGGAAACTGAGGTGCAGAGGCACCAAGCAACTTGCTGAAGGTCAGACTACTGCTGAGTGGTATTGCAGTTTCCAGTTCCCGCCCCCGCCCAGAGTCCCCACCCCCACCCCCTCTTTTGCCCCTAACTAGCTCTCTGGTCCTGCTGGTGCCTGGTCTTATGGCACCTGCCCAGGCTAGACCAGGAACCTAATCGGGAGGCGGTTAACTCAGCGCACATATTTATCACTCGAGGCAAATACAGTCGTATTAATTATCCATCTACTGAATTATTTTATTTTTTTAAATATTCATTTATTTATGCATATAAGAACTGGGGGACAGGCTAGAGGTGAGGGGTTGAGAGGATTCACCAGAGATGGAGTGGGGAGCAGGAGAGGCGGATTGACTGAAATACACTGCTGAGGGAAGCAGTGGGCAAGACAGGAGAGGTCTGCTATGCATGAGGGTTAGCTCCATTTAGGTCAGCTCCCTGACAGGGGATCGAACTCAGGCTGCGGAAGCTGAAGATGGCTTCACAGTACTGTGCTTTAACCCCTTTCACCACCAGGGAGGCCCTAAATCCTCAGCCTAGTTTCAGGTGGTAGCAGAATTCCCCAGCCCTGAATTTCCCCCTTGACTTCCCTTCTGAGGGAAACTCCTGGGTACAGGGCCGAGGCCCCAGGTAGTACTGCACACCCGCACCTAGTCCTACTCTCCAGATAGATACTATCTCCACAAAGGCCCTGACCTGCTCACAGATAAGCCCTCCAAAGCTGGGGCCTTGCCCAGGAAGAAGCAGCAAGCCCACCCCACCCCACTGCTGCTGTTGGCTCCTGTTCCTGTGGGGCCAGGGCAGAGTCACAGAAAGCCAAACCTGAGGCTCAGAAAGGGTGGAGACACAAAGAGCAACTGCTTCCTGGGGCTGCCCTGTGAGGTGGTAAATTCTCTGTTATCTGGGGTGGGAGAGCACCTGTGGAAGAAATGATTCAAAAAGAGGGTGGGATGAGATGACCTTTAAAACCCCAAATTCCTCTGTTCTATGAGTCAGGCAGTGTCCAAGTGAATGGCTTGTTCTGACAGCTGTTTAAGTGGAAACTTTCCCAGACTCTCCCACTTCCTTCCCCTTTGACCTCTTTATGCGGGGCCGTTGTTCTTCCTCCTGGAGACTGGGAGAATACTGGGAAGAGGTCATTCCTATGTGTCCCTGCCTCAGTTTGCCACTTGGTCTCAGTGGCCATTGTGTGGGTTCTGGGAGGATCTGATTCTTGGCAAGGAAGGAAGGAAGGAAGGGAGGGACAGAGGGAGGGAAGGAGGGAGGGAGGGAAAACCTTGAGATGAGAGGCTCACACTAGGTTGAATTGGTTTGCCCTGAGTCTCAGTCCCAGCTCCAACCTTTTCCCTCAGATATGTGACCTTGTGTTACTTTAGCTTCCAGGGCTTCTGCGAAATGAGAGAACTCTTGACATCAACCACCCTTCCTGTGAGGGTTATTGGTAGCACTGACGTGGGTAAGGACTTCCAAGCACAATTCAGGCGGCCCATCTCTGCAGGCAGACACCACTCACACTCCATGGTTCTGTCTGAGGCGGCTAAGTCCTCAAGCAGCCTTCAAGCACAGGCAAGTTAGGGGCGGGAAAGGAGAGGGAGACAGGGACCTGGGTAGGGACTGCAGAAAATGGTTTTCCTCAGGATAGGGCTGTGCTCTGGAGTCAGGGGGACCCCCATGTCCTAGAGACCACTGCCTCTGTGTGCCAGGCGTGGCACTAGGTGCTTCACAGACATTGTCACATCCAGTTCTGTCCATAAGGCAGGTACAATTATCACCCCCATTTTACAGATGGTAAATCAAGACTTAGGTTAAGTGACTTGCCAGTGGGGAAGCCAGACTTCATAATTAGGCAGAGTGACCCTGGACCCTGTCCTGCCCTGGCTTAGCTCTCTTGCACCTTGGCGACTGGTACCCAATGGCCAGGCAGATTGCACCCAATCCTGCAAGATCCCCACCCTTGTCTGGCACCTCCCTCTCCCTCTGCCAGTTGCTCTTCCAGCCAGGGCAATTTTGGTCAACTAGAGACAGCCTGGATTCAGAGCTGTGCTGGACTTTGTGCAGATACTCCAAGGTTGACGAGGTCAAGATCAAAGCCCCAAATTGCAGAGACAGATAGAATGTGGGGGAGGATCTTGGCTGGGGCTGAATCCTGCAAGTAAAGGAAGAATACGAAGGAGGCAGGCAGCCACCCTGTCCACTGCAACTGAAGAGTGACCTCAACTCATTCGGGGTCCATAAGAGTCGGAGAAGGTTTTAGACTGTTATTCTCTTGTCAGTCATGACTGACCTGGGCATCCCCTGGTTAAAGCCCTGCCCTGCAGTCCTCCTGGCATAGAAATCTCTGTTGAGTGGCACTAAGTTCTCAAAGAGAACCCCTTCACCGTTTAGCTGGAAGAGCCCTCTCCTTGCCCTCTCACCTCTACTCCCAGTCAACTCTTCATCTTTCCTTGGAAACGAATCGTTCCCAACTTCAAAGCATCATAATTCCCCCCAAAGAGCAATCTCGAGAATGTCAAGGGGAAATTATTGAATTATCCTGGTCGGCAGAAAAATCTAATTTATAGCAAAGCATTTCTCCTGAAGTTTTAATAGATTTTTTTTTCCTCCGATGGATTTTAATGCGCAATTGTTTCCCAGGCTTGGAAATTTAGTTTGAAGCACTGACATTGCTTTTCAGTTCTTGATTTATTGCCAGCTCCCTGCTTTTGAATCTAATAGCAAGCCCAACATCCTATTTTCCTTTGACGTGCAAGGACTGTTCTCTCTGGTTAGCCTGCTGGACCAAACATCTGATGGTGCTGTCATCTTACTCAAAATTTAAGGGACATGGAGATCCCCCTGCCTTCCTTCCCCGGTCTCCTGGGGCAAACCATCTCCCAGAGGACCCTACTGGTTTGTGGGAACCAACAAGGGGAGTGGCATGGCTAGCCTTCTCTCTGCCCATTCCCTACATGCCAACCTGTCAAGGTGCCTGGCACAAAGTAAGGGCACAAAAAACAGGTGCGGCAGAGTGTCAAAGTTCAGTGTGGAACAGTGACAGGTTGGGAGCCCATCAGCAAAGGAATGTCTTGTTGACATCTTACCCAGGCTCTGGTCCACTGGATTGGAATCATCTGCACCTAGCACAGGGGGAAGCAGGCAAGGGTGTTGCTGAGAGGTCTCAATTTATAGGGACGTGGCCAACTCTGGGGAAAGGAGCTGGATGGCACCGTGAAGTAAGAAAAATGTATTACCCTGAAAGCTGATGCTAGAAGAGAGGTGGCTGCTGAAGGCCAGTCTCCCTGGTACTGAATACTCCCCACTGGCCTTCCCTGGTCACCATCAGCCCTGAGCATTCTCACTGACCTCCACACCTTCACAAATTGCCTTGACAACCTTGTGGGACACCATTTCTGTTTATGGACAGGACTAGCAGCTCCCTGAAATAGCCCAGCCTGAAATGAACCCTGCACACTTTGAGAGGCACCTCCCCATCTAGCTCTCCGGAGCAAATCCAGGAACCCAGTCAGGAAGCGGTTGTTCGGGAAGCTCACAGAGCTCTAAGGAGGGAGATCAAGGTCAGGCATTTCTGTGTGACTCCAAAGGCAGAACCAGGCCTGAGGCTGAGGGGCCTAGAGGTCCCCCCAACCTCACCACTCAAGCTGCAAAAGCACAGAACAGGAGGCATGGTGAGGAGAGAGCATCCTGCTATAGAACAATTTCCCTAGAGGTCTGCCTCTTAAAGCTCCACCAGACTAGGAGAGAGGGGAGCTTGCACCCAGTAAAGCCCCCCTGCCCCTCTGGATTTCATGATTCCCAACGCTCATCCCTTTATCCTCTGGCAGGTCTGTGCCTCCACCAGGCCTGGCTTTGAGGCAGGAAAGCTGAGTGGCAGGTAGGGTGACAGGAAACCTGAGCAGGTTTGTCATCTGATCCTAGCTCTCTGGACAGAGTCATGAGAGGCCAAAGCTGGTAAACTTTTCTGAGGGTGCCAGGGACCAGGCTTCCAGGATGGGGCCACTGCGGCACCAACTGACACTTTTCAGAAGGACATGATGGAGCCTGTGGATGAAGAAGGGGCTGATGGGACCCCAAATGCATGACGAGTCAACTCTGGGTAGATTTGGGGGCTCTGAGGGTTTACTAGAATGGCAGGTCAAAGCAGTGCTAAGCCCATGCTTCCCCAGTCCTGTAGCTGCAGTTTGGGAAGAAGAGGTGTGGGGAACCCAGAAGGCGCCGAGCCTGAGCAGGGCCCTGAGCCTACCCTGAAAAGCCCCTCAGTGCCTCAAGCAGTGCTGACCAGTCCTTCTGCTTAAACCGTGGGCGAGGGACTTTTGCCTGGGTTTCCAAAACTTTGGCCTCTGGTGAGTAATTTCTTGGAGTTTGTGTTTGGCATCAAGATCAGAGGTTTTGTTTTCTACCTCCCACCACAGAAGGAATCATGAAGAAGAGCCCTTCTCCAGGGCACTGGGGGATTCTTCTGATGTGAGAGAGGGCTCCAGAGGCAGGATGAGGGGCATGTGTGGACTTGAAGTGCTTGTGGCAGGGAGGCTCCTGCACAGGTCCTCCAGCCCACGCACTCTGGCACCGGCTCACTGGGTCTGATCCTGACAGGCTGCAGAGGTTGGCATACTTGATAGTGGTCATGCTAGAGGCATGCCTCCCACCCAAGCCCTTGGCTCCTAGCCCTGCCTCAGTCCCACTGCTTCTCGGCTCTGGGCAGACTCACCAGCATGGAATAGCCTGAAATCAGACTGCAGCTGGAAGGTCAGGGTTAGGCTCAAAGAACTTTCTGAATAGAAGAACTGTGATATGCAAGTGGCAAATGTGGGAGGAGGTAAGCTGATCATTCAGCCTATAGCAGCTGGGTCATCCACTGACATCAACTCGAGGTCCCTGGGCAACAAAGCGCTCAGCCCCATGCCAATCCAGCTGCAGGCCCTGACATCCCTTCCTATAGAACACCTCCAGACCCGGTCCATAGCCCTCCACAGCCACCACCTAGACCAAGCCACCACCGCTTCTCTTCTAGCTGCTTGCAGTAGCCTCTCACTGTCAGCCTGCTCCTACCCATCCCCCTGCTGTCCATTCTCCACCCAACAGCCAGAGTGAACTTCTAAACATGCAAGTCAAATGGGTCTCTCTCCTGCTATGAACTGTCTGGAGGGTTATGATCCCGCTGAGTGAAAGTTCTGCCCAATCTGGACCCAGCCCCATCTTCTGCTACCTTAACCACTGTACTCAGTCCCAGTGGCCCCATTCTGTGTGCCTCCGGCATCACTGTGACTCTCCCATCCTCCAGCCTTCTTTACTGTCACTTACTCATCAGTTTTGTATTACTTATTCATTCATTTACTACAAATTATGTTAATCGAGGTAAAGTAGGTTTACATCTTTGTATCTGCTCCTAGAATTACAGGTTCAAATCTCTCTGCATATGTACTTTCACACACTGCCCACTACCCGTGCCCCCACCATCCTCTCCCATGGGCTCCCCATCTTTCTCCACTCTCACCCCACAATCCTGCCCTTGGGTCACCTCAGGTTTGCAGTCAGATGTTAAAAATTTATTATTGGGGCCTTCCTAGTGGCATAAGCGGTTAAGTCTCAGCACTATGAAGCTATTACTCAGCCAAGGCAGCCTGAGTTTGATCCCCAGTCAGGGAGCTGACCCAATGGCACAGCAGAACCCTCCTGTCTCACCCGCTGCTCCAGTGGATTTCAGTGGATCTACTTGTTCTGCTGCCCCACCCTGTCTCTGGTGAATTCTCTCACTCCCCACACCCCTGGCTTATATGCATAAAAAATAAAATAAATCAAAAAACGTTTATTAGTGGTTTCGTTTTGACTGGCTCTATATCCCACATATAAGTGAGACTGGCCTGTATTTGTCTTTCTCCTTCTGACTTATTTTGCTTAGCATTATCATACTTACTGATCATTTAAGAATAGGAAGATTTTCCTTTCCTGTCAATTTCCTCCAAGGCTCTGAAAATCAACCTGAACCTGAATCCACCCCCCAACAATGTCACCTCTTACTGCCATACTTCTTTACTATTAAGTCTATGAAAAAATGTTGCTATCAAGACACATATAAGAACAGACATGTGAAATGACCACAGCCTATCACTATCACTGCCTAGTCTTATTGAGTGTGAATGTTGTTAGAGCATGCCTGGCACTATTCTAAGCATTTTACATGGATTAAATCATATTATCTCCATGACATCCCTATGAGATCATATTTTTCTTAAATTCTAGAATGTCCCCAAGGGAGTCAGTGGGGCTCAATGTGGTCAAGAAGACTTTGTGGTGGGGGTAGGAGCAAGCTGGGGTTAGAGAAATGTGGAGTAAACAGTAGGTGGTATTGGGGCAATGTATTCTAGGCCAAGAATAATCATAATAATGACAATAACAGTATAGTGAGAACTTACTACATGCCCTTCATTGTGCTTAAGAGCATTATACTTAGTCGGTTTAGGAAAATAAACATGGGATTAGGGGAAAAAAGTAAAAAAAAAACAACTACAAATTAGAGACATTCAGCAGGGGAGGAGGAGAGGCATCAAAACATGGGAGAGAGATGCACAAGAGACTTCAGTGACGTTTCACGGGTGTCTCGGTGGTGGCAATTTTATGGGGATTATACTTTGAGAGGAAGATGAATGAATGATGATGTAAAAAGTATATAATTAAAAAAGAGAGAGAGAGAGAGAGCTTTAGGGCCTCCCTGGTGGCGCACAGGGTTAAGTCTCAGCACTGTGAAGCTATTAGCAGCCACAGCAGCAAGTTTGATGTGGAGGTGACCCTCGCTGTCTCCCCTTTGCTCCCCTCAGCAGTATATTTCAGTCAATCTGCCTGTTCTGCTCCCCACTCTCTCTGGTGAATCTTTTCAACCACCCCCCACCTCTGGCCTGTACCCTACTTCTTGTATACATAAATAAGTCTGTTTTTTAAAAAGGACCTTTTATTTATTATCTCATTGGACCTCACCCAACCTTGAGATGTAGACCAAGAATCCCACTTTGTAGATAAGGACTTAGAGCAGCTATTTTGGCCTCCCCCAGCCTGAGGGTTGCCAGGATTAGAGAGGCTTTAGTCCCCTGAGGGATGAATTTTTCTGTGGCTGAGGAAAATACAGTTTAGATGTTGATAGTAATTGTATTCACCCTTGGAACTTAAATATGGGACAGGTCAGCTACAATGCCCTGGGGAAGCAGGATTGTAAGAATGAAGGTGGTCTGAGTATAAGGAGAAGCCCAGACAGGGCACATCTCAGAGTTGGGACAGGATGCTAGCTTTCTTCAATGCACTGCAAGCTTTGGCCCTCCCCAAGCTCCAACAGAGTAGGTCCCCATGGGTAGGCGTTTACCCAGCTATATAGTGAGCATTGCCTTCCTAAGTCACTGAAAAGGCTCCTCCAGAATCAGATACTTCCTTCTTTCCCTCATTTAGGCTTTTCAGCTCTTCTGTACCCCTTGTTGATTTGTTAGGACCTGATAGACTCATAAATGTTAGGACCTTTAGATGCTTTAAAGATTTATTTTTATTTATTTGTGCATATAAGAACTGGGGTGTAGGCCAGAGGTAAAGAGGTGGGAGGTGAGCAGATTCACCAGAGACAGGCCAGGGATCTGGGCCCTCCTTGGTGGCACAGTGGGTTAAAGTACAGCACAATGAAGCTCTACAAGGCCACTGCAACACGAGCTTGATTCCAGACTAGGGAGGTGACCCACATGGCACGGCAAACCTCTCCTGACCCGCCTGCTGCTCCCCTCAGCAGTGTATTTCAGCAGATCTGCCTGTTCTGCTCCCCACTCTGTCCCTGGTGAATCCTCTCACCCCCTGCACCTCTAGCTTGTACTCCAGTTCTTGTATGCATAAATAAATCTTTAAATAAAAAAAACAAAACAGGTGGACTACTGAAATCCACTGCTGAGAGGAGCAGTGAGTGAGACAAGAGGGGTCTACTGTGCCATGTGGGTGAGATCCCTGGCTGTGGGATTAGACTCAGACCACAGTGGTTATAGCGCTGAGACTTATCTCCTACTCCACCAGGGAGGCTCCTCATAGAAACTTTAGAGTGAGGCAGCCTGGGCTCTGCCCCCCAGTTCAGTCAGGTAGCCCTTTCAGGAGCATCATGTTTCCTCAAGACTGGAGGGGATGGCTGGACCGAATCACTTGTTGAAGATTGTAGAACTGATCTCCCCACATGCTGTGCTGGATTTTACCTTTCTTCATATTCCACTGTGTCTGCCCTAGTCCAGGTTACTGTTATTGTTCACCCAGAGGAATCACTTTTCTCCAAGTTTACCAATTCTAGCTCAAAGTCTATGTGGTAACAAGTCATAAGTTCAAGTGTCACTCCTCATCCTAAAACTCCTTCTTGACTTTCCTATGTCATGGGGACAAAGCCTTTGTTTTTTGCCTGGCAGCAAAGGGTTTGCATACCCAGGCCATCTTCCTTCCTCTCCAAATACTTCCCTAAACTTTCCTTCACACACTAGTCTCAATCAATTTCAGTTTCTCCAAAGTCATGCTCTCTTCCACTCTCAGATTCTTTAGCTGCCACCTTTCAAGCAAAAGTTTAAATACCAATTCCTTGGAGTCTTGACATCCATAAACTGGGCTCAGATGTTCCCAGCTTGGTACCTAATCCTAACCCCGACTTAGATAATGATTTGAATTGAAGTGTAGGGGGGAAGGGGATGCAGTCCCTTCCGTTATCTGAAGATGATTTCTGACCATGGCTCCCCGGACTCCCCAGATACATGAAGTGGAGTCCATGCAGAAGCAAATGCCAGTGCTGTCTTATTCTTCTTCCAGACCTTATCATAGGCCCATGTATTCCCTAGAGTGAATTCTCCTCTTGGCCCAGGCTGGAAGGAGAATTTTGACTTCGCCAAGAGCACATGGTGGGTCAAGAGGCTCCAGGCTGACTAGCAGAACACTGGGCTCAAGGGGGCCAGGCAAGGGCCCAGGCTGGAGAAGGAAAAGGTTAGGCTTCAAGCTCTCTATCTGACTGACCACCACACCCTTAATGCTGTCAGACTTCCAGTTCAGTTAAGCCAGGGCTTATAATGGGAGTTGTGCTAGGCCGAGAGGACTTTGCAGAAGCTTGGCTCTTTTTTTTTTGTGTGTGTGTGAGTCACATGACCATCTCTGCCTGGCAGGTAGATGGACAGAAGGGCTGGTGGACAATGGTATCCTCAATTAACAGTGCTGCCAAGTTTCTCTCTCTCTCTCTCTTTTTTTTTATTACAAAAGTTTATTTTTACATCATTTTGTACATTTTTTTTTCCATCTCAATTGTAATCCCCGCGGGTTTCCCATCACCAAGTCACCCATGTGCCATCACCATAATCCCGTGCATTTCCCCCCCCCAACCCCGTTTTTTATCCCATTCCCCACTCCACCCCCGCAAAATGTCTCTGGTATATGGTTGCTCATTATTTTTGTTATTTTCTCGCCTGGTCCATTATACTCCTGCTATGAGTGAAACCATCCGGTATTTTTCTTTCTCTTTCTGGCTTATCTCACTAAGCATGATCTTTTCCAGTTCCATCCAAGTTGCTGCAAAAGACATGTGTTTCTCTTTTTTGGTTGCTGAGTAATATTCCATTGTATATATGTACCGCATCTTTTTTATAGCCTGGCTCTTTTTTTAACTTGGCTTCTTGGGCAAATAGAATGAAATTTACCACACAAATAAGGAATTTGAAAAAAATCAAGGAGCCCCACAGACTGATATTGAGGACTTCTTCCAAAATCAATCCAGGGCTTACTTGGTAGGACAAGGAGTTAAAGCACAGCCCTATGAAGCAATATGCAGCCACTGCAGCACAAGTTCAATCCCTGCCCAGGGAGGTGACTTATATGGCACAGCAGACCTCTCCTGTCTCACTGGCTGCTCCCTTCAGCAGTGTGTTTCAATCAATCTGCCTGTTCTGTTCCCCATTCTGTCTCTGGTGAATCCTCTCACCGGTGTCCTGTACCCCAGTTCTTGTATGCATAAATAATCTTTTTTTAAAAAATCAATCCAAATTGCCATTCTATGAAATGTTCCACCAACTCTCCTTGTCCCCATCGTTGTCAACCACTGCCCCCAATGCATGCTACCACTATCATATGATTTATAAGGTCCCCACTGGTCCCTCATTTGCTGTGCAAAGTGGGTACCCTGTGTAGGCCTGACTGTTAACTAGGGTGAGTCTAGGGAAAGCAGAGTTGGGATGACACATACTCATTTTACTGTGTATACTTCTGTAATGTGGGAATGTTTTTACAAGCATGTATCACTCCTATAATTAAAGATACAAATCTTGTAAAAAGCTCCATCCCTTAGGCCACAGGTTCAGAAGGCAGAGGGTGACATGGAAGATTTGATGAGTGAGACAGCACTGCAGCTGCCTTGGTATATAGGGTCAGGCATCTACAGAAGTGGTTAGCGGGCATTTGGAACAGGTAAAGGCAAGATCCTGGACCCAAAGATGGGAGCGCTTCATGGGCAAGGTATAAGAAAGCTAAAGGTGTGTGTGGAAGACTGGTGGGAACTGAGTAAGTACTGTCAGGTAAAGCCTTGAATGCCAGACTAAGGAGCTTGTAATTAAGGGCTTTCTGAGCCAGAGCGATGTGACCTGAGCTAGGCCGTAGGGTTGGTGTTGGCAAAGAGATGAGACAGGCCAGGCTACCAGCAGGCTAGGTGCACACCCCAGTGAGAAGAGCCGCTGCCAGGGAAAGGCGTTCCTGGGTGACTGAGCTAGGCTGGCCATGCTATCAGTGAAGGTGGACATTCTCCATCTGTTCTGCAAATCCTCCTGTACCCTCTCCAAGCTCCAGCAGTTCTGGGTCCCAGGTTCCTGGTTCACTTACAGCTAGGGACAGGGACAGGGTGACATCCCAGTGTGGTCATGGTTCAGTCCCACTTGCTAACCTTGACCTAGAGAGGAAGTGGGGCCTTGTGGGGCTTCTAGTTCCTCCTGCTTTCATAAAACAACTTCAGAGCAGCTGTTTGTTTTTTTATCACCTGGTGAATCATTTGCTTTTCACATGTTCCTGGGTCCTGGAGGAAAAGCAAGCTCGTAGATCACAAAAAGAGTGACTGAGGTGTACCAGCATGAGCCAGATGACATTTCTCACACCATAGGGCCACTTGCAAAAGGCAGGGTGGGTGAGTGCTATGGCAATGTAGAGTGCTCCTGCAAGCTCTGGAGAGGTCTAGAGATCTTTAGGGCCTGGGGCTGACAGCCGAGAGGGGAGGCCAAAGTGGTCCTCCCATTGCCCCTCCCACACGGGACTCTAGGGGCTGCTGGAGACTTGTCATGCCTCGGGAACTATCCAAGGTTACTTGCAGACTGGGCCTTGGGTGGGTTCGTAAAGATCAGAGAGCCCCTCACCCCACCTAATTATGGAGCCAGCGCTGCTGTGACCAAAATGCCAAGGACTCAAAGACGACAGGAAATCCGATGACCTCTGCACACAGGGAGCATCTCCTCCCCTTACTCCTCTTAGTGGCTTAGTGGAAAGAGGTCAAGGTCACACTCCACTCTGAAGAGTCAGAAACTTCAGAGTTAAATAAACACACCAGACAAGGAAATTCCCTTTCTCTGTCCCAGGCCATCTTTTAGCTCAGAACTCTGGTCTGCTGTTCCCCTGCCCAGAGAGCCCTTCCTCGCCTGACCCTCTGTTGTCTATTCCTTCTTGCAGGTATCACTTGCGTGAAGCTTTCATCACCACTCTACTACTGACACTGTCTCCCATTATTCTCACCCTTGTATTCAGCCCAACACTGACTTATGTGCCTGGGCTGATGACATATGAGTCTTACTCTGTCCCCGGGGTGTAGCTTAGTGTCCGCCCCACGAGTGGGCACTCATTAAGTTTTGGTACAAAAGAACACCAAAACTGGATTTCCCCGCCCATCACAGGCCACTTTCAGATAATTTACCCTCTTCTCCACCCCTTTCCAGTCCACGCTTACCCTCCAGGGACCTCCCTTCTGCCCAAGATTGGAGCTGGATCTCCAGTCACACCAGGAGGATTTTAAAAGAATTCTCAAATTAGCAGTCTATAGAGGTGCTTTTGTTGGTGAACTTGGGATGCAGGGGAAGATGCTGGGGAAGTTTAGGTGTTTTCATGATCCCCTCACTGCTCTGAAAATGGAAAATTGTGCAGCAGCACATACAATAAGGAATGTGGGTGAGGACCCCGGTGAGTGGGCATGTTGCCTGCTCAGGTGTCCTGACAACTCCATCTGGAAGGCTAGGTTGATATTCAGGACAAGACATCCAGCTTGGGTCATGGGCAGGGAATGTGAGATCAGCCAGGAAGCAGGTCCATCAGTCAGATACCTTTGAGTGCTTAGCCCACCTCATGGATCTGCTGTCCAGGTGGGCTGTCAGTGGTGAGAAAAGAGCTGGTCCTGCCACCAGGGCTTTGCTTGGGCAGTAGCTGAGTCCCCTTTGCTACCCATCCCCAGGCTCCTTGTTCCAGACTGCATTCCTCTGGGATCACAGTGCCCTCTACCAGCTGCCACGTGACCAAGCTGGAGACTTCTGACAGGGCAGAAGCTGTGGACTTCTCAAACTTCAGAATTCTCTGTCTGGTTATGGCTCATCTTCTGCTGGGTCCACTCTCTGATGTCTGACACCACCCTCCCTAACCCCACCTCCAGCTTGAGTCAGCACCCAGCTGGCCACTCAAGCCTTGGCTCAGTCTCTGAGAGGCCTCTGGGCGGATCTGCCGCTCACTTCTGTATTTGATCTCTTCGGTTCATTGATCAGGAATTATATGATCTTTTAAAAACACAGCTGATAGAGTCACCCATCTGTTTCCTGCATTTGAATCAGTAAGCAGGGTTGTCTGGAATTTATTTCAGCCTGCAGGTCTTCATGCAAAATGAAGCTGCCCTCATGATGCCTCCTGTGAGGAGCTTCTCATTTTCTGGGTCATTTTTATCCTTGGGACCACCCGTGGCTGAGCTCCCAGAACTGAATCTATTGTTTATCTTCATTTGTCTCCCGAGCTTCTAAGGAC
The DNA here is from genome assembly GCF_000260355.1 of Condylura cristata. Lineage (NCBI taxonomy): Eukaryota > Metazoa > Chordata > Mammalia > Eulipotyphla > Talpidae > Condylura > Condylura cristata. The sequence continues at coordinate 25,403,638 of NW_004567122.1, read as the reverse complement.
TATTTTCACTTTACACTGAGATTTACTAATTATAGGGCAGAGCATTAATCTACACTCCTTCCCGACCCTATAGCCCCTCCCCACACAATTATTTCCCAGACAAGATGGGTCATAAGTCCTTAGCCAGGTCAGAACCCAAGGTAGTGAGGTGCCCTATGCTCCGTACCCTACCCCCATCCTGCAAAATATACCCAGTACACCGTGATGTGCCATGGCCTGCCAACCATCTCCCAGTATCTGGCCCAGCTAAGCACACGGCCATCCAGAATAAATAGAGTAAGTTAACAGGTTTCTTGGAAACTGTGATTTCAAATGAAACAACTTAAGACTAAACCAATTTTACCATCGGCTAACTGATAAAGACAAGTGTTAAATTCCCTACGGCTTATTTCTAGTCACAAAAATATCAACAAACTTCAAAGTAAAGAAGCCCCCAAACACTTCTAGTATTAAACAATAATCTGTATTCATTCATTTTCCAACTCACTTATTCCAGGCAAGGGTCACAGGTGACCAGGGATCCAGCCCTGGACAGGCTGTCCTCATATCACAGAGTACATTCACATACACATGCCGACTGAGACAATTCAGACTCGCCAGTGACCCGCACATGCTCATTCTGGGGATATGGGAGGAAACTGGAACACCTGGAGTATGTGCTAACTTCACACAGACCCAGTGGACCTGGCCGGGAATCGATTTTCTTTTTTTCATCAACATTATAATGGAATGATGCTGAACAAAATGACATTATTTGAGGACCTGCTGTACTGAATTTCCCAGCCTCCTTTCTAGCTATGTGACTAAGCTCTGATCAATGAGATATAAATAGGATGGTGCATCCAATTTCAGGAAAGTATCCTTAAAAGGAAAAGGCATGCCCTTCTTCCTGCTTCATGATAGCTAGAAAGCACCTCATGTGCTGAGTTAGAGCAGCCATCTTGGAACATGAGGATAAAACTATAGTTTGAGGAGGGTAGATGTGGCAGCCTGACTTATGCCATGACCTGTGAGTCCCAATGTCTGGTTTTCATGTCCTTCTACAGTTCTCTGTGGTATTGGATAGGGCAGAACTCTGTAACTAACAGAATGTTGCAGAAATGACTGTGACTTCTGGGATTACAGCATAAAGACATCTTTTGCCATATTCTATCCAGGATCACTTGCTGGTGGAAGCCAACTGCCACGCTGTAAGCACACACAGGTGGTATGGAATGTAGGTTTCCTGTAAACAGCTTGCTAACTCTGCAGTCCCAGTGAAGCCTTCAAACGACCACTGCTCTCTCTGATATCCTCAGGAGAGAACTTGAGCCAGAACCACCCAGCTAAGTCATTCCCAAATTCCTAACCTACAGAAGTGTGACATAATAAATTTTTATTGTTGTTTTAAGCCACTGGGTTTTAAAGCAATTTGTTATACAATAGAGGAGAGGAATAAAAGAGGAGCCTTGGGGGGCAGACATTGTGGAGGGCGGTAATAGCCTTTGACACCTACCTCAGATTTCTTTCTTTGAAAGAAAAATAAATTTCTCTCATTTCCACAACTATTATTTTGAGTTCCCTGTCACTCCTATTCCTAATCCTGTTTTGGCACTATTCATTCAGAAAGTCTCCTAAAAGTCTCTAGCTGGAAGTAAGTGCCTTTGGAGGGCATCTCAGTCATTCTAGCTGCCAAAGGTATGTTGAGATTTACATCTTCCTGAAATGATGGGGATTTGCTATCTACAAACACCTGTGAGGGCATTTTTTGATGAGAGGCACAGGCAAAGGTTCTGGAGGTCCTGGTTACAGCCCATCTGAAGCATCTCACTTAACACTGGTGACTTTGCTCACACAGAGATACTTCACCTGGGGATGTCCATGAAGTGCTAACTATGTGTAAAGCACAATGAGGGGGCCAAGCTTCCTTTCCAACTGAAGGCCACACTACTACTGCTGTGAGTCTGGCTGTTTCTGGGTGAAGTCAGCTGCCTCAGCATTTGCAGCTGCGCCTTTCCTGGACCAGCTTCAGGTGTGTATCTCACATGGCAGTGAGGGGACACCTGCCCAGACCCATTCAGGCATGGTCACTGACAGGACCGAGGGATGGCAGTACTGTTTGTCTATTCTTTTTGCAAAAGCACCCCTTCCAGTGCCCTGGATGCCTCAGGCCCTGAGTCTTTCTGTGCACCCCACACCGTCCTTTATGACAGACAACAATATCCAAGTGAACTAGCCAGTCAACACAACTCCAAGACCTGTTTAATGTTTCTTACCTCTCTCGCTGGTCTTGCCACCCTGGGATAGCTTCTCTCTGAAGTCTTAACCTCCTGAATTCTGCCAAAGGGCTTGCTGAGTACCTTCTGGATTTTTCTGGTTTTTTTTTTTTCCAGTTATCTCCCCACTCCTGACCTTAATAAAGACCCTGGAGGCCTCAATTGTTTCCCCAGCCTGGCCCTCTCTGAGTCATCTGAACAACTATCAATATCCTTAAACCCTATATTAGTTAAGGTAATGCTAGATGCTATAACAAACAAATCCTAAAAATGTGTATTGGCTCAGACAATGTAGTTGATATCTGGCTCACAAAAAAAACCCAGTCCAGTGGTATCTTCCTCCAAGTGATGAGTCAGGGAGCAGCATAGCTTTTCTTTCTAACTCCATCTCCAGCATGTTGTTTCCAAGAGAGCATTGGAGAGGAAGAAGGGGAAAGGAAGTGGCAGGAAGGCATATCTGCTTAATTTCTTGACTGGAAAGGATATAGATCATCCCTGATCAACATTCCACCATCAAGGAGTCACCTGCTCCTTGTCAGATGTAATAGATGTGATGGGAGGGGTGTGTGCCAGGAAATGTAGTCTCTTGCAAGAAGCCCCTTCCTAGCTTCAACTTTATTTTACAGAAGAGTGGGGTTTTTTGAGTGAAATGTTAGCTTTTTTGCTATACCTCCTTCAGTCCTTTTGCCACACGCTCATAGTAAGGCCACAGCCCAGGCACTCCAGACCAACCTGCCATCCTGACTTTCAAGTCCTGGAGAAAACCCCAAGATAAACAGATCAGTACCAATGCAGATTTATGACTCCAAAGCCAGCAGAGCACTTGGTTTGCTGGGCCAGGGTTAGATTCTGGCTTCTCACAATGAGGGTTCCAAACATTCCCTCTTTGTCCCTAACCCCTCCCCCACTCTCACCCTCAAATGAGAATCTTTGGGCCAAAGACTGCCCTCTCCCCACCCCCACCCCCTCCTCCCCACCATACTCTATAATAATCTTTCACGGCTATTTCCTCTCTCCACCCTGAGTCTCTCCTTAGCTTTCTGACCTCCATGTATCCATCTACCTGCTCCCCAAATGCCACCACCTAGGTGCCCTTAAGCCCGGAGGTGAATGTGAATTCACCAAGTCTCTAACTGAACTCATCATCACTCAACACCTCTTGGCCCCAACCTGGCTTCTCCCCTGTGCTTGCTTTCCTTGATGATGGAAACCCTCCCCCATACTTAGTCACATGGGCTAAAAACCTGAGAACCAGCATTGTCTCATTTCTCAGATTAAGTTCTGAGCAAAACCTTTTGTGGGTCAATTGCCTGCACTCCTTCCTCAATTCAGGTCACTTCTTACATGGAAGCGAGCTGGCTCCTAATAGGTCATTATGCCTCTTGTCTGTTCCTCTCCAACCCGCTCTACAAGGACAGCCAGCATGGCTGCTTTGCTGTCCCCATCTGACCAAGCACTTCCTTTGCTAGGTGAGGCATGGGATTCCCTCTGAGGCCCCAAGTCCCACTGTGATTGGCTCCACTGCCTTGACTAACCTTCCCCAACACTCCAGCAACACCAGACTCGTCTCTTCACATGCCCTCTTCACAGACTCTGATGCTATGTTTGGGCCATGGATTGATATACCTGCTTGGTACCACTAGAATATTCTTTATTTTCCTCTGTCTGTGCTTACATACTTCTTAGTAAAGCTGTTTCATATGTCTGCTTTCCCTAACTCTTTATCATTGCATCTTTGTGCTGGGACAGTTTGCCCTACAGTAGTGTAATGAGTGAATGAAGATGATGAGAAGGTACCTGTTGAAGGTATGGAAATTCTTGCCTTACACTGAATGCACATTTCCTTCTGAGCCAAAGTATGTATGTATCTATCTATGAAATCTGATCCTTTTCCTGAGAGCCTCCCCATCAATTAATCATGACTGGCCATTTGCACAAAACCTCTTCTCCCAAAGCACTTTGCAGAAAGGGGCGGTGCTCTGCTGCCCTGCCAGAGTTGTGGGCTCAGTTCCCACCAATGACTGGCCTTGGCAGTAAACTCATGCCCATGCTTCTCCTGGACCCCTGTGGTAGCGCTGGGAAGCAAGCCAGAAAGGAGTTTTGCCCCCATTTTTAAGATAAGAAGGCTTGTTGCTAGGACATGAGGTGAATGACCATGGTGCAGTCAGGCCGGTATTCGTTCTTTTCTACCAGATCACAGACCACTCTGCCCCCTGGCTCTGGGGCTGACATAGTGCCACACAGGGACTGTACCATCCCAGGGCTCTGGGAACTTGCCTCAGTCCCAGAGGGCTTAGATGTTAACTCCAGCCCCTGGGTCAAAATGCATCTTAGGGAATTGTTGAAACAGACACCCTTCCAAGACCAGACCATAAAGTAGGACCCTCCCAAAATACAAATGCAGAAAGTCGTCGTGGGAACTGGAAGCTTTATGGACTAGTACCTGGTCTTTCTCTCTGTTTTCTGGTCTGTTCCCCATTGTAGAAAGTCCTTCACCATCTGTTACAGGGCCTAACATGACTAAGTGGGCCCCGCTCACTTAACCCTAACAGCTTTAAGTGGGCCCCACTCACAACTCCAGGGCCCCACCGCAGATGCAGCATATCACAATTTGGGAGCATGAGGCTGGCTTAGCCAAGGATATAGTTGCTTCTCCTGGGTTGCACTTTCAGCCCTGGTCCATCATCTGGAACAGGGGTGCAAAGGTTGGATCAGCTGGTATAAACAAGGCAGCTGGGGTTGTGGGCAGGGGAATCCCAGGATGGGTGTAAGTAAGGAGCCATCAAAATGTAGGGAAAACTGACAGGTGTTGCTGTTGAGTGGGCGTTCTGAATAACTGTTTTTGTTGTATTTGACTAGACATTTCTCAACTCAGAAATTAAGTTGTAAAAACCTACAAATAGTAATACAAGTAATTCCCATTGTGTCTAGGGGGATACAACTGACTATTGCACCTGACTATTGGACTTCCCTGGTGGCATAAGGGGATAATACATCTCAACACTATGCAGCTATTGGCAGCCACTGCAGCACAAGTTTGATCCCCAGCCAGAGAGGTGACCCATAGGGCACAGCAGACCGCTCCTGACCTGCCTGCTGCTCCTCTCAGCAGTGTATTTCAGTACATCTGCCTGTTCTGCTCCTCACTCTGTCTCCGGTGAATCCTCTCATCCCCTGCACCTCTGGCCTGTACCCCAGTCCTTGTATGCATAAATAAATAAATCTCTAAACAAACAAGACACTGACTGTTGTGCCATGTTAGTACTGAGCAGTTTTTCTTTTAGTCTAAAATCATCTTAACATTCCTTATCTATCATGGACAACACATGGAGTTCTCCTTTGAACTTATCTAACTATCTTGTGTAATACTGAAGATGCCCATATCAGACCACCCCAAGATTCTCAGAACTGGTCTCCTCAAGATGCCGCCACTATGGCATGCAGAATATTTAGAGTTAAGAGCAATGAAATTCCTTAAAGCTGAGAAAAAGCTTCTGTCCTTACTTAAGTCTTTCAGTCTCCCCTAATCAAAGAAGAGATCATCATGCCCTAAGTTTCTGACCTTTTTCTAACTGCAGAAGCAAAATCATTCCTCTCCTTTTATAACCAAAAAGAATGTAGTTTGGCATGGAATGGAGAAAAGGGAGTAGAGGGTCTCACCCAGTTGTAAGTTTATCAGTTATCTTAGAATCTCATCTTTATTCCCAGAGTCAGGATGAGGTAGGCGTATTCCCCCATTTTTGCCTGTCAAGTACAATCTCTTCTTCCTGTTATGTCCCCAGGTCCCTAAACAGGATAAATATTCACAGTCTGCTCCATTATTCTTTAGGATTTATACTATGTATATTTTCCATATGTAAGTTATTATGTTTTGGCCTTCACTTCTACTAATCTGTCTGATGTTAATTTGCTCATCTGTCCAGGCTTAGAAGAACCCAGATGGGTTGGAGAAATTTCTCCCTGCACCCCAATAATACTTCAAGTTCTCCTTTGAGCTGGTTGTAATATTTTAGTGGTTTGTTCATTAATAAGTCAAATTAAATCTTTCGCACATGATAACTTTTATATCACAAGAGAAGCACGATTGTATCCCTTTTAAAAATTTATCATTAAATATAGCCAAAGCCTATACTATTACATACTCATTTCAGAAACATTAGAATGATGCAGAAAAAAGATTAGATGGACACACAAGAATTGTCTATCTGTTCCTCAGGGGGGATAAAAGGAAGGAGAAGGCTCTTGCTTTTCCTTTTATATACTTTTGTACTACATTAAAAGAATTTCTGTGGAAGCTACGTAGGCAAAGATTTTAGGGTCATTTGCTTTCTTTTCTTCATATTTTTCTCTATTAAAAAATAATGACATTCACTTTGTAATTAATTATTTAGCTATACATGTGGTTGTTCATGCTTTTCTTGTTGTACATTTATTTTTTTTATTTTTTTTTTATTTTTTTTGTAATTTTTTTTTTTTAAAGATTTATTTAATCGTACAGAACTGGGGTACAGGCCAGAGATGCGGAGGGTGAGAGGATTCACCAGAGACAGAGTGGGGAACAGAACAGGCAGATCGACGAAGTACACTGCTGAGGGGAGCAGCGGGCGGGTCAGGAGAGGTCTGCCACGCCATGTGGTCTCCTCCAGGGCAGGCGGGAATTGAACTCATGGGGAAGTGGCTTTAGCTTCGTAGTGCAGTGCTTTAACCCGCTGCGCCACCAGGGAGGGCCCGTTGTACATTTATTTTGCAATAAAAAAAACAACATTTGAAATCTGACACACATTATTAAATTTTGGAAAAAGCAAGTCAATAGATAAGACAACATCTAGGCATATTATCCAATGCCAGCCCTGGGAAGCCAGTGGTGAAAATGAATACTGCCTCACCCAAGAGTTCAAGCCCACCCAAAGGTTCCAGGCACCCACCATGCCCACCTCTAGTCCCAGGCTGCCTAGGTGAGGGGCCATCCTATTTGCTCACGACCATTATGTCCCCCACTCCTCCCTGTCTGCCCCCTCTTCAGGCAGCCCAACTCATGGAAGATCTGCCAGAATGAGAACTGCCCCAACTCCTCTGACAACATGAGAGCACACTGCAGTTGAGAGGGGAGAACCACTAAACCACTGCTTGCACAATGATGCACTTAAGAGAAAGGTACACAACATTTTGTCAACCAGGCCCTGTTTTCCTCCTGAAGCAACCATAGTCCAGATTATGCTCTGGATTTCATGCTCATGGGTGGCTCATCCACTGGCAGTTGCCTCCAACACTCCATTGACTTTTGTCTTCATTAACCAAAATAGAAATCGTTAGTTAAAAACATGAGGCAGGAAATACAAACTTCCTTCCAGAAATTTCTCCATCCACCGAGCTTGGATGTTTGATTCTGCTGGTTTTGAGAGAGAGAGAGAGATGGAGAATGTCCATGCACGCTCAATACCCACAGGCAGTGGGACCACCTCAGTGCCAGGAGCCTCCCCAAGCTCTGGCATGAGTGTGTGAGGTGCTCTGCGTCTGGCACTTTCACACACAGATACTTCACTAATGTACTCATGGGCTGGGAGGACAGAGGAAGAGGGAAGGCATGTGTCAGGAGCCTCTCCTTACTCACCACACATGCGAGGATGGCCTTCCCAGCACTTACCCACTAAGCACAGAGCCATGGTCACACCTAAATCCATGAGGACTCCAGGTGCTCCAGAACACCTCCCAGAGCAGCACATCACTTCTTACTGTCTGTACACTGCTCTTAGTGCCACTCCTTGGCGATGTTTGAGACCAGACTCTCATTGTTAGCTGATCATATCACTCTCTCCTTAAATCCTTCCGTGGCTCCCTATTGCCTCCAGAATCAAGTCCAAGTTAGTGGTAGGAACTTCAAATCCTTTGTTTCCCAATCTGACACCAGCTAACTCTCTGACAACATCTCTCTACAATATGAAACCCACTCTTTAACCACTTATCTGCCCCCTGCATGTTGAAGTCTGCCTTGTGTATAAATCTATAGGCTATTTGCCAAGCCTTATAGCTGCACCAAATACCTCACCTCAGTGGCAGCCTCTCTCTTATTAATTGATGTCATCAGAACTGCGCAACTACAGATGCAGAAACAGGCATGCCACAGCCTGTTCTAATACAGGGCCTTGCCTGGTGCTCTCACCACACTGGGGATGCACCTGGGTGAACATCACACAGACCACTTTCCAGAGTGGCTCTCTCCACAGAAACAGCTGCAGATTCCTTCCACTTCACAACAGCTCACTGCTGTGGAGCAGCGGCAGTTGTATTAGGACACATCACAGCATCTTGCTGCAAAGTGACAGCTACAATTATGTTTTGGCCGACAGCTGGAGAGGAGAGAATGTACGAACAGCTAAGCCTCATGAGCCTCCATGAATCAGCAGTTTGTACTGCATGTCCAGCTGGTAGATAAGGTGGGCAGCCTGCTGGCCACAGATCTCAAGCTAACACCTGGGTCCGAACCGTGAAGTCCTCCACTGTACAGTGATAGTTAATACCCCTAAGGAACGCCCTCGGGCTCAGATGAGCAGTGAGGTGGTCAAGCCTGGGCAAGGTCCAGCCTGACTGCCAGGCACTTGGTTTCTACCCAAGGGAAGGGGCAGGTAATGCAAAGGGCCACTGCCCAGTGGTGAAGCCCATCATGTTGAGCAGCCTGATGTGTGCTCCTGCTGGGTCTCTTACAAGGTCCCATAATATCATCTCCACGAGGAGCCTCAGGGAATAAACTGCGAATGAAGAGGTATCAGTACAGGGACCAAGACAGTGTAGAAAAGCAGTGGCAGCAGCGGCTTCTGCCCTGTGCCCTGTGCTAGACTGTGTCGAGCACCTCAGGTATGGGCCTTCTTTCATCTTTACCACAGCCCGGTGGGGTATGTTCTGTTATTATCTCCACTTTACCTGTGATGAAACTGAATCCCAGAGAGGAATATGAACGAGGCAACACAGCTGGCAAGTGTGGAGGTGGGATCTGAGGGCAAACAATCTGGCTGCAAAGCTTTGTGTGGTTTATGCTCATTATCCCAGTATGGCCCTTTCATTCTATCTTGGTTGCAGGAAACTCAGAGCACCCCCCAACCTCCCCAGTGTATTCCTCACATAGGGCAAGTTGAATTGGAGCCTCCAAGGAAACTTGGCCTGGAAGCCAAGATGTTAGCAGGAAAATAAATAACAGCTATTTCAGGTGACAGGTGCTGGGCTGTGGAATTGAGGGAGAAAAATCACAAAGCCCCCACAATTTTTTCATTGCTCATTTTCTGTATGTTCAGCCCACCAAGCATCAACAGGAAGCTGCTCCAGGCCAGCCCTGGCCCTGGAGACAGAGGGCAGGGGTAGGAATGTCCCATCTCACTGACCCAGGCCTTCCCGGGGCCCCAGCACCCAAGGTGGCCTCCCAAGACCACGTTTTGCCTCTTACTCAGCCCTGACTGAATTCTGGTGAGGGCTTCTGGGAAGGGCAGGCCAAGGCTCTTGGGGTTCTTAGATGGGTGTTTACTACCTTCCTTGTGCCCCTCATTGGAGCAGAACCTGCCTGTACTCACATCCTGTTCAAACACATGCAAACGAGGAGGCAGCAGGCTAGCAACTCTGTTCAACACACTTCCAAAGTGGGCGTCTAAAAGGCCAGTGGGGCTGGGTGCGGGAGCATTTGTATTGCAAGTGCTTGCTACCCATGAATCACCAATTTCATTTTGTGCTCTCAGCTCTGCAAAGGCATCATTTCCACCCAGCCTCACATGGAGCTGGCGGCCAGAGCCTCTTAGTGGGGCTATAAATAGAATATCAACTCACCTCTTCTGAGCTCATCACAGGCTCCTCAGTTTACTGTGCATCTTCCTGCTGCTGCACGTCACTATCACTCAGATTTCTCAGGTGAGACTTAACTGAGAGACCCAGAGCATGTTCTGGGGGGGCTGCTGCAGACTTTGGGTTCCCAGAGTTGTTCAGGGTGACAGAGAGGGCAACGGCAGACTTTTGAAGAGCTCGACATTTAAGCATCATAATTATCATCTTGGGTCTCTGAGCTCCTCTCCAATTAAATGCAGCAGCGAGGGACTGCCATTTCTCTAGGAGTCCTAGGAAGCAAAGGCGAAGGATTCACCAAACACCCAGAGAAAGCCACAAGGAGAGGGGAGCAACAAATGAAAGGTTTCATGCCTTCCTGTGGATTTGTCTCCTAATGCTGAATGAAATACTTTATAGTCCTCTTTTCAGAAGGGAGATACATTGAATGAAATACTTTATGGCTTTCTGGCTTCAGAAGGGAACTCACATTTTTTAGTATTACTCATAGCTACCATTTACGGAACGCTCCCTGCGTGCCAGGCTCTGAGCCCAGCTTCGCAGGCAGCATCTCATCCAGGCATCACAACAGCCACACTGAGTTACTGCTGGCATCACTGGCTTTCTCTAGGTGAGGCAGCTGTGGCTCCCAGAGCTCAATCTCTGAAGCACCACACTTTCCACTTCCAGGAGTAGAGGGCTATGTGTGTCCACGTGTATCCATGTGTCTGTATGCACAGACCACACAGAGCCCTCAGGACCTGACCTGTGTCTCCTTTTCCCCCTCCACACACTCCACTACTGGAAGTGAGAGCCAAATGCTCACAGATTCATCATCCTTCAAGCCCTGTTGGTACTCTGAATGATCCCTATCACCATCTTCTCCCAAATTTGATGTTCTAGGTTCTCCTACAGGTGGGACACCAGCCTCCATTTGGCTCTCCAGCCCAAATTGATGGTCCTCCTATGCCTCCCACCCCTCAGGTCCTGAAACAGAGGCTACGTGGGACTCCACATCTCCCTTCTACTTGGCAGCCATCCTCTAATCTGTTTCCTCCACTGCCGCCCAGAGTCATGGCCCTAAGTCTGAGGCCTGATTCTTTTTATTGGCTTGTTATGACAGTCTCCCATCTCAGTGCTGTAGGTGGGAATGCTTTAAGAACACAGATTCTTGGGCCTCCCTGGTGGCACAGGAGTTACAATCAAGCGATCATCAGCCACTGTAGCCTGAGTTTGAGCCCCAGCCAGGGAACTGACCCACATGGCACAGTAGATCACTCCTATCTTACCTGCTGCTCCCCTCAGCAGTGTATTTCTGTAGATCCACCTGTTTTGTTCCCCAGTCTATCTCTGGTGAATCTTCTTACCCCCACCCCACACCTCTGACATATCACAGTTCCTGTATGCATAAAAAAAAATTCTTAAAAAAAAAACACACACAGATTCTTGGTTTTCTCCCCAAACCACTTGGAACAAAATCTTGCAGGGTAAAGCGTTAGAGTTGGATTTTTTTTTAAAGATTTATTTATTTGTACATACAGAACTGGGGTACAGGCCAGAGGTTCAGGGGCAGTGAGAGGCTTCACCAGAGACAGAGTGGGGAGCAGAACAGGCAGATCGACGAAGTACACTGCTGAGGGGAGCAGCGGGCGGGTCAGGAGAGGTCTGCCACGCCATGTGGTCACCTCCGGGGCAGGCAGGAATCGAACTCATGCGGAAGTGGGTTTACCTTCTCAGTGCAGTACTTTAACCCGCTGCGCCACCAGGGAGGGCCTGGAGTTGGATTTTTAAATCACTCCTCTAGTCATATATTCAACCAGGGTTAAGAATCACTTGTCTAGGGCCCTCCTTGGTGGTACAATAGGTTAAAGCACAGCACTAGCAAAGCTAACACAGCCACTGCAGTACGAGTTTGATCTCTGGCCAGGGAAGTGATCCACATGGAGAGGCAGACCTCTCCTGCCCGCCCACTGATCCCCTCAGCAGTGTATTTCAGTAGATCTGCCTGTTCTACTCCCCACTCTGTCTCTGGTGAATCTTCTCACCCTCATACCTCTGGCCTGTACCCCAAGTTCTGTATGCATAAATAAATAAATCTTTAAAAAACAGAATCACTTGTCTAACTGTCTGCCTGGATGCCAGCCTTTTCCCTGCCCTGAATCCTCCCCCACCCATGGCTATCAACTTAAGTTTTTAAAGGATAGTTTATCTTAAGCCACTCTCCGGCTCCAAATTCTTTTGTGCCTCCCCAATGGCTTCAGAGAGTACAAAGTCCTTAGTTTCTCCCCAGGCTGGCCCATTCACACTCCTGCCTCAATCCATGGAACTACCTTTCCCTGTGACAGCGTCCTGGCTCTGCTCTCAGCTTGTCTGGACTCTAGATGTCACCTGGGCACAGTGAAGCATATTAAAACAGCATCAATCCTCCCTAAGACGCTGAGCACTTCAATAAAAGCATGGAGGACTTATTGCTAAAATGCCCCTCTCGATTCAAGAGCCATGTGAAGAGGGTTTGTGTGGCCTGCAGATGAAAAGAGATCTGCCAGCAGATACAACACAATAGCAGTAATGTGCAAACACAGGAGAGCAGCAGAGGTGGAGCTCATGATTAATTCAAAGGAGATGGTATTTCGGCTTTCTCCATGCTTTCATTCAAGCCCAGAAAACAGAGCAGGTCTGGTAAGCACTGAAACTGGGACCATGATTCAAGGTGCCACTCACACTTTTATTTCCCCCACTTCTAGACAAAAGCAGAGAAACATATTTGGTTATTGTTCAAAAGGTCAAGAATGTTTTACTAATAAATTTAAACAACATGTGAGTTTGGACTTTGTTCCATGTTCCCTAAAGAAACACCTATCCCCAAATAAAATAAAAAGGGACTGTGTTGACTGACTAAGTAGAGTGATTTCAGAGCAGGGCCTGGAAATTGCTCCCCTGGAGTGCTTCAGAGTGAAAATGGACCCAAAGAACTTCTGGGTAAATGTAACAGAAGAGCTGTGCATGAATCTTCATCTACCTCCCAAAACCCTGTGAGAAATAACTATAAAGGAGCAAAAAGAGTTGTAAATCCACAAGGTTGATGAGCTTAGGGGAGGAGACAGCAGCAGATGAAGGGTGTCAGGATACCTTTGGAAGGCAGGAAGCAGAGAAAGGAGAACAAATGGGGGAGGCTAAACGCTGAGGGCCGAAGATGGGTCCCGGAGAGGAGCAGGCCAAACTGTAAAGGACAGGTGAACACACAGGTCCCCTCAGTATCCAAAAGTAGGACATTCCTATTTGATATGATTTGGCAGGTTGTTTTTTTTTGTATCTAAGAACCCTACTACCACTAATTTATATGGAAATTTTTTTGAGTGTCCCCAGTCCCAAAAATTAGCCTGGCAAACAGGAAGATTCTGCTTTGGAATGGCGAAGGACACCTGTAGCTGCTGAGGTCAGTTCTGCTGGAGCCTGCAAGTGAGTTCAGTCGGGGGAGAGGAGTCACCACATTTTGTCTGCCTCTATAGGATACCTGAAGGGTTCACTGGGGAACTACCCCAGGCACTATGGAAGACAGATGTAAAGCTCAGAACTGAAAATAGAGGAAACAGGGCCCTTCCTGGTGGCACAACAGGTACAAGTGCTGAGAAACTGGCTGCAGCCACTGCAGCAGGAGTTAAATCCTGGGCCAGGGAGGTGATCCATATGGTGCAGTAGATCTCTCCTGTCTCGCCCACTGCCCCTCTCAGGAGCGTTCTTCATCCATCTGCCTGTTCTGCTCCCCCCTCTGTCTCTGGTGAATCCTTTCACCACCCCTACACCTCTGGCCAGTACCCCAGCTCTGTATGCATAAATAAATAAATCTATTTTAAAAATTAAAGAAAATATGGGAGACAAGTAGAAATCTAGACACCGAAAAGCAAACACCTAGTCCCTTCCTCCCCCTGCTTCTAGACAACTTGGCAACCAGACCCACCCCTTACCCTGAACTGACTCAAGGGAAAGACCTACAGATACAGATATTGGAACCCCAGCAGAGGAGCCTTGTCAGACAACCACCTTTACAGGGTAGTCCATAGTTAGGCAAGCTCCACCTACCACGCCAGCTTTCCCACCATCTCTTAGGCACATAATGCTCCTGTTTGGTCAGAGGGCCAAACTGCCAGATGTTTTCCTTTTTCTTGATTTCCAAGATCCAAGGTTTTTAAGGAAAGTCTTAGGAGAGGGAGGTAGAGGGGAGTGAAAAAGGAGCAAGAATATCTAAGTTCAGGAAGGACAAAAAAGCCTTAACAAGGCTCTTATGTCTTCAAGAAGACAAAATAAGATTTATAGCTCAAGGTTCATTATCATGAAATGTCAAACACCAAGGATAAAGAAAAGACCCTAAGAGGACCCAGAAAGTGTTCAGTCAATCAAAACAGCTTGGGATCAGGAATCAGAATAACACCAGACTTCTCAGCAGCAGCCCTGGAAGAAAATGAAGGGAAAAGTCTGAGGGGGAAGTACTAGTAGCTTAGAAATTGAAATCCAAACCAAGAATTAAGAGAAATGCTAAAATGAAAGATGTTTTAGACTTGGGCGATCACAAATAATTTGCCACTTGTGCTCCCTTTCTCAGGAAACTTTATGCCCAGAAAAGGGCATAAGCCAATGATGAGGAAGGGAGACCTAGGGGAGAGCAAAAGGGATGGAGGCCCCAGGGGGAAGTGGAGCTGTAGGCTTAGGGTAGAGTCCCTATGCAAGCAAGAGAATAGAGGACTTCAGGACAAAGATGCACTAGATGGATGATCTGATGGGTGTGCTTAGGTAGAAAGTTACGTTGAGAGCTTTAAGGGGGTGGTGAGACTTGGGAGTACGTTATTAAACACTAGGTAAGTTTTAAGATGTGAGGCAATTACTTACCTAGGAAACTCCCACAACCCATACACTGCAAAAGAAAATAAATGTAACACCAAAAAATTTGCCTAGCCCATTATAATATAAACACAGAATACTGATTTAACCAAAGACTGTAGTAATGACTGTTGGGAACCTGGCAGAAAAGGGAAGAGGATACTGGTGGTAGTAAGTAAAAGAAACAACTCCTCATCAACCAGGACCGCAAGGAAAGGGTAATGTCCAAAACTGACAAATCAATAGAAAAGCAGTGTAGGGCAATTGAAGATACTCAGGCTTTTACACCACTGGCTTCTCTGGTTATCACCTGCATTCAGATCCACCTTGAATGCAGGAGGATCTTGGGAGCCTAAGCTCAGGGCACACATACCTGACGGTGGACCCCTGGTGGACGGTGTGGCACATGCAAGTGTGTACATTTGCACCTCATATGAGGTCGATGTTCCTCACAGACAGGGTGGCAGTAACCGGTCAGGTGAGTGGCTACAAGAGGATAAGTGACTATAGAGGCAGGGCCATGAGACCATACCAGAGAGCCCAAAGAGCAGAGATTCACTGGGGGCTGGGAGGCCAGATCATTCAAGTCTGTAAAAGCCATGAGCTCTCCAGACCCTCCTTTACCCATCTCCCAAATCAGCAGAGAACCTGTCCTGTGTATGCTTGCACTACAAATAATGTAAGCATATTGTTTAAAAAATATATGATGAAGAGGACCCTCCCTGGTGGCCCAGCGGGTTAATGCAGCTCTAAGTAGCTAAAGCCACTTCAGCATGAATTTAATCCCGGGCCTCGGCATTGGAGGTGACCCACATGGCACAACAGACCTCTCCTGACCCGCCCACTGCTCCCCTCAGCAGTGTACTTCCTCAGCAGGCCTGTTCTGCTCCCCACTCTGTCGCTGGTGAAGCTTCTCATCGCCTCTGCACCTCTGATCTGTACCCCAGTTCTGTATGCATAAATAAATAAATCTTTAAAAAAAATATGGTGGGGAGGTTAAAACTGGGTGAAACAGTTAAAATAGTTTCACTGGGTACCTCTGGGGAATCAGATGGAAGTCGAGGTTGTGGGGGATAGGGTACTACTGTTCACCATAAGTCTGTTAGGACGATTTGACTTCTTAGTCTTGTGTGTGTGGTGGTGCTGGGGTGGGGTGGGTGTGCGCTACATTATTTTCATAAAAGTTCCTTTTAAAGAAAAATTAATAGAAATATTTTAAATTAACAAACCAAAATTTGAAAGTCATCTATTCATTAATTACATCCCTGTGATTTATTTATGTTCTATTGACCTTCCTCTCCATTCATTCATTCAGTCACTATTTTCTTTCAAATTCTTGAATGTTGGCTGGAGTATATGATAGAGTACCCAGATAAAATACATTTGGTACATACACTAAACAACTGTTACTTATATGAAATTCAAAGTGGGCATCAGGGGCCTCCCTGCTGGCACAGGGGTTTAAGACACAGCACAGTCAAGCAATCATTAGCCACTGAAGCATGAGTTTGATCCCTGACCAGGAAGGTGACCCACATGACACAGTGGACCTCTCATATCTCTCCCACTACTCCTCTTAGCAGTGTATTTCAATACATCTGCCTGTTCTGCTCCCCACTCTGTCTCTGTTGAATCCTCTCACCACTACCCTCCACACCTAACCCCAGTTCTTGTATGGATAAATAAATAAATCTTTTAAAAAATAAAATAAATAAAGTGGGCATTGGTATTCTTTTCAAAATTTCATTTTGTATTTTAGGTGTGAATACTTATATTCTGTATCTGTGTATATCACATTTTGATCACCCCTAAATGGCTAGTTTCCATGCACCACCATTCAAATGCATTCCTTCACCCATAAGCTCATTCCCCACTTTATTTTACTCTGGAAACTATCTGTCCTTATTTTGTCTTAGTTCATTTTTTGTCTTTATCTTCCACCTATGATTGGACTTGCATGACAATTATCTTTCTCCATCTAATTTATTTCACTTAACATAATACCCTGAAGGTCTGTGGTCTCAAAAAATGCCAAGATTTCATCTTGGTTTATAGCTGAGTAGTAATTTATTGTGTATCTATATTGCAAATCTTCTTTATCCTATCATCTGCCCAGAGAGCATCTATTATTTTTAAAGATCTGGCTCCTGAAAATGTGGGATCCCCATTTGCTAGCCCCACAAGCTAGGATTTTGGCTTATAAGAAAATACAACTAAAAAGTTCTTTGGTAATTAATATTCAGAGTGTAGGATATGTGTATAAAACTGACAAAACTGGGCCTCCCTAGAGGCACAAGAGGTTAAGTCTCAGCACTATCAAGCTACCCCCAGCCACCACAGCCTGAGTTCTATCCCTGGCCAGGGAGCTGACTCACATGGTGCAGCAGACCTCTCCTGTCCCACCTGCTGCTCCTCCCAGCAGTGTACGTAAGTCCATCTGCCTGTTCTGCTCCCCAATCTGTCTCTCCTGAATCTTCTCACCCCCTGCACTTCTGGCCTGTACCCCAGTTCTTGTATGCATAAATAAATAAATCTTTAAAAAAAAACTGACTAACTATCTGGTGAGATGCTAAGCAATGATCTGAATTATTCAAAACATGTATGATGTGGAGCCAACCATTCCCTGGACATTCTTTCTGCACCCGGAAGCAGCAGAGGAGTGGGAGTGGGGCCTTTGACCGGCAGCAGGGTGTGCATGTAGATCCAGAGCCTGGATTTCCTCCTTCAGTTTGCTGGTCAGGGCTAGGCAGCTGAGCACAGAGCTCCCTCAGGCCATCACCATCCCTTGGTTGCATTTTCCCTCCTGAGATAGGGCAGGGCAGGATGAAAGTGACCTCAAGGAAGCAACATTCAGGAATGGGACCACACCCATTCACCATCTCTTGCTTTTTATGGCAAAACTATCTTTAAGCAAATTTTTTACACAGATGCCTAACCTTGTCTACTATGTGCTTACTAAAGAGTTTCCATTCCACAAAGGAGAATTTTGCCCTTGAAGTGTGGTGAAATCTCCCACCAGTGACTAATGGGAGGAATATAATCATTTTCTCCCTTTTGTACTGGGGAAACTGTACCTTGATGCTAATAGAATCAAGATTAAGGAGATACATGTTCCTCTGAAAGCTACAATCATCATTCGGATAAATAAATATAAAGTGTTGACTTCAAATTAAAAGCAGTAAGCTGTTCCACCAATGCAATGGGTTTTGGGGAAACAACAACAAAAGGTAGTCTGAAAAATGCAGTCACATGAGACACACATTCACCACCACCCCACCCCCAAAACTAAAACTAACACCCTCTTATATAGTCTTTGGTGAGGCTGCTACCAGTTAAAGAGCATTTCCTTCCTTCCACTGGAGAGGAAATCACCATCATTTCCCATCAGAGATGTAAGGAATGTTGGGTCCTACAGTTTACTCACTGCACATAGATGAGCACTCCCTTTGAGCTTCCCTGCCTCATTTAAATAAGGTTTCTGTAAATTTTCACAATTCTTTATATGTTACATAAATATATAAGCACATAAGTGTATATAGAGAAACAGCTAAAATTTGGATATTTTTAAATTAGGAAGAACATAAAAAGCATTTCTTGCTGTTTTGTTATTAGTTGTTCCTTATGTGAATGATATTAACATCAGCAAGACAGGCAATGGGTTTCAGAAGTCCAAGTGGGGACTCCCTGGTGGAGCAAGGGGTTAAATCTCAGCACTATGAAGCTATTGGCAAGTCACTGCAACATGATTTCAATCCCTGGCCAGGAAGCTGACCCACATGGCACAGCAGACCTCTCCTGCCTCACCTGCTGCTCTCCTCAGCAGTGTATTTCAGTAGATCTACCTCTTGTGGCTCCAGGCTCTGTCTCTGATGTACCTTCCTTACCTGCCCCACCCCCCACACCTACACACACCTCTTACCTACATCCCCCACTCTTGGATGCATAAATCAATAAAATAAATCTAAAAAAAAAAAGGAATCATTCATGAATGTAGAGAAGACTCTATCAAGAGTTAGACCTGTTTAACTTACTCATCAGAGCAGATACTAAAAGAGACAAAATTCAGGTTTTGAATAAGGGAGGTACCAGGAAAGTGGGAAAAGTTAACCTTGATTTCATAGAACTTTGGGTAACTTTAGGTAACCCTCAAGTGTTCATTCCATTTTCCATTCCAACTCTGCCTAAAGAATTTGCCAAGTGAATGAGAAAGTGCTCAGCATCCTGACAAAGTGCTGAAAACAGAAAGTGGTGCTGGGAGGCAGGAACTCAGTGACTATAGGAAATGTCAGAATCCCAAGAGTTAGGGCCTCAGTTCTTGTATGTATAGATAAATAAAATAAATCTTAAAAAAAAAAAAAGAAAAAAGAGTGGCCCTCCCTGCTGGTGCAGCGGGTTAAAACACAGCACTAAAAAGCTAAAGCCACTTCAGCATGAGTTCCATCCCCACCTACCCCAGAGGTGACCCACATGATGAGGCAGACCTCTCCTGAACCACCTGCTGTTCCCCTTAGCAGTGTACTTAGTCAGTCTGCCTGATCTGCTCCCCACTCTGGCTCTGGTGAATCCTCTCATTGCCCCTGTACCTCTGACCTGTACCCCAGATCTGTATGCATAAATAAATAAATCTTTAAAAAAAAAAGAAGAAAAGAAATCCAAGTGGGCTTAAGATGATTAGACACAGTATTTCAGAAAAGTACTAGTTAGAACAACAAAAGACTGGTTCGCTAAAATACTTTGAAGTCTTTCTAAAAACAAATCACTGTGGTCCATACATATACAATAGACATATGTATTATATATATAAAATTAAAGATTTAATTATGTATCTAGTAATGGTAAATTTATACTGACTTGTGGGATGACCGTTTGTTAAAATTCTCCCAATGACTGGGAACTGGTTCAGCCTAAGGAAGTATTTTGCATTTTCTAGACAGTTCTAATTGTTTAAAGTTCTATTTAAAGATCAAATCTGACTTTATATATAGCTCTCACTCCTTGGCCCTATGCCTGTCTTGAAAAACAACAAAGAATGAGCCATCTTCTACAAAACAGTCCTTTAAAGATCTGAGGACAGTCACAGGGCCTCTTACATTATATCCACTGCTCCCTGTAACCTGATTCAGGTGCCCCCTGGCACCCCTCATCCTTGTGAACACTTCGGTTCATCAGTATTACACTTAAAATAAGGCATTCAGACTGAAATTTTCCTGTCATGACCTGAGGCACACAAAATATCCCAGAATTATAACTTTCTGTGATCCAAACATTCAGTTTGGTAAAAGGAGCCACTCTGAGTGCTGTTACATCCTCAAATTTAAGGCTTCTGGCAGAGAGAAGATTTAACTAGTCTAATAGAAAAAAACAATCTTACATTTACCACAGGTTAAAACATTCACACATTTTGAGACAGAAATGCCACCTTCTATGAATATAAATAATGAATTAATAGATTAACATCTGTGAAACAGATGCTAATCTGATTTTAATGGTTACTACCTTCACAGTAGTTTACTTCTGCAAGCCTTTGTAGAATGTAACTTTCATTGCCTTGTGATGTTAATCATAGGCAATTATCAAGTTTTGCATATTACTTTACCCTTTTGAGAGTACTTTACCCTTTTGTGGCCTCAAGAAGGGGAAAAGCCCTAGGAGAGGAATATTCAGAATTTAGTTACTTCATTCATAACCCAAAATTCCAAGGCTGGAAAGCTGTGTTTGACTTTCACCAGGGAAATCCTTCCTCTGTAAGGGCTGGGAAACCAACTCTGAAGACTCTACCCACTAGATGCACCTGCATTTTGAACTCTGTTCTCCTGTAGAGGTGACTATTTTAGGACAGTTTGGTTATGTATTGGAGGGAATAGGTATTTTTCCCCCTCAACACTACCGGGGCATTATGAATTTAGAATATTTACTGAGTTTGAATGTGATGGGGGGGGTAGGAAACCCTGGGGTCCAAAGTGCAATGCTGTCATCTGACTGCCCAGGAGGAGGCCACACTGAGCCACTTCCAGGGGCAAAACCATTAGACAAAAATCAAAACAGGAGTTTAATGTGCTGACAGTTGAATACTAACTAACTGTTTTGGGGACCCAAGTCTCCCAGGGTCTTCAAAGCATCAGCCACAAAATGCAGCTGCACAAAGTGAAGGAAGGTTTTGTTTCAATAGTACTGAAAATTCAAGAATGTGAGAACAGTGAATGACTATAAAGAGAAAGTCTGTACCTTTAGGTAAGGAATTTTAGCTATAAATTTTCTGAAGGATATTTTTGCAAACACAGTAAATGTTCTGGAAAACAGTATGTCCTAAATGAACTTCTCACACTAATATTTTATGGTCTCTACCCCACATCCATTTCAAAGATAACCCAGATACCTAAGACCACAACTCCCATCATGCCATAGATCTGCCATAATGCTTGATTTCTTGAAGGGGATTGCTGGGAACAAGGGGTGGGGCCAAGCAGTCATGCTTGATAGAAAAGGGAGGATGTGAGCTGGGATGGGACTTGGTTTTACCTACCTTCAGCATGCACTAACAGGGCCCCAGCTAAGGTTTAGCATTACCAGTAGGATGTACTGACCAATTAATCTCTCTTTCTCACTGTCAGTGCTCCTCCTCCTTTCATTTCCCTTGTAAACAAACCTTTTATTATCCTTTAAAAAAAAGATTTATTTATTTAAGCACTGGGTACAGGCCAGAGGTGCTGGGAGTGAAAGGATTCCCAGAGACAAAGTGGGGAGCAGAACAGGCAGATTGACTGAAATACACTGCTGAGGGGAACAGAAGGCAAGACAGAAGAGGTCTGTGGTGCCATGTGGGTCAGTTGCCTAGCCAGGGATCAAACTTGTGTTGCAGCAGCTGCTGATAACTTCATAGTGCTGAAATTTAACCCCTTGTGCCACCAGGGTGTCCTCTTACTAACTATTCTATATGTGCCTGACCTTGGGTCTTATTCTGAGGTTTTTTGGTTTTTTTTTTTTTTTTTTTTTTAAGCACTAAGGACTCACACCCAGGCCATTCCAATTCTCTTTGGGGCTGTCCTTTAATATATGTGCTCTTTTGAAACAGTAGTTCAACTTAAATGGGGTTATCAGAGGAAAGAAAAACACAACACTATGTGTCCAGAAAAATTGGGTTGAAAGGCTACAGCATAGTAGCTTGGTTAAAAATTTTTGCCGCAGAGGATGTGGAGAAAAAGGAACTCTCCTGCACTGCTGGTGGGAATGCAAACTAGTACAACATACAACCACTATGGAAAACTGTTGGGAGGTTCCTCAAACTGCTAAACATGGAGCTTCCCTACGACCCAGCAATCCCACTCCTAGGTATCTACCCAAAAGACACAAAAACACTGATTGAAAAAGATATCTGCACCCCCATGTTTATTGCTACTTTATTTTCAATTGGAAAAACATGGAAGCAGCCCAAATGCCCAAAAGTAGATGACTGGATAAAAAAGATGTGGTACATATATACAATGGAATATTACTCAGCAACCAAAAAAGAGAAACACATGTCTTTTGCAGCAACTTGGATGGAGCTAGAAAAGATCATGCTTAGTGAGATAAGCCAGAAAGAGAAAGAAAAATACCGGATGGTTTTCACTCATAGCAGGAGTATAATGGACCAGGCGAGAAAATGACAAAAACAATGAACAACCCTATACCAGAAACATTTTGTGGGGGTGGAGTGGGGAGTGGGATCAAAAACGGGGGTGAAGGGGGGGAGGGAAGTGCACGGGATTATGGTGATGGCACATGGGTGACTTGGTGATGGGAAATCCACGGGGATTACAATTGAGATAGAAAAAAAAATGTACAAAATGATGTAAAAATAAACTGTTATATATAAAAAAATTTTTTTTTGCCACAAATCCTCCCTGGTGGCACAAAGGGTTAATAAGTCTCAGCACTATCAAACTATGGCCAGCCAGGCACTGCAGCAAGAGTGCTGACCACATGGCACAACAGGCCTCTCCTGTTTCACCTGCTCCTCTCCTCAGCAGTGTATTTCAGTCAGTCTGCCTGTTCTGCTCCCCACTCTGTCTCTGGTGAGTCCACTCACACCACTCCCTCCCTTCTGCACCTCTGGTCTACACCACAGCTCTTATATGCATAAAATAAATCTTTAAAAAAAATTTTGTTGCAATTTTAAAATAGGAGGTTTAGTCTCATAAGGAATATGACAATATTTCACTTCTGAACTGTCTGATACTCAACAAAAACAAAACCTGTGCAAAACAAACAAGACAACAGGCCCCAAATGGAGTGACATTAAAACTGAGATTTAACTCATACGTTTTGCCTCTCCTAGAAATGGAATTCTAAGCCAGTCAATTAGGAAACAACTGGATAACACTAGTGAGGTAATTTGCTAATTGATCTCTGCCATTTGCTAAAGGGAAGTGACCTAAGCACAACCAATCCAATTTTGCTAGTGTAACTTCCTTGTTCCCATTCCCTTCTACCTATAAGAAATATATTTTGTACAGCTCTTCAGCTTTCTTCTCCATGTACTAGGTTGGAGAATGCCCAATTCATGGATCACTAAAAACATCAGCAAGATCTTTAAAATTGAACTTAAAAATATCAGACAAAATCATTTGAAAAGACAATAATGAAAAACTAAAATGTATATAGAAAGGCATACCAGGAAAATACAAATATTACAAATATTAATATCTGACAATATACATTTCAAGACAAAATACTTAAAACAAAATAAAGACAAGTACTTTTTAATGCTGAAGATTATACTTCATTGTAAAAACTTAAATTATGAATATCTATGTGACAAATAATACAGTAGGAACTTGCATAAAATAGAAACTAGAGCGAGATGAAAGAGAGACACTAATAATATAAGACTGTGGTTCACCTTTCCCAAAACAGATCAAGCAGTCAAAATTAAATAAGTACAGGTAAAAAAATTTTTTTGAATACATGTTATTAATATGTATCAAACACTGTACTTTGAAAATAGAGAATATACTTTATTTTCACATTCTCTGTAAGATTAGTACATACAAAACTATATAATAGGACAGAAACCAAACTTCATTCCCACCATAAAAATAATATAGATAGCATTCTAAAATAACATAAAACACTGACATATGTAACATATTTAGAAAACAAAATTGCCCTTCTATTTAGGTGTGTGATGGGGTATATATTAAATAAATCCATGTTCAAAAGGAAAACAAAACTTCAAAATTGTAGAATTTCTGAAAAACAATAATAATGACTGTACCTTAGAATAGGTACAGTCATTATTATAAATATAGCTAACATAGTACTAATAGGAAAATTCATAGCCTTAATATAAGTATATCAAATAAATGACTTAAACACCTGGTTTAAAAAGCTAGAAAATGGCCCTCCCTGGTGGCGCAGCAGGTTAAAGCGCAGCACTGAGAAGCTAAAGTCACTTTCGCATGAGTTCGATTCCTGCCTGCCAGGGAGGAATGGCATGGCAGACCTCTCCTGACCCACCCACTGCTCCCCTCAGCAATGTATTTCGTAGATCTGCCTGTTCTGCTCCCCACTCTGTCTCTGGTGAAGCCTATCACCGCCCCTGAGCCTCTGGCCTGTACCTCAGCTCTGTATGCACAAATAAATAAATCTTTAAAAAAAAAAAAAGCTAGAAAAAAGATTAATACACAATGGAAAGCAAAAGCAAAAATGAATAGAAGTAGAGAAAGTAGTTAATATAAACATATAGCAGAACATGAATAAATGTGTTCTTTGAGAAAATTCAATAAATTTGGAAAGCAATGGCTACATTAATATAAAAAAGAGGAAGTGTACAAATAACCAAAATAAGAAATTACAGTGAGAAAGTCACACAAACATTAGGAAGTAAAAAAACAAAATAAAACCAAATAAAGCAACATAAGAGAATACCATACTTATATGCAAATAAACTTGAAAATCTATATGGAACGCAAAATTTTCTCAAAACTAAAGTTAAAAAGCTAAAATAGACCAATTTGCATTAAATAAAGCTATATTGAAATTATTTAAAGAAAATAACATATGCATAATTACAATATGCAAAGGTGTAATAAGTAACTTAAATAATTTTTTTATATATTTTTTAGATTTATTTATTTATTCATACAGAACTGGGGTATAGGCCAGAGATGCGGTGGGTGAGAGGATTCACCAAGGACAGAGCGGGGAGCAGAACAGGCAGATCAACAAAGTACACTGCTGAGGGGAGCAGCGGGCGGGTCAGGAGAGGTCTGCCACGCCATGTGGACCACCTCCAGGGCAGGTGGGGATCCAACCTTCTTGGTGCTGTGTTTTAACCCACTGCGCCACCAGGGAGGGCCCTAACTTAAATGATTTTATCAAAATAATTTGACATTTGTCAAATACCTCTCCCCCTGAAAAACTGACAAACATCAGAATTCTATAATTCTACTGACCTTTAAAAAAAAGATGATTCCAGTAAATTTTAAAATGCTCCATAACCTAGAAAATGAAGAAAATTTTACATGAAGTTACAAGAAAATTTTTTTCAAAAAACACTGATACTAGAATATAATAAGGATTATAAGAATAAAGGGAAAAAGTAGGTCAATCTCATTTATAAATACCACTGCAAAATCTTTTTTTAAAGACTTATCTATTTATGCATATAAGAGCTGGGGTGTGAGCCAAAGGTACAGGCAGGGGTAGAGTGAGCGGATTCACCAGAGACAGAGTGGGGAGCAGAACAGGGAGATTAACTAAAATACTCTGCTGAGGGGAGCAGTGGATGAGATAGGAGAGGTCTGCTGTACCATGTTGGTCAGCTCCCCAGTCAGGGAGCAAACTGTGCTGAAGTGGCTGTAGATAGCTTCACAGTGCTGAGACTTAACCCCTTGGGATACCAGGGAGGACTTCAAAATCTTAAAATTTTAGCAAACAGAACCCAAAAGCACAATGAAAGAATAATATATTATGACCCAATGGAAATTATTCTAACAATGGAAATGAAATTTTCAATAGTGTAAAGTCTACTATATAAATCATCATATTATTTGGTTCTAAATAGAAAGGTACATGATTATCTTTATAAATACTAAAAATATATATGAATAAAATTACTTAATTTTATTGAAACAACATATTTACTAAATGGAAATTAATGGCTATTTCTTCAAAAGCTTAAAAATATTTTTCATCAGAAAAGCAAGAGTTTAACAGGAATATGCTAATGACTCTAATATTTAGTATGTGTTGTGTTTAGGGACCAATGCAATTTATACATGAGAAATAAGCTAGCAGTACAAGCTTTGAAGAGACACATTCTATATTATTTTCTAGAATATCTTCCAGAATTTCCTGAAGTTCCCCTATCAAAAGAATTGGTAAGGAATGCTCTTGAAGAAGAAATAAGTGGGAGGAGAAAAGAGGTTGAGCACAAAGAGGAGGAAGAGCAAGAAGGATAAGGAGAAGATAGAAGGGGGAAAAAAGAAAAAGAAGAAAAGAAGGTGTGGTTTAAAATACAGTCACAACTTCTTCTATCCTGCATTCAAAAGCTTGAGTCTAATTCTCTTTCTTTTCAATGTATGCTGGACTTAGTAACTCAATTCTAATGAAAACCATTAGTTAAAAAGTGGTGGTGGCCCTCCCTGGTGGTGCAGCACGTTAAAGCACAGCACTGAGAATCTGGAGCCACTTCCGCATGAGTTCAATCCCCGCCTGCCCCGGAGGTGACCACATGGCGTGGCAGACCTCTCCTGACCCGCCCGCTGCTCCCCTCAGCAGTGTACTTCATCGATCTGCCTGTTCTGCTCCCCGCTCTGTCTCTGGTGAAGCCTCTCGCCGCCCCTGAGCTTCTGGCCTGTACCCCAGCTCTGTATGCACAAATAAATAAATCTTAAAAAAAAAAAAAAAAGTGGTGGTACATGTGACCTGTGAGTCTTAGTCATAAAAGATACTGTGGCTCTGCCTTTCTCTTTCTTGGTCCACCTACTCTTAAGGAAGACTCCTGGCAGGTGAGCACACACAAGCTGCCATGTGAGATGGGCTCTGTGGTGACATGTCCAGTAGGTTCATTCATGAGAATTCTTCGCCATCAGCATTCTCACAGCATCATTGAAGTGGGCAGTGGGCTGCACAAACAAAGAAAACCATGGAAAGGAACAGAGGGATGTTAATTGAAAAGGACGTCATGTAACATTTATTTTTCTCTAAAGTATTTTTCTTCATGTAGAGAGGTATCAGTTGCCAAATGCTATTCTAGAATGCATATTTGTAACTGAGTTTTATATAGCGCATGAAAACCTTCGACCTGTGTGGCAGGTGAAGGATGCCGCTTATCGTTGGGCACAGTAGGGCACATGAAGGGCAGTTTATATCTAGAGTAGCTGCTCATTCTTATCTTTCACCAAAACATCTGAGCCAGATTCTCTATCATATATCAAAATTCTGTCTACATCATGCTGTACACTATCAAATATCAAAAAAATCTCCATTTCAAGACACATATGTTCATCAGGAATTGCGTAAACATTTCTATTTTGGGGGTGGGAGTGAAGAGGAAGAGCTTGATTCTCCTTTTGCCTCCTATTTTTAATATTGATGATAATTTTGGTAAATTTATCTATGTTAAAATCAATGTTAGCTAAAGAATCAGTAAACAAGATCCTTCCTGTTGGTGCAACGGATTAGAGCTATGAAGCTATCTTTAGCCAGTGCAGTACAAGTTGGATCCCTGGCCAGGGAGCTACCCACATGGGACAGCAGACATTTCCTGACTTGTCCGGCTTGCTCCCCTCAGCAATGTATTTCAGTAGATCTGCCTGTTCTACTCCCCACTTTGTCTCTGGTGAATCCTCTCACCAGCCCTGCACCTCTGGTCCATATCCTGGTTCTGTATGCATAAGAAAATAAATCTTTCAAAATTTTTGATAAATAATGCCCTCTAAAGCTGTTGTGAATTACCAGGCCCATCTTTTATGTTTGCCATACCTTGCTTGGTAAACTGATTTTGACAGGTGGAAGTGATGGCTATGCTCACCGAAGGATCTGCAAACTGATATGTTATCATTTTCTAGTATAGTATGCAATCTGGCTTTACATTCTCTATTTCACACTTCCAGTAAGTTTTATCGCCGTATTTTTATAATATAAAAAGTTGAAACCAAACTGTCAAACCAAACTGTCAACCAGTTATTTTATCTTTTACAGCAAAACTGCCTTACTAGTCAATTAGTTATGGGGGGGAGAAATGTTTGTAGTAAAAATGCTTATGGCAAAGAATTGATGATGAGCTACTTAGAGCCCCTACGAAGAAGTCCATGTAGTGAGAAATTGAGACCTGTGCCAGACAGACCAGCGGACCCTCTTAGAGGTGGTCATTCAGACCCCATAAGTCTTCATGTAAGTGAAGCCAAAAAAGTCCTGAAACCTCATCAGAGGCACAGAGCCAGAACCCCTCAGCTAAGCCACTCCTAAATTCCTACTTGAAGTCATTTTTAAGTTGACAAATGTGAGCTTGCCACAAGCAAAGCTTTACTAAAGGAAATGCTAACAACTTTTTCAGAAGGAAAATGAAACATTATTTCAGACAAATGTTAAGAAATAGAGAAGGAATAGGGGCATCCCTGGTGGTGCAGTGGGTAGAAGTGCAGCACTATGAAGCTCTCCACAGCCACTGCAGCACAAGGTCTATCCCCAGCCAGGGAGCTGACCCACATGGTGCACCAGACCTCTCCTGTTTAGCCTGCTGCTTCCCTTGCGGTGTACTTCAGTAGATCTACCTCTTCTGCTCCCTGATGTGTTTCTGGTGAACCCTCTCACTTCCTGCACCTCTGGTCTGTATTCCAATTTCTATATGTATAAACAATAATAAAAAAAAAAGCATAGAAAAGGAATAAAGAACAAAGTGTATAAATGTGTATAAACTTAATGTTCCATTGACTTCTAAGTATACCACAAAATAAGACCTTAATAAAGGTAGAGATATACTATGTTTATGATTTGGAAGGTTCCATATCATTAATTTGTTAGTTGTTCCCAAATTGATCTACATAACCCTAGTTAAATCTCAACAACCTATTTACCTAGATATTGAAAAATGAAAGCAAAATTTGTATTGAAAAGAGAGTAAAACACCCAAAACAATTTTGTAAAGGAACAAAGTTGGAGCACTCGATTTAAGTGATCTTAAGAATTACTATAAAGCTTCATCTAGGGTTGGCAAACTATGGCTCATGACCTAAATCTTGTGTGCAGCCTATTTTTGTAAACCTCGTAAGTTAAAAGTGCTTTTTATATTTTTAAATGATTGAAAAAAGAAAGAAGATAATGCAATAGGAATTATATATACATTTTCTTTTTATAGAAAATGTAACTACAGTGGGCCCTCCCTGGTGGCACAGCTGGTTAAAGTACTGCACTATGAACCTACCTGCAGCCGCTTCAGTACCAGTTTGATCCTGGGGCAGGGAGATGACCCACATGGCCCAGCAAACCTCTGTTGCCTTGCCCACTGCTCCCCTCAGCAGTGTATTTTATGACATCTGCCTGTTCTACTCCCCACTCTGTCTCTGGTGAATCCTCTCTCTGCTCCTGCACCTCTGGCCTGTACCCCATTTCTGTATGCATAAGTAAACAAATCTTTATAAAAAGAAAGAAAGAAAATGTAACTACAGAACAATATATGCTAACTCCTGAGCTATGGTAATGAAAACAGTATAGTATGCAAAAGGATAGAACACAGATCAGTGGAACAGAATAAAGAGTGCAGAAACACACACACACTCTTTTAAATTGAGGTAACATTAGTTTACAACACTGTATAGACTCTAGAAATACATTTTCTCCCTTTGTTACAGGGCAGGGAGAGGGGCACCACCCAATCCCCAAACCTGCTGCCATCCACTGCATCAAGACAAAATATATAAGATTTTAATGAAAAGGAACTTTAATGCATGAGTATACAATGAGAAAGACAAAGAATATAATTTCTAAATCAAGCACCTGAAGTTACCCGTCCCCTCTTGGCAAAAGTCCACCCAAAAGGGACTGGCCCAAAGCAAGGCCTGAAAGCCCGCCTAAGACTAAAGCACCTTCTGGCCGGGACCCATAGAAAAGGGTCAGAAATGGCCAGACAAGTCTGAGAGAAAAAGAGCAAAATCAAAATCAATATAAACACTGCCATAGTTAACCTCCCTACGGGTCTCTCACCCACATCTGTTTTAACCGGCCCAGGGCCAAGAAACAAGCATGGTTTCTTCATCACATGCTTGCTGCTCCATGTGGCTTCCTCAGATCTCCTTCTGGCTCTCCATCCTGCTTCTTTCTCCTCAGATTCTTTCTCTTTTCTTCTTTTCTCTGCTCAGCTCCACCCTCCTTCTGGGTGAGGCAGGGAACCTGGAACTTCCCCTTTTCCTGGGGACCATCCTATTATACCTTCAGCAATTGCATTTATCTTATCACAAACCCCACTAAATGTCCAGTCACCATCCACACCAACTGTTCAGCCCCTTTTACCCATTTCCAATTAATCTTTCCCTACTGTTAACCCCATTTTGTTGTCAGATCTAAGGGATTGTTTTTCGTACATATTTATATATTTAGTTTTATTTTTGAGGTGTAGGCCAGAGGTGCAGGAGAGTGAGAGGAATCACCAGAAACAGACTAGGGAGCAGAACAGGCAGAGATATTGAAATACACTGCTGAAAGGATCAGTAGAAGAGACAGGAGAGGTCTGCTGGGCCATGGGATCCAACTTGTACTGCAGTGGCTGCCAAAAGGTTGGTAGTACTGAGATGTAACCCCGTGTGCCACCCGGAAAGCCCACACACATTTATTTTTGAACAAAGGTAATAAATGGGTGGGAAAAGTTTAGCCTTTTGAACAAATTATATTGAGCCAATTAGATAAAGATAGGGAAGGAAAAAGAAAAAAGCTCAGCTTATATTGGTTGAAAATTCTCCATGGGTTGCACATGTATCTATCTGTACCTTAAGAGTTAGGCACTAAATACTCTTTTGTTCCAGGCTGTCTTTTCAAGATATTTGTCCCATGAAACAGCCCAGTGACAGTGTTTACTATAGAGCAAATGGCAAGTTTGTTTACTGTCTAGATAAAAGAGATAATGTATAGCTCTGGGGGAAAGGTCGGGCAGCTTTGTTTGTAGTCCTTTATAAAAGACTGATACTCCCTAAGCTTGGAGTTTCAGGTGCCATACAAACCCACTCTGTGTACCTGTTTGCACTTTCACCACTTGGGTCTTTGGCATAACCCCTATAGGACGTGGGGTACATGAAAAAACAATGTAAACCTGAAGTTCGTGCTGCTTCCTGTGCTGTGAATTATTAAGTTCTCTGTCTCTTAGGAATCTTGTGTCTTTTGACAGCATTCCTTGAAACTGTATCAGGGTAACTTAATCACTTGCATGTAGGCTTGTCTTATATCCTTTATCATTATTCACAACTCAAACCCTGCATTATGTATAAAAATTAACTGGAAGTGAATTATAGATCTAAATGTGAAACCTAAAATCATAAAACTTATAGGAAAAAAGTTTTATGTCACTGGGTTAGACATAGATTTCTGAGATAAGAACAGGAAATGATTCAAAGAAAAATTAAATTAGGTTTCATCAAAATTAAAAACTTATACTTCAAAATAGTTAAGAATTTTAGGGCAGTAAAACTACCCTGTGTGTTATAATATCGTTATTCATTTGTCAAAACCCATACGTACACCACCATGAGTGAACCCTATCACAAACTACAGTCTTTGAATGATAATGATGTGTCAGTGCAACAAATATACCACTCTGGTGCAATATGTTGATAGTGGGGGAATTGTGTTTGGAGGCTGGGGGGGTGGGTGAGGGGGGTAGCTCTTCCATACTTTCTACTCAATATTACTGCAAACGTAAGACTGCTCTAAAAATTAAAATTTTAGGGCCCTCCCTGGTGGCACAGTGGGTTAAAGCATAGCATTAAGAAGTCTACCCCTACACCTCTGGCTTGTACCCCAGTTCTGTATGCATAAATAAAGAAATCTTTTTTAAAAAAACTAAAGTTTATTTTTGAAAAGAGGGCAAATGATCTAAACAGATATTTCTCTATAAAGATATACAAATGACCAAGAGGCATATGAAACATCTCAACAGCATTAGTTGTTAGGGAAAGACAAAACAAAATCAGATACCATTGAGATATCAACCAGAGGCACCATTTTGTACTCATTAAAGTGACTACAGGCCTTCCCTGGTGGCGCAAGGGGTTAAAGTGTAGCACTGCTAGCTAGCAGCAGCTGCTTCAGT